>NC_071088.1:65458662-65781995 GCF_027358695.1 Spea bombifrons | reverse complement strand
ACATCTTGCACATTTATAAACCTCTTGAACAAGATACGTTTGGATTAACCAATAGTATATTATAATGCCTTTCTAAAACATTCTAACTTCAGTTCTATTAAGAGGTTTAACATTTGCAATTAAATATGTTTCCACAATTTAGTTTTATTTTCTTCCCTTATATTTTTTTAAATATTTTTTCTAGTATCGCCATCCTAGCCAGAACTTTCTCATATGTGCCATATCACCATATTAAATACTGTCAATTTATCACATTGTTCAATCTGCAAATGCTTCATGTTTTATTTCAGGCAGCTTTTCAGTCATCAAAAGCAGAAATATTTTAGTCTCTACAGCTTTTTCATTGGACGCTGCACAGTTCAACCTCATTAAAATCACGTAGGTCTTTTACAATGTTACTGAATGATCAAAATGATCAAAAGGAGACATCCAATGATGAAGTCAGCATGCATTCTTTAAAATATCAGTTGTTAGCTCTTTCTTAGCATACGGTAAAGCTGGATTAAGCTAAAGTCTTCTTGTATGTAATGGCATTGGGTACTCTTAAATAGAAAGTACCTGTTAATACAAATGGAGAAAGGGGGAAACCAATTTCATTTGAAGCTTCAAAGCAACAAACAAATATAACATGGAACAAAGCAGTTCTCTATCAATTAAGTTTTTTTTAATTCAAAGTAGGTTGAAATGATAAGCACTTAAAGAAAGATCTCCCATTGCTCCAATAAAACTTTACTGGATACCCATACATTGTTTTATATCATAACTACCAATTTATTATCCACGAGACAATGAAATAATAAGTGCACCATCCTGGCATTTTAATCCCTAAAATATTTGTTAGATCGTTAAATGCAGAGCCAATCGTCTGAAGCAGCAATAAAAACTGCAGTTTTTTTTCTAGAATGGGAAAGTCATGCTGCAGCAATAGTCTATTAGCATTTGGTTGCAATTGTGAGTGGGTAATGTATAGATGATTTCTTTACAGTAATCTCTTCTTTAAATGTAGTGTTATATACAGTAATGCAGTTTAGCATTGAAGACAAGTTGGTTTTATTTAATTGTATTCCAATAAACTTCCTTTACCTGCTGTCCTAGAGGCTGCATTGTATCATGCAGTCGTGTGATCAGTGACCACATCGCTGCAAATGAGAGTAGAGGTGGTGTAACCCACCACAGTGAGTGGAGCAAATAAGCAAATAAGGAGATATAGCTTACCCCTTTGGTGTTAAAGACGATCAGAATCCAGGATGTACATAAAAGATAAAAGAAACCAATAATAGTGGAACCTGTGTGCAACACAAATTAATGCACTCACACGAGTGGAGCCAATGTGACTGGCTCCAATCGAACACCAGCGTAAATATAGATAGCAGCAGGAAAAAATTATGGATCCAGTAGGGGATGAGTCTTTAAATGGTACTGTGCAAAACTGAGAAATATGTGCAGAGGATGCAGTATGTGCCAGTAATGCTAAATGTGCAAAATATGCAAACTGTGGTGCTTATTTTAAACACAATATAACAAATAAAAACAGATAATCCAAATGCAATACTCAAGTGAAAAATAGTCCCCCCTGTGATCCTCCAATAACGTGTTTTGCCTTGGGGCTTTCTCAAATTTGAGAAAGCCCCAAGGCCAAATGCGTTATAATCAAACAAATAATCCTCTGGTATCAACCAATGATCCTCTGGTATCAACCTGCAGGCGACCAATAGAGTCACTTGCAAGGCTCTTTAACTCCTGACGGGGAACTTGGCCTGTCTCTCCACTCCAAGAGTTACGGCAAACCTACGAATTTCCGCTCCCTTTATCTATGCAGCATCGAAGGGGTTAACTGGCAGAGGAAAATCCGTAGGTTCACCATCGGGAGTTAAATTCCCATAAGAACAGCTTTTTTGGTCGCCAGTAGGGGCCTCCTCTAGCATCAACCAATTGGTTGATGCCAGAGGAGGCCCATGCAGGCGACCAATAGAGTAGTTTGCACTTCCCTTTAACTCCTGACGGTGAACCTACAGATTTCCGCTCCCGTTAACCCCTGTGATGCTGCATAGATAAGGTAGGCTAGATAGGGAAGGGACCAGACAAACATGAACACGAAGATCCTTCGAGTTCTGTGTCTTCGTTTTCGTATACGTTTTACGGCCACCATGTTCATATGTTCTGTATTGTGGCTGAACAACAAAGACGCACCCTTCGTGTTCGTTTTCATGTTCACCCAAATAGGAATGCACAAGTCTAATTACTACATTACTAATTAGTGTAAAATGGAGATTATTGGATTATTTTAAAGACATTCAGGGGGTAACGTTGGTGAGGGTTTTTTGGAAGTCTTAATGCCATATTTGCTCAATTTTAAGATGACCCTGATTATAAGACCACCCTCCAAAATTGTAATATTAATTTAGAAAAAAAAGAAAAAGCCTGAAGACTATAAGACTACCGTGTAGTAAGAAAGTTTTACTAGTAAATATTAAAGTATTTTTTCATATTTAATAAAGAAAAATGCATTTTTTGTTTTTTATTTGACAACCTGCCCTCCAGTTATACACATCTGCCCCACAGCTTGCTACTCTGCCCCCCCAGATATGTCTTATACCCCCTATATGCCACTCTGCCCCCACATATGCCTTATACCCCCTATATGCCACTCTGCCCCCAGATATGCTTATACCACCCTATTTACCACTCTGCCCTCCAGATATGTCTTACCCCCCCATTTGCCAAAATGCCCCCTGATATGCCTTATACCCACCTATATGCCCCCCCTTACCGATGCATCCCTTGACTTGTCCCTCATGCTCCAGACTCCCTGGTGTCAAGTGGGGGTAGTTGGTGGACTATATGTTGTATAGAACATATATATATCATGTCATGCCGACACTCCAACATAGAAACCCCAGAAGAAGTGATGGCAGCAGCAGAGGCTGCCAGAGAGGAGGATCCAGGTCCCCTGCAGTCTTGTAGTCAGACCTCTAATTACATTACATTTATTTATAAAGCGCCGGCAGATTTTGCAGCGCTGTTACAGTCAGTAGAACAATTTATAAACACATACAATAACACATACAATAACAAACTGGTGCAAAGGAGAGGAGGGCCCTGCTCTTGTGAGTTTATAATCTAGTCGGTGGTTCAGGGGGAAGGGTGACAATAGGAGAGGACTGCTTGGATGGGGATGAGTTGATCTGGTTCCGATGATGTGTTGAAGATTATGATGATGGTTGGAAGTAATGGGAAGGAATGTTGTAGGCTTCCCTGAACAGATGGGTTTTCAAAGAGGTTTTGAAAGTTTCGTATAAGGCAGAAAGTCTGATGAAACAGGGAAGGGAATTGCGGGTGAGAGGAGCAAAGGAGGCGGGTAGAGGTGTATTTGGATAAGAGGATAGAGATGTAAGGTGGTGCAGAGTTATTGAGGGCGCTATAGGCCAGGGTCAGAAGTTTTAATTTGATTCTGAAGGGTATGAGGAGCCAATGAAGTGATTGGCATAGTGGAGCAGCGCATGAGGAATGGCGGCAGAGAAAAATTTATCTAGCTGCAGTGTTCAGGATGGATTGAAGCAATGAAAGGCAGGAGAGGGGGAGACTGGTTAGTAGGGAGTTGCAATAATCCAGATGGGATATCACAAGGAAGATGACGTTGAATATAAAACCTCGTCTTATAATCGAGCAAATACAGTACTTAAGAGAATGGAAAGATACTTCTAACAATTGTTTGATGACCCATAAATAACAAAGTGGTGAGTAACCAAACAGATTAAAAGGTTTTGGGAACATTAACATAAAACTATTATATGTCAATAGACCATTTTACTCAATGGGGGTAGCTAATAATCTAATTTTGCAAGTAACCTGTGAAAACAAAAAGTATAGCCTATTTTTCAAAGGCACAGGTAAGGATCAATAAATTGTATATAACAATCTTTACCAAAAATGGATCCAAAAGATAAGAGAAGTGACTCTGTAATGAGCTTGGGCCACCGTTATTATTTGGGGCACTAACATACTGTGCCAATATATCAGGGTATAATTCATATACAGGATGAAAAAGAACAGTAAAACCAATATATTATATATTGTATATCATATGAAGCATTCATATGACTCCAGGCAATAGATAACTGTCATATTAATATACTAATTAAAATATTTGCTTTAATCCTTGATGGATTTAGCACATGTGTGAGAAAGCAGTTATCTCTTTGCATCGTGGAAGTCGACGTTTTTACCTCATAATAAAGTTTAGTTAAAAAATAAAACTGCTTGTCAAACAATAAAGGTTATTTTGTGTTAAAGGGTGGATCAAGCATTAGATTTAATGGCTGATAAGAACCACTTGGACCATTTTTCCTGATGCGAAGGTTCATGCCTTAATCAGTCGTTGGTCTTGTGTTAGATTAAGGACAGTTTTATGTCTATCCCATGCATGTTTGAATTCCCTCGCTGTATTAGCCTCTACCACTTCTGATGGAAGACTATTCCGTTTATCTTCTACCCTCTCTGTAAAGTAAAGCATGCTTTCACTTTTGAAACAAACTTCCTTTCTGTACTTTGTTAAATCCCTTTACATATTTAAATGTTTCTATCACACCCCCTCTCTCTCAGCCTATAATTGGGCTTTAGATATTTTCAGTGTTCTCCTACTTTGTGCGTGGACCACTTCCGTCACCGTGCCCTTGTCTCCATTCATGTGGCTCCGCTTCTTTTGTATCTTCTTGTTCTGTCTTCTTTCTTCAGTGTTCTGCTGTCTGTCTTTCCTGATTGGAGAAATACTGAAGAGGCTGTCCCCGTGATTCTCCTCTTTTGTGGGAGTTCCCTAATAAGCCCCGATATTGTGACAGATTCACAGAGAAAGAGACACGTTTCTGCACCCCTTGTTCAATGCAAATCTATCTGCAAAATTCAGGTTTCTTAGGGTACTTATCCTCACGAACAACTTGCAAGTTAGCACGACTGAAGCCAAACCTGGAAAGTTGAGCTAAGCTTAAACTCAACTGACCATTTCACTTCTTAGTTGTGCATTTGTATTCGGGCGAACATAAAAACGCACACGAAGGATGTGTTTTCGTTGTTCAGCCTGAATACCGAACATACGAACATGGCAGCGGCAAAATGTAGACGAAGACACACAACACGAAGAATTTTCGTGTTCGTCTTTGTCTACTAATAGCCCTGGTCCCTTCCCCATCAAGCCTACCTTATCTACGCACCATCGCAGAGGTTGACGGAAGCGGAAATCCGTAGGTTCACCGTCAGGGGTTAAGGGGCCGTGCGAACGACTCTATTGGCCGCCTGCAGGGTCCTCTTCTGGCATCAACCAATTGACCCTGCAGGCGACCAATAGGCTCACTCGCACTTTTTAACTCCTGACGGCGAACCTATGGATTTCCGTTAACCCCTGCTAAGATGCGTAAATAACGGGAGCGGAAATCCGTAGGTTCGCCATCAGGGGTTACCTTGATGCAACTTGGCTGGCAGAGAACCACTGGTCTCCCTGCTTCAACAGTTAAAAGTCCATATGAACGACCAATAAAGTTGCTTGTACGGACCTTCAACTGTTGGAGCAGGGAGACCAGTGGTCTCTGCCGGCCAAGTTGCGGCACCAGGATTTTAAGAGTCTGTACAAGCGACTCTATTGGTTGCCAGCAGGGGGCTCGTCTGCCATCAACCAATGAAGTATAGGTGTACTTCATTGGTTGATGGCAGAGGAGGCCCCTGCTGTATGGACATTTAAAATCCTGGCGCCAAAGCTGCTGCGTAGTGAAAAAGCCGCAAAGTACCCAATAATAAAAATATCCTCCAGGACTCATGTGTAAAG
The DNA here is from genome assembly GCF_027358695.1 of Spea bombifrons. Taxonomy (NCBI): domain Eukaryota; kingdom Metazoa; phylum Chordata; class Amphibia; order Anura; family Pelobatidae; genus Spea; species Spea bombifrons. Next base: position 65,776,180 of record NC_071088.1, on the reverse strand, counting down.
AGGACATGGCTGCTGCCAATGCTCTAATTCCAAATTTGCTGTTGTGTGTCTTATTTGCGGTTTAGTGTTGGCGATTAGTTGTGGACATAGCCTTAAGCAGTCCTCACAATTGGCTGCCAGTGAGAAAAAACAGCCAGCCACCAAGTACATCAGACACATAATTGTAGGAGAGACATTATCTTAGAGACTGTATAATGTGTCCAGCTCTGCAAAAACATCAAGAAGGCCGGGTTTTACATACAGGAGGCTGTATTTGCACAGAAAATACAGAGCATATGCAGAGCATATAGGATGTTCATTCTGCAAAATGAGAAAGAGCAAATATAAAGCTAAGCTTTGTAGGTGAAAAACACATTATTAGATGCTCCAAAACACGCGCGGAGAAGAAAATTGCTAGGTTAACAAAAAAGGTTTATGAAACCATTTTAGGAATGCAGCATTAAAGACAAATGAAGGAATCTAGATAAATCAGAATAAAGATCTGATTGACCAAAGTAATTCATATGTTCAGTTTTTACAGAAGAAAGTAAGGGAAGGGACTGCAGTTAGGAAGGAGAAACATGGAAACATGGAAAGTATGTGTGTTTACAGAGGGAGAAGTCCTAACTGAACTGTCCACAGTAAAAATAAAGAAATCCATGAGACCTGATAGGATACACTCAAAGTTATTAAAAGAACTTTGTCCTGGGTGTCCTGAGTGTCCTTGCAAAACTTTTAGCAGACTTATTTAACAAATGGTTATTGACAAGGTTTTGGAAGTTGGCAATTGTAGTACCAGTTCACAAAAAATGTAGCAAGCCAAATTCGGCCAACTACAGACCAGTAAGACTTATGTGAGTAGTTGGGAGATTAATGGCAACCATGCTAATTGAAAGGATTGCTAAATATGTGAGTTGCAGGATCAGAAACTGCAGGTGTTTACTGAAGGAAGATCTTGTCAAATTAACTTTAATTAATAGTCCAAGGAGGAGCAGTAGCCATTGGCTAAATCTAAATTTCAGTAAGGCATCTGACATTGTCCCTCATAGAAAACGTGTAAATATATTACAATGCTTGGATGTTAAAATAGTTGAATGGATAATTCAATTGCTGAACAGCATGACTAAGATTGTAGGTTATTGTGTATATAACATAGAGATCAAGTTCAAATCCATATGTTTTCATATTTTCATAGTTAGTCATTATTGTTAGTCATTATTTTAGGTTAAACCATCTTACCAATTGTTTCCCCAATTCATTGTGCCGTCAGGAGTTAAAGGGCCGTGCGAGTGAGCCAATTGGTTGATGCCATAGGAGGCCCCTGCAGGCGACCAATAGAGTCGCTTGCACGACCCTTTAACTCCTGATAGCGCAACTTGGGCTGGGGAGATCATGGTCTCCCCATTCCAAGAGGTATATGTATCGTATATGTTTTGCCACTGCCATGTTCGTATGTTCGGTATTCGGGCTGAACAACGAAAATGCACCCTTTGTGTTCGTTTTCATGTTCGCCCGAATACGAATGCACAAGGCTAGCATGCAGGCTAAATTTAAAACTAATTTTCAAGGAAGAAGAGGAATAGGGAGGGGGGTGGGTATGCCTAAACGGCACTCTCGTGACCCAGAGATTAAGCTCCCATTATATATAGATATATATACATTGACTTGCATGGTCTACACATGTATACCAACCTACCCTCTGAGTAAAAACTTTCAGTATCTGCAGTACACACAACTTCTTCTTTTTCTCTTTACAGTTGAATTAAGTTGGTTATCAAAATGAAATAATATTTTTCTTGCATGGAAAAAGACGCCATACAGCCTTGTGTGGTCTAAAGGTTTCAATGTGAGAGTGGTTTGACTCTCCTATTGTGATCAAGTTGAAATTGTACTTTTTCATATGGATTTTTGGGACCACTCAGTTTACAAGTATGACACTTTTAATTATTAGCTATATGAAAAAGTCCTTCAAAATAAATTGCTGGTAAGATCCCATTATCACGGAGAACATATGTCTTACATCTCAGTGGTAGCCTAGACAGTTGTTTACAAAAAAAGATGTGGATAAACCTATTTATTATTTTTCAGACCCACAAACCCACAAAATACAGGTCTCAGGTGCATATCAACACCGTTATTAATTTGTGCGAAGTGAAGAACACTTCCTTCAAGAATAATGGAAGTCTTTTCTGAAAAAGCTATAGAGGAAAAGCCTCTAAAAGAAAAAAGGGTTAGTACAGTGCCCTGGTGCCATAGAGGCAGTGTAGGAGGGAAATGTGCAGCTGCAAGACAAGAACTTGTATAGCACCTCCTATAGCACACACATACTAACATAACCAGACACACACACTGTCACTTACATTCCCAGAAACACACTTTCACTAACATGCCCAATAACACATCCTAACATACAAGTCACACACACACACTACATACCCAAAGACACCTGTTCACACACTAACATACCCACACACACACTAACATATCCACACACACACACTTTCACTTACACAAAACCTAACATACATTGACACGCATGCTAACATACTCAACGACACGTTTACACACTAAACATGCACAAATATACCCAGATACACACACACATACCCAGATGCACATAAACATACCCAGATATGAAGAATCTATTTTATAATGGAAAATAGCAATGTCATTTATTTCCTATATTCACTTATATCCTGTATGATCATCTATGGCAAATATTTCCTATGTATGAGGTAGGTGAAAATTAATAAAATCACGACCTATATAATATTCTAGATGTGGTTTAGATATATGTATGAGATACATGTATAGTTGTTATGTATGATAATTTATTAGCTGTACCACACCTTTGTGACGGCCCAGGCATTATGATAATTATTGGAGACTTGCAGACGTTCATTTTCTATAGTTTGTCACAAACCACCTTCTCCTTCTGCACCAATACGTTTTAACTTGTGTTAGTGTTGCAACCTCTAGTGAATAGGAGATGTATATATATATATATATATATACATATATATATATATATATATATATATAGTATATACTGTATACTGTATATGTACAAGCCGGTATTAAACACCACTAGATGTATACATATGTAAACAAAAGTCTCTAAAGACTCCATAGCACACCATACAGATATAATAAATAGAGAAAATTTTTGGAGGCCACTTCACTATCCAAGAGTACTAAAAAAAACATAAGGCTAGTGTGTGAGGAAGCATTTTTACAATTTACAACATGAGACCAATACATAATACATAGTATTAGAGAAAGATTCCTGAATATGAATCCATGTTTTTTGGCACTAACACCTGTCATATGAAACAAATCCAAAGTAAATTGCAAAGTTCAGTGTACACACAAATACACCGTTTTTAGCCACATTCCTGTGCTACAAGTACCCTTTTGAAACATCCTAGATTATTTGCTTTTCAAATACATGTGTTGTGGTGGATATTAGGCAATAGAATCTACAGTATGTGTGCTATTAAGGCTACAGTCCCAGCAAACCAAAGCTGAAAATGAAGGTTGTAGATGGATGTCTATCATATTTACTGTATCTCTAAAAGTCCAGGACGGGTTAAAATACCTAGGAAAATCAAAACAAACAATGTTAATGATAAAGCGTCTGTGGGCATGAAACATGTAAGCTATTTTCTGGTTTCCCCTATTTGTGATGTCTTGAAGTTAAATAGCGCAAATTATTTATGACAGCATCCATTTATTTTGACTCACGTTTGTGCTCCAGTCTTCTTTTCTTGTAACCATGGAAATGTTTTTTTTTTGTTGTTGTTGTTTAATCCCCTTCCACTCTTCTATATTTTACTCCTAATATATATTTTATCATTTGCATTAATATTTTATTTCAACGTAAGCCCTGCAGTGTTGAGAAATATGTGTGGGTAAAAAAGGCGGGAAAGAATGAAATTACAGTTGAACAGAGACATTGTAAAAGTACTTAAAATGCTTGCCCCCTCATACCGGTAAGACAGCCTTCATACTTAAGGGATTAATAACAGCATACAGCAGCACCAGAAGACATTACAGGGGTGTCTGTGTCCTGCACCTTGCCCACCTACTACACTTAGCACCGTTTCTCTTAAAGTGAGGCTTATTGCAAATATGTTAACTGAAGAGCAAATTATTTTTCCCTAGAGAGTGATAGATCTAGAATATTGCGGAGTATACACCACAGAAACTAGTGTATAGAATTATTTTGTTTCGATCCCGTTTTGTATAACATACAAATAATATCATCCAGTACAAATGTAATTGATTATTAAGTCCTGCATAGATCTAATGGATGTCATTTAAAAATATTTATATAGTTCATGTTATATAAAGCTGCATTAAAAATCTTGGAAACAGGAAGCGTTATAAAAAGGAAAAAAAACAACCGTGGCAATCTTCACAGCTTGTAAAACACCTTCAGCACCTTTTTATGGCAGACAACTTCACGCAAATATCTGTCAGTATGTATTACCCCTTCCAACAACACCAAGTTGCATACCACAAACACACACAATAACGAAGTAAAGAAAGAGTGGTGCTTTTTCACTCGAAAGCGCCCAAACTCATCTACTGCATTTATTAAATTAAACCGCGTAAGACAACTCAGCATTTTTACAGAGGAGGGAGGGAGGGGAGACAATAAAAGTGATAAGGATTGCCTTCTTCTAATTTTTGGCCCTCCTCAAGAAGGTATACCCCGTATCCAACACTTGCCCCCAACTATGGTATGTTCTTTCCACGGTTTCACAGACAGTGCTCACATAACCTTTAACAGGTTGGCTCAGTAGTTTCAAAGTGAGCATGGTCGGTGTCAGGCTCGTATTTGTGCCTAGGGACTCTTGGGTGTAAACTGAGACACTTCACATTAGCTACCCTGCTACGGAACTACTTGCATTGGTTTCCAAATGATTCCAGGTGAGAATTCAGTTTTTACGTCTGTTCTTTAAAGTTGTCAACAATACTCATGTCACAATGTCCAGCAGAATTTATCAATAGATGGCTATGTTTTTATATTGGTACCAACATCTCACACCCATTCTACCACAAATATGCACAACCACCTTATTTAATGTCTTATCTCTCATCCCCTGTCCACTATTCATACAAGTCCTTAGAAAACATACATCCCATAGGAACTAGGGACGTTTTATTACAAAAAAGGGTGTACACAGGGGCTTCAATGGATCACAATATGTAAATTACACTAACACTCCATTGTGTAGTAATATTAATTTGAAGAAATAATATTTAATGCTGTAAGTAATCAAACTCCATTTTTTACCTCAAAAGAAGAACATAAAACAGGATATCATAGTATAGCATTTTGGAAGTATGCAAGAATCATTTGTACACAAATTGACTTTAGCAGTGTTATGATACACTCATAAACGAGATAGGACTCACCAAACTTGGAGTACTTTGACACAGTAGCGGGCTAAGCAGTATTTGGCCATATAGAGTGTTGGATTCCCCAATATTTATATCTTAGATTTTTTTTTCCAAATGGTATTCGCTGGATGTGCAATTAATCTGTTAGTATAATCCTGGAATCTCCATTACAAATAACTGCCATAGCTATTTTCTAAAATACAAACTAAAATACCCTTTTTAGTGATAAAGGGGGTGAAGTTTAAAATCAATCATTTTCTATGTTCCTTCTCCTCTTTTTCTGTCTAGCCACGTCCAACAAACCCTTTTCTGGTTTATTTTTAAGCATTGAGGTGGGGGGCACCATTGGCCTCATGTACCAAGGGATATCTAGATATCAAGTCTTGAATGCCAAGTTAAAATAATTATATACTCTATGCACATCAAATTAATTTTACGTATAAGAAGAAGAAGAAGAATACCTTTCTTTTATTTTAAAAGGGTTTGGCTTTTTGCAGATTTTCAGCATGTCCCACCCTTTTCTGTTAGCATTTTTATTTTTGTGAATATCTTGGGGGTTGTCCCGAAGTGTAAAGGTGTGAAATATTTGCTCGCTGTGTCTAACCACACCTCACTGATGAAGCCCATTTTTTCCTTGCTTTTCAGTTCTAGACTACCCAGATTAGTGTAATATGGCGGAGATTTGTCCTCTGTAACAGTGTAAGTGAGCTAAAACATTGGACTCTTCTGAGCTGGTATTCATCACAGGGAAGGCTATTTGAGCTTTGCCTGTTCTCGGCTCTGCTAGTCGCACTCTTTCGTGTTTTAAGGTCTGAATTATTCTATCAAACAATATTTCCTTATATATTTTTCTAAATCTGGGATAGCTTTCCAGACCATCCAAAATTGTATGCCTCAAAAAATCATTCTAGTATTGAAGCTGATAAAATAAAGTGGATGGTGTTATATGCTACAAGGCAATAAAACCTTAGCCATATGCATAACTTTCCAATATAGTAGTTTTACTGAGAAATGTAAGATTTACATTTCCTTTATCCAAAGCCTGGCTCCATGGAAGCATCCTTCATTTTTACTTTAATAAAAAACAGAATCTGGAAAGTATAATCTGTGACTCATCAGCTGAAAGATTCCATTTTGCTCAAATTTAGGCTGTCAGGGGCACCCCTTCCTAAATGCATCCTGTAAGCCTGATATACTGTTATATGCTGATAAAACAGTCATTAATCTGCCCTTCAAAATGGCAAAACTGCAGAGAATTACTATGGAATATGATTTTAATAGAATGAAAGAAGAAAAGATTCCTTAATGGCGCTGAATACTAATAATACGATAGCAGTTATGAATCCTCAATGTTTGTGAGTACAATTCCAATTCTAAGTGTGAAAACAATTATACTATTGAGATTTTTTTAGACCATCTGAATTTAATAATTCCCTTTGAACGTATTAGCAATTGGTCCTTTAAGTTTAAATTAAATACGTTTTAAATAAAGAATATAATAAATATATTTCTATTCTAATACAATACAAACATTTTTTGATTGATCTGCCCTCTATATTTTGGACTATTAATAAAAATATTCCTCAACATATTAATAACCTAGATAGCTTGGTCTCGAAGCATATTCTACATTTATGGTATTCCCTTAAAGGGAAAATATGTTATAAATAAATAAATTTGTACATCAAGATTATAATGAATTTTATAGAAAATTTGGATTTATCTTTATAGATAAAAAATGGCATAGGTAAAATATCAGATTAATTAGTTGGCTCTTATTTTAAACCATTCCACAGATCGGAGATAGAATTCAAACTGCCTAGGATCATTTTTTATTTTATTAGATTCAACATTTTTTAGTGAAATCTCCTGGTTGGGTAAACTTCCCAGAGCCGATTGCTTCTTTGGAAACATTACTAAAGCACAATGACTATGAAAATCTTGTATCTCAATGCGTCAACTTAATTAAAAAGAGGAAGTAACACCCTCAGCAATTAGTAAATGGGAGCAAAATATACAAAGAAAGAGCCCTATAAAAGATTGGCATAAATCCTTAAAAATCGGCATATAATGCAACGCACTGCTTAAATCTGATAGAAATCCATTATTTGAATAGATCTAATTACATATGCTGGAAAATTGGATTAGTAGACTTGATCATATTGATACATAATGGTGTTTTGGACTAACCTAGAAAACCTATGATTTCACATTCTGGGTTTTGATTAAGATTTAATATTTGTGTATCAGGGGACAATATTATATTAAGATATACGTATATATGTTTAGCAAAGCCCAAACTTGTACACTTTGCATGAACTTAAATATCTTACACGTGCAGTGGTACAGTTGCAAATAATTTAAATTCATTACTGACGTCAATGAAAGTGTTGCATGTAGGGGTCTATATTAAAAGGTTTCTCAGCTTCAAAGAGTAGAAACTGGACCCCAAGGCAACACTGCACAAAACCAACAAATTTCATTGGGTTTTTGTGGCCTCTTTTTATCCCTAAACGTCCTCTTCTCTTTTAAGCATGATGTAAATAGTTAATAGTAAAACAACTATGAGAAAAAAATATATGAATCAGAATTATAACATTTTTCTCGAAATACCAAAAAAAGTTTTTTTCCCTATTGAACACTGTTAAATAATTCAGTATGAAAAAAGTTTGATTTGGCTATGGAAACGTACAATTAACAAGAAAGGAATAAATGCCAACATAGAAGCAACACGTTGCTAGACACCATTCATCGATGATTTGTGGACAAATAACTGTTAGTGTTGCACCATGTAACTAGAACAAGGGCCCAAGTATTTGTCACAAGGCTGGGAAATATTCATAAGGATTCACTAATCATACATAGCTCTGCAATTTAGTGATACCTCCCCATCTTGTCTCTTTCTTGTTTTTCTTTGTCCTTCTTTCTTATACTCTCACGTTAGATGTTCACCTTGGAGCTTCATTAGATTCAATTATTTATTTTTCCTTGGTGGACAACTCCAGAGCCATCCCTTAACATCTGACATATTGACTACACTAAACTTTTATTGGAATTTTAGCATTGGTGTTTACACAGCTTCCTCGCGGAGAACTAAAAGGCTTGACAGGATGAAATGAGTATAGCAATATGGCAACAAATAGGCTTGGCCTGGTCATTGGACACATGGGGCAAATGGTTTGATGTGATAAATGGCCAAAACAGATAAAGTACCCAATAACACCCAATAAATATTTCAAAAATATTTCTAAAGGAAAATCAAATGATTATTAATGTTTGTCAATTTAAATGAGTTGTAAGTGTTCTAGCTCTGTCTGTCGGACACAATTGATTGGCTCATAGAAAGTCTATGGAGGAACATGATTTAGCATTGACATAAAGAATCAACTTTGGACATGTGATATGGCAGTGTCCAAATAAATGTTTACTGGAACAAAATGAGATAAATCAATTTTCTCAATACATTTTGTCTCTGGGTAACTGCAGGGAAACTCAGGAGCAGCATTGCAGTACGGCCCACTTCTCACCCACTTTCCATCCAAAAACACGTATGTTTCCCAATGTCAGTGTCACCGCCCACTGACATCAGCAGGTTTCACTACCCGCATCCTGCTGGAGCAAGAGAGTTCCCAGGTGTGTACATAACCTACATCATTGTAGCACTGTAGGAGAAAAATATTTCTGTCTTTACTGTGACAATAGGCCAATGAGGTTGGTGGGTGGGGCTGACATCATCGATAGGCAGGGCTAGCATCGTTGGTGGACTGGACAGACAATGTTGAGTGCGGGGCTAGCCCCAACTGCTTTATAGTTAAAGGAATCCGTTTATGAATTTAAGTATTTTTATCATATTCACTATCTCTCTACATTACTCCTGTGTTTATTTAATGAGGATAGTGTTGTTCTAACCCATAACACTTGAAGTTAAAATTTAGGTTTTACCATTTTCACCACCAAGGGAATGTAAGACAAAAACGTATAATTTGAAGGCACATAAGAACCATTCGTCTCATCTAGTCTGCCCATTTCTCCTAATGTAAGAGATTCAAACCCCCATCAGTCCTTGATCTGGTCCTATGGTGAGGATAGATTTTTGTGTATCCCATGCCTGTTTGAATTCCCCCACTGTATCAGCATCCACCAACCTCTCTGGGAGTTTGTTACATTTATCTACCACCCTTTCTGTAAAGTAGAACTTCCTTACATCACCTCTAAGCCAATGACCTTCTAGTTTTAAACTATGACATCTTGTTCTAACATTGTGACTCCTTTCAAATAAGCTTGCCCTGTACTTTGTTAAACCCCTTTAAGTATTTAAATATTTCTATTGCATCTCTTCTTTCCCCCAAGCTATACATATTAAGTTTCCTTATTTTCCCTTATAATTTCTATCACGCAAACCACTTACCCTTTTTGTAGCCCTCCTCTGAACTCTCTCCCGTGCGTCAATATCCTTCTGGAGATGGGGTCTCTAGGACTGTATGCAATACAGATGAGGCCCGACCAGAGAAAATTGAGTTATGTTCACCAATTTAGCTTCAGGGGCTACTGTTAAAACCCTGATTTTTGGTATGATAGCAATAATAACACTTTAGTATGATGATCTAGTTGTTTTAATAGATTAAAAACAAATCCAGAAATATATAATTTGACATTACCTGAAGCATTCTTATATAAAATTACTGAAACTTAAATACAACTTCAAGCAAAAATTAAGTAAGCTGATTGAAATGTTGGGTTTCACAGCAGATTACTCACCTTAGATTTATTAATATAGCGCCAGTAGATTCCATAGCACTTTACAATCAGAGACGGTAGGATACATTTAAAATCACAAACCGGTGCAAATGGAGAAGAGGGCCCTGCTCTTGCGAGCTTACAATCTACTAAGATAAACAGTCATATTAAATATCTATACTCCAGAACATATACAGATATGGAACTGCTCTTAATCCTTTTTATAACTTTTTTGTCCATTAAACCAAAAGTAGTCTTACAAGCATAATGTTCCTGCTCATGCTGTGAAAATTCTGAAATAAAGAAAAAAACGTTTTTTATTATTACATAAGCTCTTAATTGCTCCAAAAAGTATATAACAATTACCAAGAAAATCCATGACCCATCTTTCTTATTTAATATTGGCCTACCCTGTGTTGTAAATTAAATACTACAATAAAAAAACAAAGAACCAAAGAATCATGCCAATGTAGCTCTCATTAAAATTAACGAGGACACTCTTAAGTCTTTGCAAAACATTGCATTTCTACTTTTTTCCATTTGGCTGAACATTTAAAAATTGGGATTTGTCAAAGAGTGACATCTAGTGGTGAAACTGCTAACTAGGAAAACAGATTAGGCTCTGAAAGCAATGCCGTTGTATTGTTCCAGTTATGTGAAGGATCACAGGATTAAAAACAATGCTGGAATTTATTCCCTACATTGACCATTTTAAAACTACAAAACAAAGCCTATATGTTCCCAAAAACTACACTCATGTTACAACCTAAGGTTTGTGTGGTGATAAAAAAAAAATAATGAATTAGTCAATTTTTTTTATAAATAAGCAAAATTAAGGCAAATGTCACATAACAGGTTGTCCCACTGGTTAGAATTGATATTCCATTGCAACCTGTGAAATGTAACTTTGATATTTTTTTTTCATGACTATGGTACATTTTTAAAATGGATAACTTAAAAATAATTATAATAAAGTGTAGCCTGGGGAAATTATTCCATTATTGATATTATAAAGCAAAAATTTTATATATAACTTTTCTCAGCAATTAATCCTTGGCAACATTATTTACTATTGCTGTCCATATGTTTTACAGATAATGGGAATGTACATTAAAAATAGATAACTGGAGTTAATGTAAAAATCTCAGACCATTTCCCAATATTTCCATATATATAAATATATATATTGATAAATATATATTTGTACATACACAATATAATCTAATGTGCAAAAGCAAAATAATAAAAAAAAATTACAATTCTTGCTTAATGTGCATAAGAATGAGAAAATGGGAAGTAGGAATGTCAAGGCTTATTTTTTTAAGTTTACCCAGGTAAACATTTTATAACTTGAATGTAGTTATAAGTGGCAAAATTATTTGTGATTTTTGACCATTTTCATATTAAAATTAATTTGAAATTTTAAAAAACTATTTTTGAAGAAGTTGAGAATACAGTTATATATTTATACTTTTCTTACATTTTTTTATATGAAGTAAATATACGTTTACTGTAGCAAATTCAGGATCCTGGCAAATGATTTTCTAAGATAGTATGAAAATAAAATTAATCGTGTATATATATATATATAATGTATATATGTTGTGAGTGCATATTTAATAATATTTCAGAATCCATATGGCTTCACTTATTGTCAGTTTTAATTTCAGGGAATTTAAATGAGTGACAAAAAGTCACAGTCATCTGAAAATTAATTTTATTGTGTAACTATGAAAAAGTTTTGTTGCTAAATTTAAATCTGCTTAATCTATTAGTATTATTATTTCTTTTTAATACCTTAATCTCTTTCTTGTTTCCAAGAAATATGGTTAGATAAAAAAAACATTTTAAGAAATGTTAACAGAAATATTACATTTTGATTTATGTCAGGATTGTTGGGGGGATGGGGGGATAGATTTACCCCAAACTGTTAAAAATGCAAACATTCTTCTCCTTTTATTAAGAATATTTCTGCTTCTAACAAGTGTTTTAACACTTGTTAGCGATGTACTACTTGTTGTATCCTGTTTTCCCACTGTACAGCACTGCAGAATGAAGCTGCTTCTTTGTGGTTTATTTTGAGTTTGTCTCCCTGTTTCTGTTTTTATCCGATATGACATTGATGATGTTGGCCATCAGTGTAACATTTGAAACATTTGATAAATCTCAGGTTCCACTTGCATACTATGGTACTTACACCTCTAGACTGTAAGCTCGTTTGAGCAGGGCCCTCCTCACCTGTTGTCTCTGTAAGTCAATTTGTTATGTTACATACTACTTATGTCCTGTCTACCCATTGTACAGGGCTACGGAATTTGATGGTGCTATATAAAACAATAAATAATAATAATAATAATAATAATAATAATAACGTAAGCTATATTTCTAGGCTACCATAGCCATAGCCATAGCCATAGTAATATGAATACTACACAGGTGTTCCGAAGCAGACTGAAATCTGATCCTTGGCTTTCATAGAAACCTAGAATATGATGGCCAGTACAGTAAGAACCGTTTGGCTGTTCCACTTGTGTATTACCCTTTCAGTAAATTAAAACTTCCTTACATTATATCTAAGCCTTTGACCCTCTAGTTTCAGCATTTCTTCTCCCTTCAAATAAACTTTCCTCCTGTATTTTGCTAAATTCCTTCATGCATTTAAATTATTCTTTCACACCTTCATGTCCTCTATGCAATACATACTGAGATCCTTTAGGCTTTCTTGATATTTTTTTATCCTGCAAACCATTCACCTTTTTAGTAGCTCTCCTCAACTCCCTCCAGCATATCAATATCCTTCTGGAGATGAGGTCTTCAGAACTCTACGCAACACTCTAGGTGATGTCTAAGCAAAGATACTCTGACACTCAATACGAGATTATGACCCCTGTATTAATTACATATTTTCCTGGAAAACCATGGATTTATTCAATAAGGGGTGGGACCTTTCCACCATTACTTCTCTTGTGATGTGGCTCCGGGATACAACATGTGTCAAGAGGGAAGAAAGCATTCTTAAAAGTGCAAAGATGGGCTCTGTGTTTCTTTAACAAATTCACTAGCTGGATTTAGTGTTTGTGAAGGTAAATATTGGGGATTTATCCCAGCTGTCTTTCTGTTTGATATTCTTTTGTTTGTACAATGCCCAAATAACTTAAAAAGAAACTGTTGTCAAGAGTTCTAAAAGCATGTTAGGGCTTATAATTTCTATGTTAGGCTGACATGTTCTGACATACCGGATCGTTATACCAAAGAGCATGTATATTCACAGTGTGTTGAATTATACCATGACAATTTTTATATGTAGTTTGTGCATGCTAATATACATCCATTATTAAAAGCAAAAAGACTCTACATTGGCAATGCATATTTACAGCCAAGATACACATTTTGTGGCAAAATGTACAGTTTTAAGACAGAAGGTGTAACTTTTAGGCACAAACAGAAAAAAACATAGTCCTGAGACATAAAACGTCATCTCCAGAATATAAAAATGATGAATTTTAAATAATTTAATTAAATCGATAAATAGACAAAATGGCATGAATGTCTTTATTTTTACAAGCACATGTTCTCGTGCTTAGTATATTGTGCAACTATCATATCATCATGTCTATACCCCTCTTTGGTTTGCTAACATTTCTTAGTAGGCAGGGAATAATTGCTTTTTGGACAGGGTTTTCAAAGTATGTTTTATTTGCTCAGTTTAACATACTAAGCATGATGACTGAGGAAGGCTATTACACATTGACTCACTGACCCTTTAGCAATATATTTTCACCTTATTAATAGACATATGAAAAATGGACTAGCTACAAGGAGGTGCTCATCCTTGTAGAATTTTACAAGTAAGCAGATCAAGGACACAAAGTCAATGCCAAGTACCCCTACAAGCTCAGCAGACTTAACTGCCAAGCCGACAGACATACATTCAAAACAGCCGCTGAGTGGCTGCAAGCGGGATTGAAATCGGCCGTCGTGCGCAAGGCCGGTCATAAAATGGAGCAGAATGGGGCAATTGCTCCAGGCCACACTTTTGCCGCACCAAGCCCTTTTTTTTATTATTATTATTTTTTAAAGCGGAGGAGAGAGGGGGGTGCCGAGTGGTTTTCGCTTACCCGCTGGGCGCCCCTTTCTCTCCTCTGCGAGCCCTCTAGCTCGGTCTCGGTGCCGGCTTGTAATGCTGATCGCCGGAAGATGACGTCATTTCTGGCGCTCATCATTACAAGCCGGCACCGAGACCGAGCAGGGAGACTTGTCGCAGGACTGCTGAAAGGTAAGTACAAAGGGTAGATAGGGTAGATAATAGGGAGGGAGGTAGAGGAAGGGTAGATAATGGGGGGACGGCACTTTAAACTTTGCCCCAGGCGGCATTATGCCTTGGGCCGGCCCTGGTCGTGCGGCAGCCAGGCCGCCTCCTCTGGCCGCCTGCGCCTAATGAAATGAAAGGGGCCAGCGTGCACGGCCATTGGGGGGTGCGTGAATGTTGACCGCTTTAATTTCATGAACGCAGGCCTCCACCCACAGCCCCCACCAGACACCAGGGAGACAGAAGCAGTGGTAAGTCAGGGGGGAGTGTTATATGGGGGGCTTAAGGCTTTTCTGGAGGCAGAGTTTGCCATTGTACCTGCAGGACTTACCACTGCATGGGACACTTTAGATTTAGGGGTATGGCTTACAGGTGTAGGTTCTAGGTTTCTATTTTTCTTGGGATTGAACCCTGTAGGCACGTGTCCATGGTCAGCAGGCTAATTTGACATAAAGTAGAAGTCCCAGGCCAAGAAAGACTCTTTTTTATAATAACTCTGTGTTGAAATAAATCGTTTTTTGCCTTTATAGCACAAATCCTTTGTCAGGTCTCTTGCTTTAAAAAAAAAAATATTTTTAAAGAATACATTAGTGGAATGGTAAAACAGTATTTTACCTAATAAACAGGAATACGTGTATTTAAAAATTTTTGGTATCTATTATGCAGTAAGTCAGCATAGGTTGCTTCTCTGCCCCCCAAATATGTCACTCTGCCCCTCCAGGTATGCCCCTCTGCCCCCCAGATATGTCACTCTGCACCCTGATATGCTTTAAGCCCCCCTGATATTCCAATCTGCCCCTTAAAAATGCCACTCTGCCTCCTAGATGTGCCACTCTGCCCCCCTCAGACAACCTCTGCTGCTGCTCACCACTTCTATGGCGAGAAGCACCGACGGAAGTGCCGACAGCAGCGGAGGTTGTCTGCTCGCATCGCACAGACATTCACCAGCTGCCAGAGAGGAGGATTCCCTGCAGCGCTGCAGGGGACCTGTATCCTCCTCTCTGGCAACCAGTGAATGTCTGCGCGATGTGCGTAGACAACCTCCGCTGTCGGCACTTCCGCCGGGGCTTCTATGGTGGAGCACCAGAAGGTTATGTCACGCCGGTGCTCCATTATATAAGCCCCGCTGGAAGTGTTGGCAACAGAGATTGTCTACGCACATTGTGCAGACGTCCACCAGCTACCAGAGAGGAGGATCCAATTCCCCTGTAGCGCTGCGGGAGATCTGGATACTAACACTGCTACTGGCCCACAGCAGGGCTAAATGAAAAAGAAAAAAAACGCCCACCTGGAGCCCTGAACAGCATGTCCCGGGCATCAGGCGATATGAATTGCTCATCCCTGCGCTAAACTCCCATTATAGGCCGCACCCGCACTTTAAAGACTTAAAGTGTGGGGGGTATGGCCTATATTGGGGCCAATACGGTATATACATTGCACAATTCACCCATGTATACAATTCACTCAAATCCTTTTAATTTTCCTTAATTGAGAAGAATCGATAAGGTTTGCTTGCAAGATAGCAGTACTAGAGACTTCTAAAGCAACTGTGTTTCCTAATCAAAAAGACTGACCACCGGAAAGCCTACATACATTCCTCCATGCATGCCAAGCATATCAGTCCACAAAAGTTCAGGAGGTGCTCCCAAGGCTGTATTGTATTGGTTATGATAAATTGAGGCATTGCAGCATGGCATGCCCAATATCAACACACTTGAAACAGTAGGCATGGGGCAACTTAATGACCTGACTAAAATGCTATTTGCAACAATGATGGTAAAAAAGTCCGTAGAATGGCCTGACTAAACGACAGAGAATGACCATATACTTCAAAACATTGAAAACCCTGTCCTGAAAATTGTTCAATGAGTATGCAGTTTGTATGTTTACTAAAATGGATAATTTCAGCTTCTGGTATACTTCACTGCCAAACAACACCCAAAACTATGTGTTCAACAACTCCTCTTGAGTACAGCAATATCACCCATGCATATGTTTTTCTGGTTGTTTAGGGGCAAAAAAGGCTACATTTGGAAGCTTTGCATTTTTCAATGTTGAATTTTGACATTTGGTCATTCTGTGCCCATGTCCTATGTGGGACATCTTTGAATCTGGCCAATTAAATTTCCACCATGAAACCATATATTTTTGAAAACTAGACACCCCGGGATATTTCAAATGCTGGTATGTTAACTCCTTTCATACCATGATTTCTGGACATATTTTTTTTGAGCTGGATGGTTCCCCTTATGATGGCATGGTGACATCACTTGGGCCTTTTTTTATATTTACATTTCATTAAAGTGGTATTTATTTTGTAAACTATTTTTCTATATTTTTTTAGATATTTTTTTACATTTTATTTTACTGATCACATAGTGATTAGGGAGCTGGGATCCACTGACCTGTATGGTTGGCTGCTGCACCTGTAGTCAACCTGCAGGGGGAGTTCAGTGTTCAAAGGAGGGTTTTGAATGGGTGCTGCCATCTTGTTAGAGGCAGCATGTCTCTATCAGGTGGTGTTTTGAAACACTCCTACAAATGATCAAACAGAGCCCCTGACTTTTTTGTGTTACTAAATGCCTCTATATCAAGGCACTTCAGCAACATTAACAGAGCTTATGAGGTGATCATTAATTTTTTTAGCCGCTGTATTTAAAAGGCATATAGCCTTTCAATATGGTGAATACGATTGCTCCTAGGAGTGGTCTAAAGGGGGCCCTGTATTTCTTTAGGTATTATTGAATCCCTCAATGTTGAGGCACTGCAGCAACACAAATTCCAAACTCACACTGATAATGGCCACGCTCCAGCCACCTAAAACATCTATGTAACATTCCTCTGGGTGTCACAGCACTTCAGGATTCAAATCAAGTCCGATATAAGAGTTCCAAAATTCAAACGAGTAGGTGCACATCCGGGAGGAACAGAAATTAGTAAATCAAAATAGAATAACTTTATTCTCCCGGATGTGCACCTGATGAATTATTGCAGCAACACCCGCTGAGTGACAACAATTGGCAAGTTTGTTAATTCATACGAATGTCCAAAAACGAGTTCGGGACCAACTAACTAGAGAGCAGAGAGCTCCCACTTTTCGTTTGCAATTAGTTGCTTTTGTTGCTCTCACACTCTCAATCTTTCTCACACCGTTTCCATGTCCCTTTCCTCTTTTCTGTAGCTTCTCTTCTTGTTCTTCTGTCTTCTGTCTTCATCTGCTTCCTCCCAGTATCAGCTTTGTTATCCAGGCACTTTCGCCAAAGGGCAGAGCGCACGCACCCTCTTCCCTGATAGGTGGACAGAGGGAGAGGCTGTCCCTGTGAGGTGCGTTGTGGCTCCGACCTTTTGCGGAAGTACTCCAAGATGCCAGAATATCACTTATGGCCACATAGAGAAATGTTTCTGCAATTCTCTTTCTCTGAAAGCAAATATCTCTGAAAAAATATGAGTGACAAAAAAACCTATTAGAAGGTGAAGTAGCACAATGTGCATTTGCTAATTAAATATTTAACAGGTGCTATTTTTTATTGTAATTTCTTATAACACAGCTAATTTACTTTTGCATCATTTATCGGTACTTATTACCACTTCTAGATACAAATTTTAATATTTGGACTTTCTCCATTAGATTGGAGTTTGACAGTAATAAGGAGCTGTTACTTGAGAGCTGGATATTGGTGTTATCTCTTCTATGGCTCTATGGTCTCATTAGACAGGATAATTCACCATAATCCTAAAAACTCCTAGTGACTTGAGTTTCGGCTGATTGCAAAGCTATTGGCCTCTTCAGATCATGTTAAATTACCTCCTAAATCATTTTCAAATGCCATTGTTATTAGCAAAGCTGAGTTCAAAGAGAGAAGAATCCCTAACAAATCTTTGAGCATCTCAACCTATTGATCTTGCCTTTGGATTAGTAATTGGGCAACAATAGTAAAATCTGATTTAGCTGTTTGGGGAGTGGAGGTTTGCTTACACAGCGAGGCTTTGCCTCTTTATTTTGTAGTGACACGTCTCCCTGAGAAATAGAAAAACAAAAAATTGGATTCTGCAAAGACAACTTGGCATGTAAAACGCAAGAAAACAGAGGAAAAGAAAGCTGCTAACACTTCACCAAATAGAACCCCTTTTCAAACAGAAATGTCATGATATAGGCTTAAAAAAGTACTGATCTTTTTGAAAAGTGAACGAAGAATACTTATCTACAATTTAAACAGTGAAATATAAATATTAGCATTAGCCACAGAGAAATGTAGAATGAATGACAAAGATCTTTTGACTAATCTATGTTTTGGTCTCAGAATGTTTTTTAATGAACAACCTCTATTCTGTCTCCTGGTAAAAAAGGAAAAAAACTATATAGAACAGAAAATCATTATTTAGAGTATTTTGTAGCCTTTTACACACAGAACAACAAACACATAAATTGCTCAGAAGTATATGAAATGTGAAAAGGTTATATACTTTGCTTATTAACAAAGTTTTTTATGTTATAATCTAAGATACATTATTCACAAGATTGTTTACTGTAATCAAGGTACAGACCAACAGGACAATGGAAGGAAAAAAGTGAACCCTAACCATCAAAATAGAGAAAATGTTCTAGCGTTCTAGAAAGGAAGCGCTGGTTCTTGTTCAAGAAATCTAGCAAAGAAAAACAGAAAAAAAGCTGTATAAAGGACAACTTGCAGATAACAGATATATGTAAAAAGGACAGACTATCTCTTCATTATTCTGGTCTTAAGAGAATATACTGATTGTTCTTTGGATTGTCTAAAGTTAACAGTATATATATATATATATATATTCAAACATTATTTTTTGCAACCCATAAAACAGTAAGTGGAAGCATCTGGGACTCTGGGTAAATATGGCAGAAGCAGGGCTGAACCCCAAAAGAGTCAATTTGAATAAACAAAACAACAATATATAAATACATCTTCACCCATAATGGACTTTAACCTGAATTTGTGGAGTATTAAATGCAGAGTTCTGGTATCAATATGTAATATCCAAGATTTAATTCCACAATTACACCAAATAGTATAGAAGGAGTGCATTTTAAGACTATAACAGAAATGCAAGAACATGAACAAATAGATATTTCCACGTATCAAGTTCAGTGCCTGGTCTCCTCTTCAATTACCACTCATTGATTGAGCTTCCAGAGACTTCCAGAGCTCTAGTAAAATTATATATAAATTTACAGTATGTGATCAAGGGATTTGAGAAGATTTATAAAAAGACAGATCTGCTTCATCTTCTTCCCACATACTATGACATTAACCACCCTTTTTGGAGATTGTTTTTCCTCTTGAAGTTAATTGTGTGGACTTGTATCAAAAACCAAATTTTTGGAAGAAATTAGTGTAAATTCCCTTAATATTGAAACATTTTTTAACAAATTCCTTTTGGTTTACTGAAGGCACATAATTACATGAAGAGCTATATGAGTCAGTGACACGTGTTTAAGCATTCTCTATGAGTTGCCATTGAATTCCCCGTCTTCATTTTTCCCGTGAAATATTTTCACTAATGTTGGAGTTCAGCTTGAGGTTACACACCTTTAATACGTGATGTTTATTTCACATCAAATGGACGCCGTAAGCCAAAATTCATGTTTTCATTATGAATACTTATGTAAACAAACAGCTATACCATGTGAGAATGTAATATATTTTAAATTAGATCTGTGTTGTTTAGAAGAGTTTAGAAGTTTTTTCCATAAAATTACTAGTACGAGGTACCAAATGCACTTAATAGTGAAAGGTAAAATTATCTGACCTCTCTCCAACCTGATTAAAATACACAAGAAAAATCTTGTTGCCTGGTCAAACACTACTGTACTTAAGAATGGCAGCATGTTTATATAAACATTTGCAGGAGGACAAGTATGTCTGGATCAGCCACCTCCCAAAAGTTAGGTGTTTTGGTCAGTGTTTATGTCCTGACCAGTTTATGATTTAAGTTACTATGTTGTCAGTTTGTTGAAACCCAATGTTGCCTATGGGGTCTTTTCCCATCAATTCCCCCACTTTGCTAAGGGAAAAGGTGCAAAGGAAAGGTGAACTGATATTAAATCTGTATTTACAGTAAGAAAAAAATGAATTTTGCTAGGGAGATGTTAACATATATAAAGTATGTATTTCAAGTCAAAAAATGAGTTTTAGTTTAGAAATCTCAAAACCCCCATTCCTATAGGCTAGATATTAAAGTACTCACTACTTATTAAAGAAAAAAGGTGGATTGGTGTTTGACCTTAACTAGGATACTTGAAATGTGTCTGTAAACCGTGTTTCTCTGAGAGTTAATAGAAATTGACTGCCTTATTTGTGGTGCAGTTAGCATGAATTTGCTTCCACCTTTCACACAGGCCTCTTGTCTATTGATCACACATTGATTGCTGAGGACAATGCAGAGTTTCTCTCCTTAAGTGTGAGATCAGATGGCCCACACTGTTCATATGGAGATAACAGGCTGTGACAATGGTTGTTTCATTAAATGAGACCAGTGTGATTGGGGAAAGCGAGATACGGAGAGGCAGAGGGGACAGGGAGGCGTCCTAATTGGGAGCAGCGGCGTGCGGGTTCATTCTGCTCTTTTGTCCCTGGGTGAGGAGAGGTATTTTGTCCATCAGGCAGGCGTCAGGCGCCAGCTCCAGGACAAAGGATTGTCTGCTGCCAATGTGGCTGGGGTTTCCAACTGCCCACCCTTTTCTATTTCCCAGCAATGCTTAACCCCTTCATGGCTTAGTCACACACAAAAGTCCCCCTTTTTTTTGCTTTATTCCCACTCTCAGTGATAGATAGTGAAACATAAGGACCAGGGGATGCTGAGAACTGTATGATCTGTGGTCAAACCAGTTAAACAGAAGGGCATATCATAAACTTTAAACACTGTTAAAATGTTCAGCAGCAATTTATTTGTCATAACAAACATTACTTTTTTTTTTTTTTTGCTTGGAACATACTGTTTTTTATGATCCACCTGCCTTTCCTTCTTTTTTATACTGTAAGGTAATCAATATACTAATTTCAGAATGCAGCACAGATGCGGACTACAAAAGACAGTGAAGGCCTTAGGAAACCTTTATTTAGGTGTAATATTGGCTAATAATTGGGATTTTGTCTGAAAATTTATTAGGGCCGGAATGGGGATGACAAGGCAGCCCTGGCAATTTAAGACTATTAGGGAAAAGAAAAAATGTCGGTGCGCTAAGCTAGTCTCAGGCTCAAATAATACAAATGTATAATATGAGGCCTACCAAACAGTGTGAGCATGCTACAAATACAGTGTATTGGCTGTACAATGTATACAAAAAACAAAAACTGTCTGCGCTTCTTACCCTAATAAAGTTGGCAACAAATATATAAACATACTATAAATGAGAGGTTTTGGTTATATGACTAGTGCCTGGATATGCATGGCCGCACGCTACGTCTTTATACTCACATTTGCCCGGTTTGCCAGATAGACCGTCCAGAACTGAAAGTTACTTCGGCTTTTTATGCACACACAGCTCTGTTCCAAGCATAAAATGGAACAGGTTTGGGCCTCATGAGTATCCTTAAAGTTTGAAACAAAAGTCTAAGGCAAACATTACAAAGTTTCAAGTTTTTACTTTCTCCATATGTTAAAAAATGTGAGCTATATCCCAAATATACAGGGTTAGGCTTATGCGACTTAGAAGATGATGGTGCCAGAACACCTGCCTTTTTAAAACACTGCTTTATTTTGTCCTTAAAATGAGCTTCTCTGCAATTATGCTGATATGTATGCAAGTAAGAAAAGGGCTTGAAAATGGTTTAAATTGCAGGAACAATGAGAGTGTCTCATAGATTGGGATGCTAAGATAGAAAAAGAGGTCCAAAAAGAAAGTGTCAGTAACTGAAGTGGAAAAAAGAACAAAACAAAAATCAGGAATGGATTGTGGATAAAGAAAGGGATTTAGCTAGTTAATATGTAGAAATACAGAAATACATTTTCAAAGGACTAGTTCTTCATTAGACATACTTGATAAAGAGAGGTGGTTCCCATTATAACAATATAGAGGGGATTATATATAAAAATGGGTCTTGATGTGTTGTTCCAAATGTGATTTTATCATCAATAGAATACCCACTTATTGGACCATTCCTTTTATTTGTAATGAAGATAAGACCACTTTTCATCCTTGTTTTACCCAAACCCAATAAATATGTTCAATTCTGCAGTGTAGCCATCAAAATCCTCCTTCTTACCTTCAAGGCTCTTTAACACTAACCCATCCTATATTTTTTCTCTGATATCCCACTATATTCCTGCATATCCTCTGCATTACATTCAAAACAGTCTCTACTCATTTAACAGCTACTGCTCCATCCCTACCACAGGACATTCACCAAGGGAATGTACTCTATAAATTTAAACAAGGGCAAAACTTATTTTGAAACATTTTGATGCCAAAATGGCAGATAACACATTATTGTGCACTTGCTAAACAGCATATGTATATAAAAAAGTTTAATATCATATATACTACCCTGCTACTAGAGGGGATTTCCCATAAGCCACCTGCAAGGTATGAGAGCTATTAACCTATAGTTGTTTCTTTTCCAAATAATGGCATTCTGCATATTGAAAGCAATTAACATTAAACAGCAGTACACGTCGTATTAATTAATGGCAAAATGAAAAGCTTAAGACCTGCAATTTGCAATAAATTACATATTATATTGGATTAGCGATAATATTTTATCTGGCTCAATCCTGATTCGATATATTATTTTTTAAGTTGTAGTTTCTTTGTGAAAAACATCTATTATCCAAGTGAAATACGGTATATTGATCCTTTTCAAATCGCAATGTTTGAAAGTCTCCAATTTCACTCAAATCCATTCAGTGTGTAATGGACATATGCATTAATCTACAGAAACTCTACTTTATAATGCCAACAATGCGTTCAAGGCATAAAATGTAATATAGATGTAGCAATTTTGGTCCAAGGAATTATTAAATCTATAGTAGAAAGGGATAACGAAAGTTTATGTGCCCCTGCATCTTCTATGCTGTACAAATAAAAGTTATTGACTAAAAAATCCAGTGCATAAAAACCAAATTGTTCATTTACATTTAAACCATAATACTTTACACAAAACCATTGTTTGTTGGATCTTATTTCGCTATTCAGTTTCAAATATTTGCATACAGCTGAAATTGTAATTCATAAAGTGAACATAGTGTATTTTTGCATATAACTTTTTGTATAATAGTATTGTTGTCAAAGTATAGATCAAAATATATCAGGATTGAGTCATACATTTTGCATCACAGACAAAATGTGTTAGTTGAGTGAATCTCCATACAGGAGATATATATATAGACCCTCGCAGCCATCACTTTGTCATCTTGATGCCATCCCTTACCCCCATTGTGTCTGCATACCTGCAACCATAACTAAGCCATTGCTTCCTCCTGAATAAAGGTAATAAAGGTACAGTGCAACTACCCTTTAAACATATTATTTTCTTAAATGTGGATGGTTCCCTTGTGGTTATGCATATGGACAACTACCATTATCTATCAGAAGTACATTACAGAAGCCATAGTCAACCTATAGTCCATCCCTCAAGGCTCCCAAACACATTGAATAATCTATTTCAACCTACAGCATGCGCATCTTGGTCTTTAATGCTTTTGGTCCAAGTTCTGTTATTGGTCCTATTTTAGCAAAGTTTAATCTCACTGTACCAAGTAAATAGTAATATAGTGTAAACTCTCTGAAGTAAAGATATATTCTGTGTACAAGCTCACTACCCTAAAGAACTTGCAATTATTTTTGGTGGGACCAATACATTTTTTCCTTAGCTATTCTCTTCCATTCTGTGCCTAGCGGGACAGTGTATAGACTATAACAATATACCTTCCATGTGATGTGTTTTTTATTTCAAACACATGTATGTTCCTGGTCTAATCAACATATTGGAAATGACAAAGCAGACGGGAAGAAAATCTGTAAACGCAACATATGTGCCGGAAATCTACCCACCAGGACTTATCATGGCACTTACATTTCAAAAAGATTAACTGTCACAGAAATAGAAAGAAATCCAGAACTGTCTACTGTGATCAACTGCTTCCCTGCTAGGCCCTCTGCAGGACAGCAACATGTAATTGCTTCTGTCCTTTAACTTGACTGGAAACCTGATATAAATGTATCCACATTGGCTTTATCTTTTTCATGTGCTCATGTGCTTTTATGATATGGTGATGCAGCAAACATACTTTTCACAACGCATTGCTAGTATGTTATAGTATACTACTACTCATATTCTGTTATTGTTCAGGATGCAGAAGATGAGGTGAGAATCTAAAATATTCTCTGGTAAGATGGTTTTGTAACCTAACCTGAAGTATAGTTCTTTTAAATGGCCTTAATAAGAAATAAAAAATGGAATGACTTCAAACTCCTAATATCTGCACAGCTCGGGCAATATCTACTTACTTGTACATTTCTAAAAAGTATTATGAGGTTTTGACTAGCAATGCTAATATGTTCTGTTATAGGTTTTTATATTAATCAGCAATGAATTAAATCACTAACTTTATGCTATCCAGCATGACTATGATATTTCAGGTCTCTGGGAGCATTGTTTAAAAATATAATAAAAAATGCACAGTGTAATAGTACATACATGCATAGCTTTTTCTAAAATCAGAAACATATATTATCTAAATATTAAAATGTGAGTGGATAGGATAAATCATATACTCCCTATGTTTAACTTTATTCTGCTATGGGTCTGCTAATTGCATAGTAAACTCACTGGTTTCTTGGAATTTTGTGAGTTTTAAGAGTTAAGAATGAACTGTGCTGACCATCAACCAAGTTTACGACCAAGTGGATTTCAGGCTTTAAATGTCTGATGTGTAGTCCAACACAAGCCATTGTTTCCAGACCTCTAGAAAACAATGCATTCCACAAAAGAGTATTTGCTACATATTTTGTACACCTTGCCTTCCCATCATGGCTGGCTCAGGTAGTTTTGGAGATGGAAGAGAACAGTGCAGCCCCAGAAGAGGGAGACTGGAGATCATGCTTCCACTGTTGCCCTACCACACTAGAGTTAAACCACCATCTTTTGGCTTCTGGAATAGAAAAACATTTGTTTGAAGAAGTGCCCTTTGCAGCTCCATATTTTAGGGCCATAGCCTGATATGGCTTTGAGGGCAGGACTGAGCAGCTTCAATTCTATAAAGCTTATTTGAGCATATTGGTGCCATAAAAATAACAGCAATAATTGTAATAATAAAAAAAATAATTGTGGAAAATAAAATATGATCATCAGGGAGACTGATGTTTTAAGGATCCTCAAAAGTATTATTAGGGTGCATATATATATATATACAATATTATAATATATATTATATTATATATATATATTATTATTATTATATATATATATAATATGGAATATATATAATATGGAATTCAATGTAAGCAAAATATGGAATACACAGACACACTTTATCAAAAATGTTCCATGTGTCTCTGGTGGAGGAAGGGTTTGAGTGCCTTGCCAACTAGTAGTCTGCTTACAGAGACAGTGTAGGAGACATGCCACCAAACACTTCATTATAAATAAACTGTTTGGATTAGAAGGCAACCCCCCAAAAAAAACTATCTGTTGTTTCTTATTTTATTACTTTCTGTATGGAATTCTTTACCACTTTACAGCAGGGAGGATGCTTGCAACGGTTAAAATCGAGATTTTACATAAAATCTGTAACTCTTTAGGGACCTTCCATACTGCGTATGTTTATTATTCAGACTATGGGGGGGAATTAATTATGGGTAAATACCCCAAAACATTTTAAATCCGTATTTATTCGTGTTGCAAAATAGATTAGCTGTATCCTAGGCTAATTAAAAAAAAAAAAATCCAGTTACCCCATGTGTCTGTATACACTGCTTGCTGAGACTTTTAATAATACTGCCCCTTTATTTTTTTCATAAATGAAATTTGATTAAAAACATTATTATTATTAATGTTGCTGAAAACGTTAATATTATCATTTAGTTATGTTACAAAGTAAATGTGTCATTCTGGAATAAATGGATCATCATATACCGTATTTAAATGTTAAGGGAATCCAAGGAGCTGCTTATTCTGGAAAGGCGGTGTGGATGCAAACATTGTTAATTTAACCGTGCTAGATATAATATAATACTGACATGACACTGTATACTGAATAGAAGCAGAGGCAAGCAGTATTTATTTCTTAGCTTTGTGCACACAATCTCCCCTAGACCAATTCGTCTCAGATTGCAGCTTTCAAGATTAAACAGAGATATCTTTAAATTACACACTGCTCATCCCTAGAGATTTCCTCTTAAATTCGGAATAAAATGCCTTTCCTCTCCAGAGTTCAAAGAGGTTGTATGTTACATACTGTACATGGCTGTCATATAAATATGATCCTGGTTATTATATTAGTATGAAACTATGAGTGGTCCTAAATATAGCATTGTGCAAGCATTCGGATAGAAGTATAATGTGGATGTTTTCAGGTATAATAACTAGAATGAGTATACGAAAGGTTTTGTATTAACAAAGAAACAACACATGCTGGGGAAAACATATATATATATATATATCTATATCTATCTATATATAAATATAGATAGATAAAGATATAAATATATATAGAGAGATATATAGTGAGTTGAATAAATGTATTTATTTTAGGGAAGAATACGGTAATCGGTTGTGTGGAAGCTAATGTGTTCTGTACTAAGCACTTACCGATCTGAGCAGCTAACAGCCTGGGCTGCGATCTCATACCTGACCCATGGACTGCAATGAACCTTGAACATGCATTCACTTATAAAGGCTAATTATCACATTATTATTATTATTATTATTATTATTATTATTATTATTCTCGTTGGGTTGCCATATAAACTACCTCTCTAGATTTTAATTGAATACGCATTGTGCACATATAAATCCTACCTCCAGCGACTGCAGGTGTGGGGCTAGTATGGTAGAGACACCCGATCATAATATAGGTAGTTCCAATATAGGTATTGCATCAGTGTTATAAATCCACACCTAATGTGCAGTTTGCGATAGTTAGAAGCATTGCTGGGAAACTAACAATTACGATTAACCCTTTCGCTGTCTAAGCCCTTATCCTAAATGCTTTTAGTGTTACATGCAAATAATCTCTGTGAGGATTTGACATGTTGTGTAGCCGAATAAATAGGTTATCATCAATTTAAATTATTGGTGTTTGTCATTATGAGCCTCGACGTTATATATATAGATATATAATTATTATTATTATTATAAGTGATGTTGCAGTATATTCAATATTCAAAATATTAAGCGAATTTCGACTAATCAAAGTATGTAAAACATAATTATAACCATTAATATGCTGTACAAAAAAAAATAGAAAAAAACAAATGTAAGAAACGAGCGATAGAAGAAAAAAAAACTTATATACAAGAAAAAAACAGTAGGTGGCGCTCGAACATTATCTTTTCACTTTTTTCCTTTTTTGTGTTTCAGTTTGGCTAATAAATCTCCCTTAGAATGAGAATGAGCTAATTGGTGAGGAAAGGGGTTGTTTATGTCATCATTTATTGCTTTACCATAAAGCCGTGAAGTTATACTTAAAGCAAAAAATGAACCTCCCATTCTCGTGAGATGTACGTTTAAGAAAATGGATCACTTCAAAATGTTTTGTTGCCTAAGACTGCTGATTACAGGGCTGTCTGTAAATTGACTCTGGTTAGGGACTCTTGGAATAAATAAAGAAACCCTAGAGTGGATTGTAATAAGATATATTCAATAGCTATAGGTAGACAGAAGACAAAATACATCCATACTGCTGAGATAGCATTACCACAAAGTGTGCAAACTCCTCTCAAAGTGTGCAAATCCCATGAAGTATTTAAATTTACAAGTTTTACTTAAATCATCCCTGTCCCCACTGTCCTCAAATATATTTATTTACACTTCAACAATAGATAGATGAAGTCGGCAAGGACAACATCTATTTCAATATTTATTTTCTTATTTGTATACTACAAAATCTTGTTTTTCTGGTGTCACGTTATTTCTTTTGTATACAGAAGACTTTTGGTTTCAGGTCTGAAAAAATGTTCATAATTTGTTGTTTACTGAAGACTCCACAAGTCTAAAATCATGCTAGATGCTCTGCAGCGTAAAAGTAATGTCAATAATAATTAAATGATAAAAACGATTTAATTTATCAAGAGACGGTCCAGAATAAATCAAAGGATTAAACATATTTGAGAATTCATATTCACAAAGAGCGTATGCTGTATTATACTAGTGTCTAAATAATTCTAGCCTTAGGTGATTCAGAGTTTCAAGTCATATGCAGGACCAAAATATTTTATTTCTTGTCTCCAATAACCTCTGGTTACTTCTATGGTCCTCAGCACCTCATGAGACACGAGTTTCCTCCACAATGAGAAATATGTATTCTCGATCTGTATTATCATTATTAGTATTGATTATTATTATCATTGTTATTATTATTATTATTATTATTATTATTATTATTATTATTTGAAATAATGTGTTGACTTATTAATAGACCGAGTGTTTCCTCTGTCATCCAAAGTAGAGGAAACATTGAAAATTTTATATATGGTGCCTTGTGCCAAAAAACATATCCTGCTTACTAAAGGTTTTTGTCTGGAACCATTGATTCTTTCTAAGAATAATCGTGTATGAAATCTTTGGAAATGCTTTAGTCGATTGGGAACCAAACCCACTGTCTCCTTATATAATAAGTGTTACACTCGTTTACATACCAATAATGTAAAGCGGATGTTTATAGGCATGGAAGCATTTTAATCTTTCCTGATCAGAATGAAATGCAGACAGCATCGATTTATAACAGATTACCAACATCGCCCCTAATTGGAAATAATAACTAACATTCAGATCTGGACAGAATTCAAGCCATACCCGATACTAGGAAACAAAGACCCAATGTGGATTCTGCAAGTCCACCTTACAAACTGAACTCTGGTTAATCTATGTCGTCATAAATCATGCATTATCTATATCACAGATGGGTATTTTATATAGATTCCAAGACATCGCTATACCTTAATTAACCATTTATGAGCAAAGCTTTGTTCAAAAAAGATAAGATATTATTAAAATAAAACCCTGGTCTAGCAGAAATAAATTTCCTAAAGCTATGTTAGGAAACATAATTTGTTTCGGTTTTATGCTTGTAAAAAGCATATATAGGTTCATATTTTCCTATTCATTTTGCATTTAATAAATGTGTCCGTAGATAGTATTAGAGGTCTGAATTTATACGAATATTTCAGACTGCAACAAGAAACAAATCTTTTAAAAACTGCAAAAGGTATGTTTACCTCCTCAGATTAATAAGGTGGAAAATACATTTAATATTCTCTAAACATCTGAAAAGTAAAAAAAAAAATATTCAGTACAAAATATGATTGATATATTACAAGAAGAGTCCAACTTATAAATAATACAGGTAATGAAATCAAACCGTTTCAATTTTTTATGTTTTTATTGAAAGATGTGAGAATTTTCCAAAAAAAAAAAAAATGAACAGATAGATACCCGAGTAACCAGCACGTTTCAAATCATGTATCTTAAACAAATATAGCACAGTTTGTGATAATTATACTTTATTGAACTGGAGTGAAAACAAAAACCTGAGGTTTATTCCTGCATTTTATACCCCGCTCTGTAAATTACATCATGGTTTTATTTTTACCTTAAAAAAACAAGCCTTTACTGAATGCAAGGATGGCACATGATTGACCTAAATAACAGGCGGGATAAAAAAAAATTTAAGTAAAATAAAAACACAAAGAAACCATATTGTATCTCCTTCAATCACAAAGAGCTAAATAGGTTTTAATTTACAATATATATATATATGTATCAGGTAAACTGAAAAAAAAGGAAAATTAGATGTGATGAATTTTTTCTAAATATTATGTACACACCATGTACAACTCTTAATAAATTAATACCAATTTGCATATTTTGGGATCGTATAGCTTATTTACAAATTACTATTTTTCATAAATATATCTGGCATACAGGTAGAAAAACCCCTAGTGTACCAGTTTTCTGATTTGGTGAAGGATGCAGTTTAAGTATCTGAATTCAGTTAGCAATAGCATTTCATTTTTTTAATGCAATATTATATTTTATTACTTTTTTTTTATTATTTAGTTTGTATTCACAATCGGATTAGACATTTTTCATATCTGGCTAGTGTTTCCAAATGTCAGCTTTAAACAAACACCTCCAAGACCCCCCCCCCTTTCAAGAAGAAATTTAAGGAATTTTTGTTCCCCATTTGTCCATCATCTGCTTGATTCAGTCTTTGCATTCTTGGGCAATTTCTTGTATTGTGTATTGTGAGTAAGAGAGGAGTTCCATCACAATAGCACCATGAGTCTTTGATACCTCATAAAGATTGTCCTCTATCCCCATGTAAGATGTTTGTGACCTCAACACTCTATTGAATATATATATTCGTGTATATTCTTCATTCTTGGGTACTTGGTGTGTGTAGTTATATTCGCACTCCTCTTTGATCGCTGCCCATTCCTTTAAATAAATAGTTTTGCTGTGCTGTACAAATTCCCAGTGCTTTCGAGCCCCTGTTGCTCAGGTGGGTAGTGACGCCAACCGTTGGTCACTTTGGTGTCTCCCTGCCAGGTGAGACTTCTCTCTGGCTCTCCAAACCACTGACCAGTCTCTGGATATTCTGAAGCTCGTTTATGGAATCCTTTATTGAGCCCTTGGGTGAGTGAGAACTCGAGTGAGATCTCTTGTGGACAGGAGTGTCTGGGATGGGGCTGGACTCTCGGCTGCTGCCTGGTTTAGAGCTCTCTGACCCCAGGTTCAGGCTAGCTGGCAATCCAGTGGTCAAGAGGTTAGTGCTGGGAGGAATGGTCACGGGGATCTGGTAAGGGCTGAAGCGAAGGCGAGGTCTTGTGGTGCTGAGGAAAGGGTTCCTTGGCATAGTGGTGGTAGCGCTGGTGGCTGGCATAGCAGATGCGGCTGCGGCAGCTGCTGCCATATAGGTGTAGGGGTATGGGAACAATCCCCCAAAGGTGGGCATTGGAATCCCCTGTAAAAGAGAAAGACACCATCATTTTGTGAGCTCACTTCAACTCTATTTCTAGCAACCAAAATTCAACGAAATATCATGGTATGCTGGATTACAAAGCCTTCATTTTATCACCTACATTGCACACTATAATAAGAACAAGTTTACTTCATATCAGGGAATAGTTAAATTCAATTTGACTAAAGTGTACTAATGACTATATACTAATTATATATCAGGTTTATTTGGTGATGTGCAAACATTTTAAATTATATTTTTTTTCTAACATGTCTCCAGTGGAAGATCGGTGCTAAATGGAGCCGGTCATAGGGTTATGTTTTGTTCCTTTATTAAACATTCCAACACAAAATGCACCTTAAAAGCCATTATTAAGGTTCACTGTTAAGACAATTTCTACAGAATTATATCCTCGCAAAGATACATACGTAACACTTTCTATCCTGTCTAGATCCAAAGAAGCTGTAAACATAATTCATTTATTTCCCTTACTAACATATATTTATTCAAAGCAGTGATAATGGGGAATATGAGTGTTCATTATTAACTCTGTAATGACCACAGGCATACAGCTACTTGAAGTGGAGATTGTGTTATCTGTAAAGGTATACAGTGTCAGAGATTCCCTAGTTTCTCTGTAGGTAGAATTAGCTGAGCCGTCTGAACAGCTCAGTCCAACTTGATGAGAAATTGTATCCTACATCAATGTGATATCTAAGTATATTCTAAGAGAGTGAAGATGCCGAAAGATATTTGAAAACTCTGTATCACATTCACTCAACTGAAAAAATCAAAAGGTTACAAAACGCCTGTTTGCCAAAGACTTCAACTGAGCGCCATTCCAAGCTTAAATGGGTAAAGATGTCAAATACATTTCACATCAGTCACTCTAAAACAGGCACGTTTGTTTCTAAATGTAAATTCTTACAAAGTAACTGTGTGTGGGGTAACTAATATCCAGTATTCCAGGGAGGAGAATAAAAAAATACAGCAGACAAAAAGAAGAAATGCTGCTTACCTGAGAGGCCAGCATGTGCTGAGAAAGGTGAAATGGGAAGGGGTTAGCTGCTCCAGTAGCCCCCTGGACAGAGGAGAGGGATCCATTATCCAACCCATTTGCTCCCGTCATAGAGGCCAACAAATGTCCCATGCCCATAGCAGAGAAAGCCCCTGGGGCCATTGTAAACTGTCCTGGGTGGATGAAGAGCGGCTGTCCAGGATTCAAGGGGTTAAAAAACTGTTGGCTGTGGAGACCAGAGAGAGCTAGACTCTGCAGGTGGCTGGCACTCAAGTGTGGAGGGCTATCAGTCTGTACCATGAGGGGGGCAAAGGTCTCTTTACTTAAACTTCCACAGTCTGTGTTTTTGGATTCCTCTTTCCTCCTGCTCTCCAGCTTGTCCTTCTCTAAACCCCTTACACTGAAGATGCTGTCACTGTCCTTGCGAGTCTCTGGTGACTCAATCTTCTTTTCTGGAGTGGATTTCTCTTTGCTTTTCTCTTCTAGCCTGGGGCTACTAGGGGCAGATAGAGTCCCTCCAGGACTGTGACCTCTCGCAGTCCTTACTTCACGCCTTTCTAACTCCTGATCGCTGTCCACACTGAATTTGTCTTCTGGAATAAATAAATAAAAATATATATATATATACTTATTGCCATATGTAATACATTACAGAAAGCTATAAGAAAATCAATTAAAGTCTATTAACTGCGTCATATACAACACTTATAGCATGTATTGGTGGGCTGCCGTTTTAATTTTTGTCCTATGTTTATTGTGTGATAAAAAGAGTTAGAAAATACAATTCATTTAAAAAATTAAAATAATATGAAATCTATTGTATAAATATTTATGATTCTATATTCTATGTAATCACAGAATTATTAAAAATAATAAATAATATTTTAATTATGTAAGGGATATGAGATTCCTTGATAGGCCATTTACGAGTTTGGAGCGTTAATACTATATTCAAAAAATATTTCCAGTATACATTTTTAATTTGAGATATATAGATGCCTTACTTTTGAAGGTTAATACTAACTGTATATTAATAATAACTGATATTAACTGTAATACTGAGGCATATGTAAAAGCAATTAACGCTTTAAAAGGCCAAGGGCAATAATAAAAATTAGGAGTCTAAAACACTATTCAATAATGTAGTAGCAATATGTATGACAAATAAACACCCAATACATAATTTAATTTAAAAGGTTTAACTACTATACGAGGCTAATGTGTGCACGTAATAAAACATTGGCAAGCTCTAGACTGCGATAAGGGGATATTTCCCTTATGGAATAAAGATAATACTGAGTTACACAAATCCTAATTTGTGTACAAAATGCAATTTATCTCCGAAATTTAACATAGATACATTTTTAAGTATACAATAAAGTTCACAAGTACTGCAGCAGATATAATAACTGTCATGATAAATCATGGTGTATATTAAGATGTATAATACATATTACAATCACAATCTTGATGCAGCCATTTACATACGCACTTACTATTAATAATCATAAAAATAATAAAAATAATTTATTCTGAAGCATTCCTGTTTCCTTGCAAGGCAGGTATGGATAATTTGGGGGAGTTCGTTTTTATTATAAGAGATATTTAGATGTCTAAAGCAGAGGTCTACATTTTCAAGATATGATTTAGTTTCTAAAATGAATAAGTAGAAAACTGCAGGTGGTATGATTTTATATAATAAGATATAGTAGGGAATAATAATAATAATAATAATAATAATAATAATAATAATAATAATAATAATAGATATTTAGTGTTCTTTCATACTCTCTTCACTAACCAAAGACACAATACGAATGAACCAGCATTTACCTCTGTTACTTCGACTGAGTCTCAATGGACTTTGCTCTGTACCCAGGGGAGAGTGCAGAGTGTCCCTGCCTGGGGCAGGATCACAAGAAGAGGCATCTGATTCTGCCCCATCTCTGTCTGCTTTACACTGGTCTTCATACATCCGCAGAGATGGGAGGGTGAGTTGTTTTCTTAATAAAAAGAAAAGCCGTGAAAACAAACAATTAATCACTATATATAATGATTCGAATCGCTATCAGATCCATTTCCGAAGGATTTACTGTATAATAGGACAGACCGTATTGTTAGTAGGCATTAGTCTATATCACATTTCAAGAAATTAGGCTTCACTATAATGCGGTGCTAGGAATAAAAACCTCAGTACAAAAGACTTCGTCTAACCCTTCAGAAAGCCATTGATTGCATATTAAATATATTTACCTTTTCTCTCGTCTTCCATTACCCGTGTCTCTAAATCCTTTAGCAAAGGGATTGTTATCAATTTTGAGCTGGGTGATCTGCAACAAGATATGAGATGAACATTGTTAATCAGTTAAAAAAAAAAAAAGTTATTTTAATGGGAAAAATACAAATATATTTATGGCTATCCCTGTATATATATATATATATATATATATATATATATATATATATATATATATATATATATATATATATATATGTCCTGAATGCGGCATTGAAAGGGTTAACCGTGCCCGGTAACCTAATACGTTAAGGAAGACACTTTGCTGAGAAGGATCACATTCTAAAAAAGTACACATTTCGGCCTACGAAGTTATTACCTTAAATTACGAAGTTGTCAGCGAAGGGGTTAATCATACATTTGGCATTCTATACATTTTTTTCTGTAAATAAATGTATTTTAGCCCTTAATCCCTTCAGGGTTCATACAGTCAGAGGGGCTGAGCCCTACCTAGTGTAGGTTCCCATTTCAAACAGTTTAAAACACAGAGCCTCCTGGTTTAACACACCACATGCTTTATTAAAAATGATGCTGAGGTTTGGCTTGAATTATTAATAGAGCTTTAATGATAGCAAGTTATTTTTCAGAGCCCCCTGGAGGAAACATGGCGACTAAGCAATGCTGCGTTGGTTAAAAGCTATTCTTATCTCTCACATAAGACTGGCTTATGGGGCAAGGCCACATTAGATGAATTAATAATTCATACTTTTGAAATATGTCCCCTTAGATGCCATCTTTAAAAATGCATGTCTGATCTTTTTTATGTTACATTTTCTCAAATTGATTTTTTTTCAATGTGTTTGCTTCCAATATATTTGCACTAGATCGCTGACTTAGTGGGACCAGATCTCAAAAAAATACCAATAAGTATTAATTAAGATTTATTTTTTTGAAAGTCGATTTTATTTTCTAAAAGTGCATAGACATCCGGCTAATTTTAAATTGCATGCTAGCAATTAGCAATCATATGAAGTACAACATACATATCTATTTAGCATATGGGACATCGCGTACAGAAGCGCTGATTTATACACAAATAATTACGCTGAAAATATCTACGCCGCCAATATAGATATACTTTAACGTCGATATTTTTGGAAGATAGAACTGTTTTTGCAACTTTAAAAAAAATAAACGATAAATGTCTAGTCAGCCATAATAATAATAATAACAATAATAATTTTTTAAAAAAACTTAGAGCTCTGGCCAGCTATTTTTTAACCTTGTGTTAACTCCTTGTGTGTGCTGCTGGTTAATCTGTTGCAAGCATTAAAATTCTGAAAGGAAGCTCAATTTGCAGCAAGATGCTCTACTGCCTATCAGCTATGGACAGCTTGTGGCTGGGCTGCAGCCTAAATGCTCTTTAATCGATCGTGACTCTGTGCCATAAAGTTTACGACTGGAACAAGCCCACCAGGACCCTCCGACAGATCTGTCAATTAACATCAGCAGCAAGGGGTTAAGGTGTGTCCTGTACTTTGGCCAAAGAGGATGTTTACACTTGTAAACTTATATGGAAGGATTCTCCCGGTGGCTTAGTAGCTATATAATGATAATAATATAGCCAAAGAAAATATAAAATATTAAAATTAAATTATAAACAAAGCCAAGTCCTCTGTATTTCTGAGAAGGGGATTTAATGCACAAGCCGCATGCTATATAACAGAACCACAACCTATTAATTAGCCTAATAATATGTTTTCCAACATGCCATAAAATATTTTATTTAAGGCAATCGAAATGTCTAAGATATTATTAAAAATAGGAATGTATCTTAAATGCACAGCAATTTTAAATATTATAAAAAGACTAACTTGTGGTATTCTAGAACACTAAAACATTTACAAATTCCTATGATGTAGAATAATTTTGTTAGACATTAGTAAGAATGACTTTTTTTAAGAGGCAATGGAATCGTTTATCTTACCTTATCGTTCTGATACGCAGTCACAGCTATAAAATCAGTCTCTGGAAATACATAGGTTCTAAACGTGCTATAGGGGAGCTTCAGAATGTCATTGGCTCTTACTATATGGAACCGGGGCTGATACTTGTGCATTGAGTTTAGGATAGTCTGAAAATGAAAGAAATTTCGTTTGTTAATAACGAATACATGCATCTTAAGCAGTTCATGTTATATCTGTCTGTTGCGATTATGATATATTAAATATACAATATGTTAAATTAACATTGCGTACCTTAACCTTATACCCTAAACATAAATAATTATAATTTCATTATCAGCAAATATTTGATTTTTCCCGGACATAGATTTACAATACATTACATTACATTAACTAAAATACATTGACTAAAAATATTTCTTGAAACTAAACTAAAATTGTTTTGGACCGAATCCTACAGCCTAAAGACGTTTGTAAATATGATTTATGCAGATGAAAATCCCTTTGTGGTCAGAAATATTGCATTAACACTATGAAATGCTATCCTTATTTCAAAAAACATTAAAACGATTGGGTAAAATAATTGTGCTTAAAGAGTCATAAAACGAATCGATCTTATACTGTTATATCAATGGCAATCTAATATACATATTTATATATATATATATATATATACAGTACTTTCTAGCCAGGCGTGCAAATCCCTACGGCAAAAAAAAAATCCATTCATCTGGCTGGCACGATCCGACTATACAGATGGGCATTGATTAAACTGTGTACTGTCCAATTTAATATACAATAATTCTGACTTCCAGAAAAACAGATTTAAACCAAGGAGATGAAACCTTAGCAGATGTATTAATTAGACGTTTCCCCCTTAAACTAAACAAAAATGAAATTTAAATACGTTTAAGATTTACAGCTTGTAATTGTTACCAAGATCAATAGTTTTTACACTGAAACAGTCTACATCTAATACGAATGTATATTTAGATGTAGGATTCATATCTTCGCATAGTTATATGTATGCATATTTGTACGTATACTCATGTATCACTGGTTTTGACATGTTTGGAATTAAAATGTACACAGGGCGAGCCTTAACCAGAGTAGCATGAATTTGGAGTGGAAAATAATCCAGATTTGATGCTACTACTTCTGGAGGTTGGATTTCAAGCAAAATGTGAAAACAGTGTCATTACAGAAATGTATACAAGTTATACAAGTGATAAATGTAGGTGTAACTGATAGCCCGCTAATGTTTAAAATGGAATCAGCTTACTAAAAATGGACTCTAAAAAAAAATAACATAAAAGAGATAGCAGGGATGTCTATAAACCCTTGGATTTTTATGATTCCTTCGTGATAGATAGATAGATAGATAGATAGATAGATAGATAGATAGATAGATAGATAGATAGATAGATAGATATGAATGTTTATGACTGATTCAGGGATATATCAATAATGTTAACATAAATCTAATGTGGAACAGTAAGGGGTTAATGTCGTTTCTGAGAGAAGGCTGACTTGTAGTATTTGGTATTAAAAACGCAAATTCGTGTGTTCATAGATCTGGCGATTTTTCCGACTGGATACAGAGCCTACGGGTGTCAGGGCCTTTTTCTCTGTGGATACGGTAGTACTGCTAACTGCCTGTCGAATTGATTGACTGCCACATAAAGTCAGGCTATGTCTCTAAATCCTGTTAATTACCATATCAAAAAAAAACTTAATGGTCCAACATTCTCTTTTATCTACTTAAATGCTTGTCAAAGGAGCTAGACATTGATTGTGCGAAATCTGGATAAGTAAACAAATATACTCTAGAAATAGGAAGATTTTAATTCGTCTTGTAAGAAGGCAAAAAAAAAAAAAAACCCCAGTGAAATAAATATTTCTAAACAACTAGAAAAGTCTCAGCTGTTAAGCTTGCACATGTATTTAATAACACAAGGATTCAATTTCTAGAAAAACCGACAGAGGTTTATTCTCTTTTAACTCTGCCCACACCATCGACTTGTTAAAAATTCTTTATATCTCTTGAATCTCAATGAATAAACAGAAATGTTTACGTTTTGGGGGTATTTGTCTTCATAGTACACCTGTGAGCGGAGCCAGTATTTTAGAGAACACAGCTTCGTGTGCTTGCATAACTCCACCTCGGAATTACCCTTAAATGATAATAACCAATATACTTAAAGATAAGGATAACCCATATCATTTTTAATTATATTTATTTCTCTATTTTTTGAGGATTAAGGGAGACTGCGAGGGTATGGCTTGAAGGAC
The DNA here is from genome assembly GCF_027358695.1 of Spea bombifrons. Classification (NCBI taxonomy): domain Eukaryota; kingdom Metazoa; phylum Chordata; class Amphibia; order Anura; family Pelobatidae; genus Spea; species Spea bombifrons. The sequence continues at coordinate 65,737,079 of NC_071088.1, read as the reverse complement.
TTGACCACCACACTGAAGACCATCCAGGCAGCCCAGTCAAACTGACCTCATTTCTGGAGCTTTATTTTAATCCTACACATTTTTACAGATTTAAGGGCAATCTATGGGAGATTCTTCATTTTAAGAAAATTATCACGATTTTTTTTTCAGTTACCAACTCTGGCACGTTTTATATGCTATAATATTAAAGTGTACTTTACAACTAACTCACATATGCACAGTAAAATCCTTATCACACTATTTTCAGTATTAGTGAGTTTTCAAAATTAGGCTTTGTACATCTGATATTAAAAATGTACAATGTGTTTAATTAAACCGAATACCAATACTATTCACTATTTCAAAACAAAATAGATTTTTTGGGGGAATTTGCCCTGTGTAAACCATTTGTTAAGTAAAAATGTAGCATTTCTATTTTCACACATTTCTCCAGTACACGTCTGTTTGGCAATTAATCCCAGATTCAGAATAAACAATATTTAAGTAAATGCATCGTAAACACTTAAGATATATTTTTATTTCAATTACAAGGTAAACCCTGCCCTTTCTTTTTCCTTTTTATTATCTGGGGAGATCAGAATAATTTTCCATAACCTATGTATTTTCAATTACGTCTGAGGTCTTACTAGAAAATAATTCTGTAACAATGTATTTCTATTGAGAAAGTAACCAGATTGAAGATAATTTACAACTAACACGGCGTGTGCCATATTGAATAAATATCAAATAATAAAGTAAATGTGTTTTTCACACACGTGAACTCGATAGAATCCGAGATATTTATCACTGAAATATACAATTCCCTTTCCTCTCCAATGACTTCTGCTAATGTCCTTGATAAAAAAAAAAATAATAAGATCCCTTTCTGAGAGCACATATTTAAAAAATATTAAGGGCCAAGTTGCAGACCCTACAATGGAACACATAGGGTTAATCGATTGGCACAGTGTAAGTTGTTACAGTGGGTTATCGCCGAATGATAAGAATATTAGAGTCAGAGTGATACTTACAAAGCCATGCTTGTCTGAGATATTGTTGGTGAGTTTGAGCTTGTGAAATGCAACAGGTTTGGCCATCCACTGCTCCCCTGTGGCAGGGCTGTCCGGGTGGATGTACATACGTTTTGGCATTTCTGGATCAGCTTTGCCAGCCACCATCCAGCGTGAATTATGGAATTTGTACCGGCAGTCATCTGCTGCAACTATATCCATTAATAAAATATATTTGGCCTTCTTGTCCAGGCCACTCACTCTTACTTTAAAGGGAGGAAACATTCTCCTGAAAAAAAAAAAGAGTAGAGAAGAAAAGGCATTTTCAGCATTAAAATGGTCTAAAAATCTTATTTATTAAAGAGTATAGCACACATAAACATAAATGTTTATAAACATAACCTACTAAATCGGATTGAAATCAATGAGTCTTAAATAATGACATAGGAAATAGTTTGCCCTGGTTATTGCTTAATTGAATTAGATATTCTATATACATAAATATATACAGCTATATGTGAATGTGTACAGGCCTGTGTTTATAGCAAGACAAACAATATATAAATCACAAAATTACCAAATCGAATTAATATCATATTTTTGGTCCCCTGAAAGCATATATATATATATATATATATATACATATATGTGTGTGTGTGTGTGTGTGTATTTCACATTCAGGATCTAGAAGGCTCTTAATACAACTCAAATGTTTAATGCTAATACCCTGTAATCATATTCTTCTGCAGAATGACTTAACTTCTTATCTTAAAGAAAGACTAATTGCCAAGCAGGTTTGATCACCAGATTATTAATATTTAGTAAGTATATGCGTTTTTTGGCATAACACATTCACTGTAATAAATCAAAGCCAAAACATATACAATCATCCTGCCATAGAAGTCAAACTGAAAACGTTTAAATTAAACGTATTCAATAATAAATGTATCCATAAAAAATAGTTTTATCTGTTACATAGGCAAATACTCTCAAGTTTACAAGTTTAAGTGGGTAATCCTCATAGTACTGTACTCTTTTGAACTATACACTATGATACTGATCCTATTTAACCACGGTACAAATTCTTCATTTTTTTTGTCCATATTTTCAAGTTACTAAAACTCTGCCAAGCTGATCATTAAACCAAAATCAATAAAATCCCCTGTTCTCGTATTAAAATATAAAAACATATGTTACGTTTAAGGCAAAATAATCCTAAATGTTATAGTAGTCCTAGGGGGTAATCGGAAGCTTACCTTCCCGATTTGGTGATAACCATTTCGGTGCCCAATTTGTGGAACTGGTCCCAGAGTTCCTTGGCTTCCAGGGTCACTTTGGGGTCGTCTTCCACCTCCTCCTCCGGCTCCAGGCTCTTGAGGGAGCGCAGATGAGCTGCTTGGTGGTGGTGTCCAAGGGCCGAGACATGCAGCCCGGCATCAGCCGCTCCGGCGAGGCTGGGGTCCGTAAGGGGCTTTCCCAAAGCAGCCGGGGGCAGAGCTAGAGCCGGGAAGAAGGAGGGCTGTGTGGCTGCTAGGAAAGCAGACATGGGGAAATCGGCTGGTCTGGGAGGGTGAAAAGGGTGATAAGCCATCGCAGTCCCCAGGAAAGCTGGATCTCTCATCGGTGCATCCAAAAATCCAGGAGAAAAAAAAGAGGAGCTTCCCAACAAAGCTGAGTTCAGAGTGTGCGAGTCCAGACCTCCTTAGGTCTTTTGTTGTGCAGTCTCAGTGTCAAATCTAGCAGTCCCGGTGAGCAATAAAATCTCTAGACACTTACAAGATGCAGTTCTTTTTTTCAATGCAATCAAAATAATATAGATAGATATCTAGATCTTCCACGAGAAAGGATAATCTTATTTGTTGCTCCAATTTCCTCTTTTTTGTTTTGCTTGTTTTCTGTTGGAAACCTTAAGGAAGAAAAAAAAAAGAAGAAGAGAGCCCAGCTCTGAGTTATGGAAATACAGTGGTGTGAGTCCTGCTGGTCATAGTGTAAGAACTGAGTGGGAATGGTTAGATCTTGTCGTGATCTCTGTAAAACTGTGACTATCTCACATGTCCTTCCTGCTCTGATCCCCCTTGCTAATGAGCCAAGCCCCCTTGATTGCTGATTTTACGCTTTTTGGACCAATTGTGGATCTCCATAGGCGTGGTTTTGACAGCTCGGGCCAAGATCTGGATGAGTGAAGGGGGGGGGGAGAAAAAAAAAGGAAGGTGTCGGAAGCATCGGCAGTAAGAAAACATGTCAACAGAATAAAATATTAACCAATGACAGAGGGAAAAAGCTAGAAATCCCCACCCACCGGAGCAGCGAACGCACTGCAGACCGGACTGAGTCAGATTTCCTTGCCGGCTGAGTGAGCCCCTTCAGCTGGGGAAAGAAGTGGCTGAAGCCCCCCAGGCGATGGAGCAAGTGGGGTCTAGTGGTGCAAAGCCATCTACTTTTCACAGGGAACGTGTTTAATATACTTATACATATTTATTTATATTTTTTAAATATATATTTATACATATTTATTTATATTTATATATATTATACATAGTTTATATATATATATATATATATATATATATATATATATATATTCAGAAATTCACAGTGAAACTCAAAAAAATGTGTACTAAATATACAATTTTGTTTTGGTTTTTAAACATTTTCTCTAAAAGAGGTTATGCAGTCTTTAAAGGGTGTACCTCTTTCTATGTTCATGTGGGAGCTGTTGGTTCCAGAGCAGCTGGAACGAAATATCACTGGTCTGTGCCTCTGTTCTCTAGAAGCAGCATGCATGTACTTTTCGGGATAGAGGTGGGGCCCGCCGTGCATTATTTTTTTATTTATTTATTTTTTTAATCCACTGACTGGCACATACTGCAGGAAATCTGAATCTAGAGGGTTCCTTTCTAGTGTTGTTTATTTTTTTCCTTATCCCTGTTGTGTTTGGCTATACCACACTTGTGTCCAAGTTATAAGGTGGAGGGGGGGGGTACTACAAGAAACGATTTGGGGCATCGCCGCTTTAAATCCAACCCCTGAGGTCATTTGCACAATTCAGTTAGGAAAGAAGCATTCTTCAGATGGGAAGCAGGCACAAGTGAATGGATTTCCTGAATAATAAAGCAACATTTGGGTGAGTGATAGCTGTAAAAGTGTTTTTATTAATATATATATATATATATATATTTAAAGAAATAAAATATTTAATGATCTGAAAAAAAAACATCAAGATGCATCCTGAGATATATTCCCTTTATTATAGAAGTTTATCTATGATAAAGTCCATCACTCATGCAGTGTGTCTGGAATGTGTCTTTATTCCAGATTAGGGTTAAAAGGACAGCATTTCCAGCTTCCCTAACCCCTGTCAGATGGCTCTGTTTACCAGTGCAGCTTGGGAATAGCTTCGTGCAACTTCAGTGTACTGAGATGATTTCTTAGCAAAAAGGCTCTGTGACTTACTCCAAAGCCTGGGAGAAAGAGAGAGAGAGAGAGAGAGAAGGAAAGAGAAGGAGAGAGAGAGAGAGAGAGAGAGAGAGGGAGGGAGGGGGTGTTAATAATTAGAGGTTCCTATCTACTGAAACAAAGAAGGCCTTGTTTGTCTGCAGTGCTATCATTAAGTCGGGGGATCTAATGGTATTAATTAATAAAACATAATTGAGTGAATTGTATGTATATGCGTATTTGTTGATGCCTAACAGATATGTTGGACCATGCTGTCTCCCACTGCTTTTCCATCTATGCTCCCCTACATAATGTTGTCATGTTTCACACGCATTGGAGGCCGACTGCGTCCCTTTTAAGAGGTCCATTTATAGATCTGTTCTGATTAACCGGGGCTCAATTTGTTAAAGAGCCGCTTGGCGCCAGTCTGCTGACGTCTTACAATAAGAACCGTCTCTTGTCACTTCATATTTACCCAAAAAATCTTCAAACAGCGCCCTCCAAACGCTGCTCTCTCCCTCTCTCTCTCTCTCTCTTTTCTCCACTACAGAGGAAATAAAATGTCTGTCAGACGGATTCTCCAGTCATCACAGCCCTTCGCTGTCTCATCCCCTCATAGACCCATTAAATGCCCCCAAGAATACAATACAATGGTGTCCTATCTTCTGAGCATCTCAACTGCACCCACCCTACGCTCACAGCAACACAACAAACACAATTAAGCCAAAATGCTTCTCCTGTGACGATGTCTGGCCTTCCTAATGTCTCAGACTGGCAACTATTTGCATTTTATGTTTACTAATTAAATGCTACAATACTCAACACCTCCTCATCCTGTTATATACACACACACACACACACACACACACATATATATATATATATATATATATATATATATATATATACGGTATATATACAAGTTTCCCTTTAATTCCCATTGGCACCACAGTGCGGGAATGACATAGGATCTGTATGTAATCATAGGTCGCTTTAAGGAGCAGACAATGTCGTATGCCAGAGACATCTGCTCAGTAAAGACACACTGATAATAGAATGTAGTTAACATGACGACACGCGATCGCCCTGATCGAGCACTCCTTAATATCTTGTCATTTTCTCCACTAACCGAATTATTGGCGCACACAGGCCTGTCCCTGCTGTCACGTAACCTGCAGATAAGATACTGTCAGACTCTTGCCCTTTCTCAGACGTTTTAAGGACAGCATATGGGAAAAGTGTCAGCAGAGAGATAGGCATCAGGTCTGTTACACAAGGTGTCATATCTTGTCTCACCCTGGTCCTGCCCTTGCTCTTCCCAAATTTACAATGGCTGGTGGCGCCACCAGAGAATGAAATCCGACTTGTACAAAGTGTAATCAGGGACCACTTACAACACGGCATTGTGTATGTGCCGCTCAGACTTTATTGCTCTTATCAAGAATTACATAGTATCAGTTAATGGGGTTGTTACCCCAGGGAGGTCTAAAAAGTAACACAAATAGAAAAGGTGTCGGGAATCAGCGGAAACCACAATACTGTTGGGTGTGTTAGGCGTGTATTTATTGCGGGTGTTGGGCTTAATATTCGCCTCTACGTTCTATACATAATGTGGGAGATGACTTTATACTGTCGGTCTAGAGCTTGTAGTATTCTACCCTTTTATATGACAACATGCGTCTGCAAACCCCCCCCCTCCCGGCAGTGAATGGGTCAGTGGAACCTGGGGAAATAATCCTCGGTATAAATAGGGTGGAAGGAGTAGTCAAGTTTGGGCTGTTTGTGGGCAATTCTTGAGTGACCGGTGCTAGGATTAGCTTATCTCGGGAAGGCCGGAACACACCTAAAGTAGTGTCTTCAGCTCTACACTGTTTTAAAGAGGAGCGGTTTGCACAATTAGCAGACAGACACACACCTAAGTACATGTGAAGGATGGGGTTGTACATGGATGGACTCGTAAATTCGAATTGCTCCTCTCACTGAATGTGAATACTTTATAAATGTCAAATAGTTTCATAGAAAATATATATATGATAAAAATGAAAATCCATCTTTATTGTTTAGGTCTTTCCAACATTTTTATTATAAGGTTTTAACAAAAATTAATTTACAAAAAGTGATGATGTAAGGAGTGGGAATCTATTTTTCTCTACGCACACACACATATATATATACATATATATATATATATATATATATACACACATACTTCACACACACACACACATACACATACGTGAAACACTGATGTCTAACAATATATTATTGAAGACTGAAGAATGTTTTAATGATTCCAGAAATAAATTGTCTTATTATCATTATTATTATTATTGATTATATAGCGCCATCATATTCTACAGCGCTGTACATTATAAGTATTACTCTTAACTAGTGTCTAAAGACCAAAGCATTTTTACCTTTGAATGAGCTATAGGATTAAGTTTTGCTTAGAATATCGTTTAATGGACGCATGGTTTTTTTTTGTTTTGTTTTTAAACATATTTTACATTTAATTGAATCACATTTTATAACAACGTGTCCACATTACACACCGCAGTACTGCCTGATTTTTATATAATCCCTTCCTCTAGATTATTTACTTCGAGTCGGATGTATTTTTTTCTAGAGCACCCCTGCTTTCGCCAGTTATTCTGTAAGTAGGTTGTTTGTGGTTACCTGTGAAAACCTAATCGATGTTTCTTAATATTTTTTATTTACATGAGCTCTAAGGGCTGCATCCCGTGATAACTCATTCATTTTTGTACTGATATGATAAGATGAAAAGAAAAGAGAAAAAGAAAGAACAACAGAAAAGATACATCACAACCTCAATTACACCAACCAATATATTACCAGACATATGCAATAAGATTTAATAAATATATGTTTTGCATGCAAATGTGATCCTTTCATTAGGTGAAGAGACAAAACTCCCCCGCGCTAAAAGGGTTAACCCAAGTGAACCCAAGCAGTAAAAGAAAAGTGTATTTGTAAATATTTACTCTAATGATCTGCATTAAAAAGGGACAGCCTAGCATACAAGAAATGTCTCTTTATTATATATATATATATATATATATATATATATATATATATATATATATATATATATATATATTATGATATAATGAGAGGCTTCCTGTCTTAAAGGCTTCCAAAAAGTTCAGAGAAACATCCTAACTTTCAGACCATTCTTTTTTTTCTTCAAAGTCACCCCCCATTACAAGTTCTTATTCTCCCTAATTTTTTTTTCCTTTAATCTTTGCCCATCTCTTCTCCTCATCCGTTTACTATTTTTAGAAGTAGACTTAGTCCTTGGCGCCAGGCCGTTTAAGACCTGTCAAAGTCCTTCATATCCCCCCCATGTCACATGGAGTTCTTCGTCTTCTTCCCCCTTCCATGGTAAAGGCAGTAATTTGGATCTGTGAGTTTGTGAGTAAATGCAATTTGCTCTTCCCCATTGCAATGCTGTCACCGTGACCTCAGTCAGCAGGACTGCTGGTGTCCTGTCCTGTCCACTTAGACAAATTGCAAGTGACTGATGAAAAATAACAATTCTCACAAGGAGCAAACCCTTCCCCTGCCTTCTCCTCCCTCTCTCCTAAGTATGGGATCTGGCTCCACACACTCCATAGGAAATGAATGGAAATCTGAAATACAACGGATCCAAACACACTCAGTCCTTACTGGCAAGAAAGCAAATGCTCTCTACATGTTTAAACAAATGTATTTACATAATCCCCTTGTATCAACCTTATTATTAAATCCCCGATTAGCAAACACAAACATTTAAAGGGATGAAAAACGTTAAGAAAAGCCCGAGTTCCTGTGGATTTTTTTTTTTTGAGAGGAGGGTGGTGGAAAAAATGAAATCGACTCATTTTAGCTAATAACTTGGTATTCCCTATGACTCTGCATTTATTGCCATCAAAATCATACAGATCATAATATATATACATATATATCATATATATATATATATATATATATATATATATATATATATATATATGTATAAACCGGTATAGCTATAGATAACAAAGGCATGCCACTTCCAAAATCGGTACTTTGAAGATGTTACATTGTTCTGCTTGTAATGCGCCTTAATCTATACCTGTAAGGGGTCAATAGCCCATTTGTTAATCCACCGACCGCACTTAAAGGGTTAAAACAGCATTAAGTGTGGCAGGAGGAGGTAATGGAGTCCGATCACAGCTATCCTTTCTTATCTTTGGTACTGGAGTCTGGAGATAAAACATCTACCAGCTGATAGAAAGGTAGGCGGACTAAGTAACAGTCACTGTCTCTCCTCGCTTTCTACCTTGTGCAAATTTGTGATTCCTGTAACCCTTGCGGGACTTCTAATCAAACACACACACACACCTTGTGGGCTGCTTTCCGAGCCTCTGGGGGCTACAGAGTCTCCGGGAAAAGGGTTGTTTGAGATGTGTACAAAGGGACAGCCAGAGAAAGGACACAGTGCAACAGGTGCAGTTAAGTTTGCCTATCAGGCTTGTTACTTATATCATAGCATTGTTGTGTTTCAATGTGAAATATAGCAAGACAATGAGGTACAATGAGTCTTTGTAAAGCCATCCATACCAATTTTAAGGTGGGGGGGTTGTGTGACCCTGATTAGCAGGTGTCAATTTCTGTGAATCGAGTCTTTCTCTGCAGCTGAATGCGACTTATGGGTTTGATGAAGGCTAGCATTTATACTGAATTAAATGCATTAAATCAACTATACATGAAACATTCCATAATGGTGCACAGTCTATCTATCTATCTATCTATCTATCTATCTATCTATCTATCTATCTATCTATCTATCTATCTATCTATCTATCATGTTTGTACATGTCGTGCTTTTTAAAATATTTCTACATATTATAAACACAAGGATTGTATAGATGTGATGTATTATAACAAATCAACACATTTTTTCAACAAGAATTTAATTTTTATTCTGTTTCATAAAAAAATAATAATATTATTTTCCCTTAGATTAGAACAGATGTTCTATATGTTGTATGTAAATGTTATGTAATGTAACGTAGTTCCTGGTTGTAGAATACAGCCATTGATATTTTATTTTCTGCTATTTAATAATGATTTTTGAAGATTGCCGCAATTTAATTTTCCCTTTTTTTCACATTTAAAAATAAACATAAAATACAGAGAAAAAAGAGAAGATTTTAAACTACTAGTGATATTTCAGGATATGACTTGCGTCAGAACTGCTATTAGTGATTCATAGTGATCCGTATGGCTTACTGATGAGATGGATTCATTTGGTTTTTTATTATCATCTTTGTGAAGATCATGTTTTTTATACCTAATTCACTATCATTATCTGCTCAGATAGAAGAGAAGGCAGGTCGGGGATGTGAAATATATTCATTAGCTGCAAGATAATGTAAAGTCTTTCAGTAACTAATTAGTTCATTATTTTATCAGGTCGCTTAATTTAATTCCCCTATTTATTGCCAGCGAGTCTGGTGCATTTTTAAAATATGTAACTTCTGTATAGGTAGAATCTAAGCAGATGTAAAGGCCAACAGACTAGGTAGTCCAGTGCAGCGACTCAACAGATCTATAGGTCGATTCCTTGTGCGCCTCTGGTCAGAGGGGGGCGCTAACACACGAAAATGGGAAATGGAACAACACTTAGAAAGCTAAGATTAGCACGTACTGTGTAGCTTGCCTAGTTCGTTGAATGCACTTCGGACCTCTTTTATTTACTAAGAGATTTTTTTTGTTATTTTGGAGCGTTTTATATGCCATTGCTTTAATTGTTTCGAAGTCAACAATGTTTATGAAGTAATTTTTATATAGTAATAATACAGATAGACAGATAGATGATAGATAGATAGATAGATAGATAGATAGATAGATAGATAGATAGATAGATAGATAGATAGATAGATACATTCATGTTACTAAATAAGATGATGCCTAGCCCACTCTCCCCAGTTATTTAACATTTCCCAATTCAGGGTGAATGTCAACCTATATGAAATAAATCTAAAATATATACGTGTTCTTGAATTTTAGTTTGGAGAAAATACTATTACATTAGATAGATTTTTTTTTAATAAAAACTAGGACTACAAAATGATTTAAAAATGATAAGATTTTTGTGTAGCTATTGTACCATAATGCTTTGGATACAGTAGTAATACACTGCTATTGCACGTCTCTTCTATCTATCTAATATATATATATATATATATATATATATATATATATATATATATATATATATATATATTCACTATTCTGTTCTAGATTTCTCAAGTTCAGCAAGTGCTTTATATGGTGCAATGGAAAATTCTTCCCCCAGCAATCTGGAAAATAGCACATAGACTGTAATTGTATATTACATGCTTTCGGGACAAAGAAGTTTCTACACTAGTATCCATAAAGTGCGCAAATTAAACTGTGCTGTTTTCGAGAATTTTACTTTTCTTCCAGATTTTTTTTATTAGCCGTTATCGTATTCTTTATTAATAAGCATCATAAATTACGGTGATAGGGAACCACGTTGTCTTTTTGCTTACATTTGTGTAAAATTGCAAAATATTCATTATAGAATGTTAGATGTTTTGTTCTCCAGATCGAAGAGAAAGCAAAAAAAAAACACCTCTCAAAAAGATCAGTCACTCGAAATACACCTAAATATTACCAGCCCCATCCTGTTGCCTCCATCTACAAGATCTTCATGGTTAATAATAGGTATTTCAAAAACAGGAGTAACTGTTTAGTTTAATGTCTCCTCATATATCACTGGAAATGGGAATATTATTACAAAAAAACAAAACAGGGCATCTCACTTGCCCATATACAAGACAAATAAAACAGAATTCATAAATATCTTTCATCTCTACTAACTCAGCAACTGAAGTTGAGCAAATCACATTTACATTGCCTGGGACTTGGTATTTTTTGAGTATCTTCTCTCCTTAGACTAAATATTGTTTAGCAAACTAAGACATCAGACTACATCTCGTCTTTCAATGCATGATGGGAATTGTAGTCTGTCCACAGTACACTGTCTAAGGTTTGTAAAAAAATAAATAAATAGATAAATAAATAAATTGAAAGTAAAACTACATCAGAGTGCTGATGACCAGTACCTGAACTATGTTTGACACCAGGTCGAAGTTGTGCCAAAGGAAACCCAATTTTTGGCATGTCACTTGGACCAACATTCACAGTACTTACCGAAGACTAAGTACAGAGCCGGGGACATTAAATACTCATTACTAGATGGTTGCAGCGCCATAAGGGTTAATCCTATGAACTCTGAACCACAACACTAATATATGAAACCAAATTACAGAGATCGCTGATTATATCTTGTTATGATCACAGCAGTCTGAAAATAGAAATACATTTTCTGCTATTATTTTTTCTGGCACTACATCTAGCAGGCAGTATAAAATCGTTATTTTCCACACTCCTCTGAATACACATTACCCCCACTCTTTCCCAACTCTCCCTCTCTTCTTTGATCATTGAGCTCTGACCTTGTTCTCAACAGTCCAGCAGGTTGATTGATTTTCAATTACAAAGTCTTCACTGAGTTGGGACTTTATTAACCCTTCGTGCGTATGTGTGATTTGTGCTGTTGGTGCATTTCTGCATCAAACTGTTAATGGAGTGCTAGGATATCATTAAACTCCCCCAGGCATCCCAGCAAAAGACATTACTACTTTTTTTTATCCCAGGAAGCTATTTACTAGGGAATAAAAAAATTATATTGCTTTAAAACTAGATTATAAGCATTGTGGAAGCATTTTTGTGCAAATAACTACCTATATTCCATAGAATAAAAAGTGCTGTTAATAAACCAGCAATCTACATTGGGTAAATTACTCATTATTCATATATTCTAAATTCCACAAAATGCAGATAGAAAATTGAACTTGTTTACTTCAACAGACCCAAACCGGAGGGAGAGAGCTTAAAACTGGATTTATTTTGCTTGTGAGTGTTTTTTGCAAACGTTTATGATGTTCCTAAGCAACTTCACATTGTGACTCCCCATTAGTCAACTTGTGTAATTGTACTTGTATTATTATTATTAATATTATTATCAATGACGTTTCTCATTAATGGAAAATGATGGCCAACCTAAAGAAAGTTTACTAGGTTGGTTGGAGTTTATATGTAAACTATTACACCAGATACTGTATGTTTGTTGCACACACTTGGCTGAGTATTTTCTTCCAATATTGGTGTGAGTCCATTACCCTATACGGAAGAAAATATTTATAAAGCACCAAGGGCCACACACAAACCCATACTACATCCCACCAGCTTTTTAAGGGTTTTAAACAAATGTATTTACAATCCTGGGAGTCACTGACTGCATAAAAGCAAACTCTCTATTTACTGCAACCTTATCCCTTAAATAAAAAGGATTAGTTAAAGCTAATATTTGATAAAAAATTGTTTTCACTGCATCTTTGTAGGGATTAGGCTGAAGATAGAAAATCAGTCCTGTTAAGCCTTGCAGATGGATCGCAGGGATACAGAAAGGTTTAAATCAGGTGTACCTATTTTTAATAACTGCTTGCAATAACTAGGGTGGTCGCCACAACGACTCTAGATTATGTTACAGTAGGATCAGATTGTGCAAACAACCAAACCTTTCCAAAATATGTTACATTGCTCTTTCTTTCTTTCTTTCTTTCTTTCTTTCTTTCTTTCTTTCTTTCTTTCTTTCTTTCTTTCTTTCTCCCCTATCTCTCTCTCAGTGTATTTGCTAATTTTATGAAGATTATTCACATTTTACAAAGCGCTATCAGCTATAACTAATAATAGGTAACTGATCATACTCACAGTTTAGATTCTTTTGGGGTAGAACCGAACTCTAACCACCCCCTGGATTCCTATAACCGCAATACACAGCCAATAGAAGTTCCCAGACATAGGATGACCAAGGTGATTGAGTGCCCTGCTTTATTTCTTTCTAGAAGGCAAAAACAGAGTCAACATCACTCTCTTTCTGTCTCTTTTTTTTCTTTGGAGACTTTGTAATCAGTAAAGTATGAAGTTGATGAATTTAACTCTTTGTTTTCTTGGAGTTCAAAAAAAAAACTAGATAAAAAAGCAATTCCAGATGGGGAGGCTGCCAATCTGATTTAACAAGAATAAATAATCAGGTAAATAGATACAGGTGTTTTGACTGTGAGGGTCAGTTTCAACTTTATTTTCAATCACTTTCCATTTCCTTCCTCTTTGAGGATCAAACTTCCCTGTTCTCCATACTCTTTAACTAATGCAATTAAGACTTGGGAATTTCCACCCTTACGGCCCTGGAATGTACGGTTTCTCTGTATATAGTCTTACATACAGGTACGTTTATTTTTAAGATGAAAGTATTTCTTTAGACATGTGAATTTAAATGTGGCCACTGATTGATCGATAGCTAGATAGATAGATAGATAGATAGATGTTTACACGTCATTAAACCGCATGCATCATATTAAACTGCAAATTATTAATACCATACATTTGGTAAGATGATACATAAGTCACTCTCCCCATTTACTTAACTAAACATTTTTTTTAAATCTATATTAAATAAATCTAAAATACGACATATAGACACTGGATAGCAATTCTGTAAATAGTAGCAATATTCCTGAATTGACCATTAAAAAGAGAAAATTATGTTCCATATTATCTAGAACATTTACAATTGCTATTCAGTAGACGACGATGATATTAAAAGATATATATATTTAACTGATCAGTACCTTACCAGTACCTTATACCACACTACCCTTTTATAATTTTATATGTCCACCGTTTTGTTTTCTTCCCGTCCCAGCGCAACGTTTCCAATGTATCCTTTTATACATCAAATACATAATCTCTATCACAATTGAATATTAGGAAATGTTTCCACCTTATTTGGATGGGCCCTGAGATTCTCGATCTTGACCTACAGATATATATACACACACAGAACACAGCATTCCGGTACGCAAATGGTTAATCTGCCCTAGATTAACACTATAATAGAATATTGCTGACCACCCTGTGAAAACAAAGTGAATTAAAAAGGAAAATATATATATATCTATAAGTGGATGCAGAGCAGTAAATCGGGGTGTCTACCTTTTCATTACATCAACAATAACAGGATTCATTATGGAAAATACGTTGCATTATCTGACATTATTTATAAAAACAATAAAGGATTTAGAGAGATCATATACAGCATATACATTATTAGACCTAATGAATGTGCTCATTTACTGTAATAGGAGGTGTCCCTCAGATCTTCTCAGATGTAGACAGACATATATATATATATAAGTGTAATATTCTATATATTCAATTTCTGGTCCCTCTTGGGCTATTTTCTGCTTCAGAAGGGGAGATGAGGAAAGACATGGGCAAAATTACACGGTGGAACATGCAATTTCCCCCAAAAAAGGGTCTTATAGCCCCTGGCTACCAAGACCAGTTTCCTGCAGCTGGGAGGACAGGTGTACAACGGTGAATGGCTTCTATTAGTCGGATTCGGGCCACTGACTGCAGATAACGTGGATATGATAATGCCCACTTTCTCTTCCTAACAAAGTTAACAATAATAACAGCCATTGTATTCCTCCTCATCGATATGATGTAGGAGTCCGTGTGTGATCACAGTTCAGGTGGTGAACCAAAGACTTAACTCTGCAAAGTTCGTTACAAGAGATCGCACTAGATGTTTGTGGAAAGTTCAATTAGATGGTGAGCATTCCGTTCTTTTATGAATTTCCCGTCCTTGTTGAGGTTACCACCTCTTCGGCGAATGAATTCAAGTCTTGCATAAGGCTCTTTGTCAAGGGATGTTGTCTTCAACCTGTGACAGGTCAGGTGTGCCTGTGATCACTGCCCAGAATAGAGACACCATTGTAGTGCCACTGGCTCCAAGGAGTCACAATTGAAGAAATAAATGGAAGGACCTTACCTTCTTATTGTTAGCTTTTGCTTTGAAGGTGATTACAATTGCCTTTAGGAACATTTCAGTCCAAACTTATTTAAAATACAAACGATCCCTTATACATGGATACTAACTTGCAAAGGAGAATTATTGCATTTATTACTGGGAATAAGTTTGCCTGTATAATCTGCTACTGTTTTTCTTAATTAAAAAAAGATTTGTGTGCTATATTATTTTAATAATTCCCTCCTTTAACCTATCCCTGAAATAGTTAATTTGCTTCCTAAAATAAACTACATATTGTCATTTATTATTACTATGTACTAATCTTCCAGCCAACACAGTGTAATAAACCTTTCCAGAATTGAATTTTTGTGACTTTAAGCCACACTTTGGGGGGTTTTTAGTGTGGGAAAACTAACAGTCATAAATATCTTTCCTTGCCTTTTTTTGACCAATCTTTCCCAATTTAAAGTTCTTGTTAGGCCAATAGATATTGAGATCTAATTGCAAATCAGTGGGTTTGGCATATGTGCAGTTAATTGAAAATACAAAAATGCATAGAATACAATATATTCTATGTACTTATACTTGTGAGGATGGATGTAAAACATTAATTTGAATAATTAAAAGAAGATAAGAAAAACACTTCCTATATCAAAATGGCATAGGCTTCCTTGATATACAAATTGTTAACACACACAGACTTCATATAAAAAGTTGTTTTATTCATAAAGCATACATTGCACAAAAACGAATCCAAATTAATCAGGTTTAGTCTTTTATAATGTTTCGGAAAATATCAGCCTTTACTAATAGAAAGAATCACTTAAAATAAAAGTTGCATAAAATGGAAAAAATAATGTTACCTTTAACAACAATTAAATGCATTTAAATATACATTTTCATATATCTAAAAATCAGGCATAAATATGAATTGCAGCCACAGTGTATAAGGAATAAGGTTTTATTACATAGGTAATGCATGCATTTTACTGTGATAAAGCACTATGATAGGATTCTTTGGATTAACTCCTATATCTTTCTGTTGTCCCAATTATGAATGTCTCTCCTGATCAGAATGCTTTAACTAACGTATTCTGGGGCTGTTTTGACTCCACAGATATCCTATATGCTCCATATGTTAACATCCGCTTTTGGTCCAGGCCCCTGTAACAGTACAATACTTTGTAGTATTGAACCCTTCTCATTAAATTAAAAGAGTGATTAAAACAACATTTGTATACTCACCCTCAATATATTTAAAACATTCAAGAACTAATTGCTTGATTACAAAACATTGCAGAGTATTAACCTAAATATAATAAATCATATAAGACACAGCCACTTATCAATTAACATATAAATATATATAGAAACATTTAACAATAAAATTGTCATGATAGGATTGTTTATATTATACAGCCATTAAGTGTAAAAAAAAACCACACAGATATGAAATGTGTTTTGTATAGTCTGCTATGTTTTAAGGTTACATCAGCTTGCATGTTTCCAAAATGTTTGTAGGGGCAATAGCAATTGATGAGCTCTATGCATCTGAAGAAATTCAGTTTATATATTTGTTCCTTGGGTGTTTTTTTTTTTTTTTTTTTTTTTTTAATTAATCTCTTCAAACCTGGTTTCAACAACAAAACTCTTCCTAACTGGTTTCTCTCTCTGGACTATTTCAATGTTTAGCTTTCTCTTAAAGCATTTTGTTAATAGACAGAAAGGTTTTTCTTCTCCCAAGCCCTGCGCTCTTCAAGGCTCTAGGATTTGCTGTCTAAATAGGTTGTGAATCATACTCACTGTATTGTACTTACACTGGAATGCAAAGGTTGTCCAACCAATCCCCATTCACATTCCACACTAAGGATTACAGGTGTCCTTAGCACAAACCTAGTTTCCTCTTCCTCCCAAACTTTCCCATGTGGGAAAATTACAAAAGAAAGAGGCACAACTAAGGGGTGCTTAGTATACAGCAAAATCTATATTTTGTTTTAGGTCGAATTGCGCCCTTTAAGAGAGGCGGAAAATTCATTCAATCTTTTGTTTTGTTTTTGACAGATTTTGTTCTGAAAAAAACAGACAATGATACTTCTAAACTAATGTTCCCCCCCCTCAATTTTTATCTTTAAAGGAAGCTCCTGTCTGATTCTCAAGACACTGTCTGGATACGAGTTAAATTGGATCTCTCTGAGGTTAATGCTTTCCAGATTTTACACCTTAGGTTTCAATTCACTGGATATTCTGAGACAACAAAGCTGAGAAACCAGTGGTTAATGCCTCTAAACTATGTTGTTTATGTCGAATGGGCAAACATATAATTTATGTTTTGAATCCTAGTTACAAAAGTGAGATTCTAGTGACTTACAGGTCCTATAATAGGTCTACATGGACCATAGTGGACATAGGGCAAATGCCACAAGAGCTGCTGCTTAGTTTTCAGTCATGCAGAGCATGTAATCATATTAACATTGGGCTGGTCTACCTTAAATGCAAAGGCTATTGTTTGTAACTCATATGGTTTAGGTATATTCTGTTACTGTTGGTGTTCCCTTAAAGTAGAGTAAGGCAACTTTTTATGTATGTATATATACATGTATAGTTTTATTTATATAGTGCTAATATATGTACTGTGTGTGAACAATGACAGTGGATCTCGGACAAATCTGTTTGAAGGCAGGGAAGGACTGGCAGTGGTACCAATTGTTCTTTTGGGGATCTCTGATCTCTGAATATTGTGGGCCACTACCATACGTTTTTCTTAATATGCACTTGTGTTTCATGTGTTTCCACATAAAACCATGGATGATGCCCAAAATATATAAAACTAGTTTTTACGGATTGTAGGACAGAATAGTGGGGATCAAACATGTCTTATAAATGTTTGAGGGTCACTGTGTTACTAATAAACCTGGGTTGGCTTGTCATCCAGACTGAAATCAGTCAGCCACCTCTAGCTTAATGGCCTGCGACCTAACGATGTTATCATCTGTACTGGTTAATGAACTCTATCCAGAATAGCTTGTTGTCTTTTTATTGACACCATCCTTTTTTAACTTCTAAATGTATCTTTTAATCAATTATCCTCTATGGATTCCCTTGTATTGTACATATATTTATATATTGATATTGTTTGCAATGTTTATCCTACAGTTATTGGGTATGCTGAATTTTCAATAATGGAATATAAACTATATGGACAAAAGTATTGGGACACCTGACCATTACAACAAAAAGGACTTTTATGACATTGTATTTGAAATACATTGACTTTAACATGGAGTTGCCACCCCCCACCCCCCTTTGCAGCTGTAACAGCTTCCACTCTTCTGGGAAGGGTTTCCACAAAATTTCACGTGAGTGTTTCTTTGGAAATTTTTATCCATTCATCCAGTTGACCATTTGTGAGGTCAGGCACTGATGTTGGATGAGAAGGCCTGGCTCACAATCTTCTTTCCAGTTCATCCTAAAGGTGTTTAATAGGGTTGAGGTCAGAGTGCTGTGTGGGGTAGTCAAGTTCTTCCACACTAAACTCTTCAACCATGCCTTTATGGACCTTGTTTTGTGCACTGGGGCACAGTCATGCTGGAATGGAAAAGGGCCTTCCCCAAACTGTCCCCACATCGTTGGAAACATAGCATTGTCCAAAATGTCTTGGTATGTCCTCTTCATAGCAAGATATTGTGAACAAAGCTATGCTTCAAATAACAAGGGTCTGGTATCCCAATACTTCATATAGCGTAGTTCAGGTACAAAGCAACCAATTATATTATATTGCTCTAGGTGGGGATTAATGTCCATACAATTGACTAATTTGGTCCTAGGATACAAGCATATCATGTATTGTGTTTTTCCATTAAGTGTATTAAATATATTTAGATAATGGACCAATAATCTACTCTTTTGATACTATTACGGTCAAACAATGAAAGTTTGACCTTTAATTTTAATTAACATAAGTGCAAACCTTGGGCCCAGCATGGTAAAACTGCTTATGAAATTTAAGGCAAAAGTTCCATGGGGACATATTTTTCTCTTTGATCATAACATACAGGGCTTTACACAGTAATATAGGGTAATCAGTAAATATTTATCTTCAGACCTGGAGGCAGCCATGTTATATTTTGGAGGGATCTCTCAGCTCAAACACTATACTGAGATGTTAACGGCAAAGCTAATGAAGTCCTGGTTATGAATGATTCCCTGTATTTGACATGATCTTACTTACTTTCATACCCAAGTGGTGAATATGAATACGAAGCGTAATTTGTATCAATGTATTCCCTCCTTAATACTCCCCATTTCAAATAAGATATTATGAAGGTTTCTGCAAATGAGTTGTTAAATATGATGTCCTATATAGTGCAACATTTCTAACAATTCACCCATAGCTAACCCTCAAATTAAATCAAATGAAGTTAAAAAAAAAGTGAAACATCATAATAGTTTTCTTCTCAATTTTCTTTACTCTAATTGTTTGCAGTTGTGAATTTGAGACATTTAGTTCTTACTTGACGGAATCATTAATCATAGCCTCCAGTTCTGGATACCAAGTACCAGACAAATAATTATTAGGTGTTTAATCGTCCCTCTGTTTTACATTTGGTACATTCCTATTGCACAGAAGTAACATGTAGCATTGCGTGGTTATGTCGGGGTGGAACCCCTGCAATATTTAACCAAAGTGTTGATTAGGGTCAGTAGCAGCTCAGGCCATTCCTGCTGGATCCGGCATGAGAGGTGTGGATTAGAAGTAGTTAATCAATGTTCCTGCATTTGGAAAACGCTTAGAAATAAACATAATGCCTACGACATGACAAAATAGAGCAATTCTGGTGCAAATAAAGAGCAATTCTAGTTAAAAAAAGATATGGAGAATGCAACTTTGACTATACTTTTTTGGTCACTTTTGCTCTTTACCATTGCTAACATTGCGATTTTTCTTGATTGCCCTAAATGTTTTTTTTTTTTTTTTTTTTAATTAAAACAAGTTATTACATTTAAACACAATACCAGTTTAAAGGAAATTGTCTATACTGCAGAGAGGGTATCTGCATTTCCATCAATTAATTAGGTATATTTCAATGCATATGCATTATTAGCCTTTGTGTATGACATTTTGTATGCTTCATTTTTTCTCTTCTTTTTTTTACAGCTGACGTTCAGAAAACAAACTAAATTTATACTGGACTACTCAAAAATCCACTGGATGAAATAAGCAGTTTTCCCCAATACATCTCTGGAAAGGGCCTAGAGAACAAACACAGATGAGGTATGTGAGAGGGCAACATTAAGAATGGGTTGATATAGCCATTTTCAACGGTACCACAACTGTTCTTCCGCCCAATTACCTCCATACATTATAATACAGTAATTTTTCACGAATTTTTTTTTAATGTAAATTTATGTGACCTATGTCTAAGCAGGTAAATTATTCAGGAACCACAGAGGTGGAAAGATAAGAACTGGAAAATTAAATACACTATCATTCCACATATTAAACAAACCTATATGAGTTGAGGGTCTATATAGTGAAATAGTAATAAAACATAAATACATGTATATTAATATCCATAATTCATTCTTTCTCTCTATTTAACTATCATTGGTGAAATATTGTATCAACATGTTACTCAGAACAGCTAATTTTGACCACTGAGAGTTAGCCATTAACCATTAGTGTATATCCATTTTTTAACTTAAAATTTTAAATGCGAAGGTAGAACAACACTATATGTTTATTTACTGTTACAATATTTAACTTTCCGTAATAAAAAAAACAAGCTGTTACGGCCAATGTTAATTTTTCCCTCAGATAATCAAGGTCCAAGTCATAATAAAGGTAAACTTAAGGAAGAAAAGTTTTTTTGATTCATCGATTAGTTTAAAATTGGAAGTGGTGGCTTGCCATGTTGGAATATTTGTCTATTTATATTGTATATCTAATACATAGATAGATGGGTCTCCCTGTTTCCCTGTCTTACTATATAATACGTTTAAACGATATTTTTTTTCCTTATGACTTTGATGATTTTGTTTAACATTTATTTCAAAACAACTCCAAAAACTCCAAAAGAAACTGACAACAAATTCAAAGGTTTATGCATATTGTACCGATTACAGGCATGTTAAAGGATTTCTACAATTCTGGCTAAATTCCATTTTTATATCTTTGAAAATTCAAAAAGGCAGCTTTAAGAGTTTCCACACATAGTTCTTTGATTCAGGCCAAATCTGGGATGTAATTAGGAATTGAAAGAAATGAAGACGACTTAGTCGGACTAAGTAGAAATGAAAATGAAGAAGAAATCCTTGAAAGAGTTGAAATGTTTCCATCATTTCCTGCTTCAATTAAAGTTACTAAACAAATCTAAAATATGCATTATTGGTAATCTAGAACATTATATCCCAAATTGCTTAGACATTCTAGCAAACACAAAAAAGCTTAAACTGCACTGGAGTTGAACAGAATTCTAATCTACTGCCCCTCCCCCACTCACGCTCTCAGATATATAATGATACAAAGCAGTGAATTTATCTATCAGTCAATTTATCTAAGGTATCTGTGTGCGTAGGCGGGGGCAGAACCCACATTAATTTTCTTTATTAGGATTTATTACATTTTTGGAATGAAACATTTCACCTCCATGATAATGATGGCCCAACATCTGTTTTCTTTTTAGAAATCTTGATAAGGACCCTGAATGTTGTTCCTTTTTTTTTTCTTTTCTTAATTCTTAAAGGGAACGCCAGGAACAGCTGCCATGATGTGGTATCATCACAGACCCATTCATTTTGGGGCTGCAACTTGATGGCCATTCAAAGATGAATTATTAAAAAGTAAACATAGGAGTCTACTGCGGGTTTAAAAGTTTTTTTTTTGTACTATTAAAACTAATGATGGAAAATACCTTCTAACATCATTCAATATAATACATAACAGGCAATGTTTGTGCACTCAGGGCATAGATTAATGTATTTTACGTGTGATTTATGCATTCCATTGGCTTTTGAACAATTCACAAGAAGGAGCCCACTGTAGACTTGTACTTTTATTTAAGTGCTGGCTTACATTTTGCATTGTGTTGTGCCTTATGGTAAAACATACACCATTCAAAAGATGTATGACTATATTTACCCATGTAAGCTTTAAGAGATATGATTGTTACACTCATAGGAACACAGTAAAGGTGACATGACTTAAAAGACTAAGGTCACTTTTTCTCACGTGCAAAAGTAGTAGCCTGTTAATCGATCACACACACGCACACAGAGGTATACACAAATACATTTCTTCATTTGTAGCTCATAAAAGTAACAGGAAAGGTTAAAGGAAAAACAACATGGTGCTTTTATCTTAAAAATGTATTTGCAGATCACCGCAGGTTGCCTCTCTATACTCATGCCTTAAATTTGAGAAACAAGATGAGAAACGTCTACATTTTGGAGGTAAGAAAAAATTCCCAACACGCTCAGAATAAAGTGTTTTATTGTATTTTGATAAATAAAAATAATTTTAATATTATTTAATAGTGTTTTTACATTTATATAGATTAGTAAGGCATGTTAACCCTTTTTAGTACCCTACATACTATAAAGTCATTTTTATCATATGTTGGTTTAATCAAGATTCCCCTTTTCCGTGTTTGATGTACCCACACACATTATACATCCTTTTTTTTTCAGGAAAAAGAGGGCTTTCATTTGACAACCATAAAAACACACAAAAAATAATAATTGTGATTATTGTGCTAGTATGTAAGTAAAACTTATATTAAAATACAATTTTCCGCTTAGAATTTCTTCTACACAGTAATTACCCAATTTATGTTTGGCAGCATCCCCTGATTACAAACAAACCCCACATACATATATGTTTATGATCTAAAAGGCCCCCTATAGGGCAGTATTTTTAATACTTTTAGCCTAAGGGGTTTGGAGGTAGTAAACAGGGGTTGTTTTAATTTTTACATCTAGAGCTAGGGAAAAGGGGTGTCATGGCTTTTTTTAAAAAATATTTTTTATATCAATTAATCCATTTGCACTATGGACAGAGATTCCCGTACCGCTTATGTATGCCTCTGATGTCACAATGACATCACTGAGCTTACAGTAATGTTTATTTTTTTATTTATTCATTTATTTTTTATTTTTATTTAAAGCTTCCAGTGAGTGTCAGCAGTGAAAAAGAAGGGAATGCGTGATTGGTTATTACGTATGTAGCAGTGTACCAGCGCTTACACTGAGAGCTGTCACAATTGGTCAGCAGGAAGCCAGTGATGCTGGTTTCTGCTGACAGGGGGGTGTCCAGGCTGTGCAGTGGCAGGGGGTCCCTGCTGCTGTGAATAATGCATGACGTACAGGTACCTCCTAAGGGTAATTTTGCCACAGCTTTTGTGGACGTACCTGTACATCTATAGAATAACAAAGGGGTTAAAATCAACTGCAGTGCAACAATGTATAAAGTACATTGATTATTTTTATAATATCTTTTATTTGCAGAATACAGCTGATTACTGGTGTTTTGAGAACAGTCATATAGAACTCACATTGAAGGAGATGTTTCACCTTGGGTGCCTCGTAAAATATTATTAGATACGTGATGCATCGTGTATAGAGAAGTAAAAGAAACCCGTTGTTTTATTTTTCTCCTCAATGTTTCCTATCACTTAAAAAAACTGCATTAAAAGCTTTATTGAGATACTAGACTCCTGTCATTCTTCTAAGGTTCTCCTCTATGTATTACATCACAGCAGTCAGACCTCCTACAACCTCTCACAGTCCTCTTTAAACCACTAAACCTTCAAGCAAACTTAACTTCTGTGATGCCAGAAATTGGCAGGCAAGCAGGCAGAGCAGAACATTGCAGAGGGAACAAATTAAGTTTTCATTTAAGATGTATACAATAATAGTACATAATAATTGAAGTATTTAGGGATGCAGGTGAAAATGTTTACACGTAATAATACCTTTAAGAAGCACTATCCTACATCAGGCCTATCAAAAAGGACAATTATCCCCTGGGCTGCTCCAATATAGAGCCTTTGGGCCACTACCGGAAGCATTCTTGTGTGCTTAAATTGCAATTTCACGTATCTCATGATGTCTACAGTAACAAGCTTTTGGAATATATTCATTTTCCTGACTCATTCTGTATTCCTTTTCTGTGTTTTTCAATTCTGTTAATGTGATTTGGATAAGAATGGATAGTACACATTGAGCATGCTGTATTCCAAACGTGCTTTTGGCAGCCCCTCATGCTGAATGTTGCCAGCCCTCCCCTGCTTGACTTAAAAGTAATTCAGACCTTGAGGACCAGGGCTGATTTAAAGTCTAGGTGCCATTTGTCACAAAAAAAACACTAGCATCTCCGTGCATAAAATATGAGGTTGCTTTGTAGGAGGACCACAGGCATACAATTTACAGAACATAGGCAAACATGGACATGCCAAGTCCAGCACAAAGCAAAGTAGCACACGAGGACCTGGGAAGTCATAGTTAACCTGAACAGCATACATGGACTACACTAATTTCCCTCCTCTACAAATTCACAATTTATATATATCCTAGTGAAAGGTATTTACAATGCTAATTGCAGCATCACCCTCTAATTCTTATCATAGGCTCAAATATTAACTGCTAAAACATATTTCTAAGGAAATAGTAATAAAAACTTTATAAGCAATACTGTACGTGTTAGTCAGACGTGTCCCAGATACCATCTAAACACATAACGCACTGATTTGCATCAGGACAAAAATGTTGGGGAGTAAAACAAATGACCAATAAAAGTAGAAACATTATCTTTCCTGGTATAGACGAAGTAACATTTTAATTGGGAAATGGGTTGATCATGTGTTGAAGAATTTTAGAGAATGCAAAATCAGATACTACAGAGAACATTCTCTTCATCTGCTATAGGGGATGAATGCAGAGATAAACAAATCATATTTACAATACAATCTCCAACCCCATCTGTCACCCTTTTAATCTTTCCCAAGCATAAGTGGAGAAAATATTACTGATTTCACAGGCTTGGATCAACAAAAAGTATGAATTAAAATATGCCATAATATGCTCTTGACAGAAGCTGCTTAAACCTTTTTTTTTCCATACATTCAGTCTTATGATTATGCCATAAAGTATCTTTGGCCTAGTTGGCCGATTGATATCATAGTTAAGGAGTCTTGCTTTAATGAAGGATGTTCATATATGAGGAATGGACAAAGGAACTGATTTAATTCAAATGTTTAATTAGTATGAGGAACAAAAATACCAATTACAGGTATATACAAAACATTAAACCTTACTTAGGGGTCATCTTCAAGGCTAGGCATAAAGGGCAGCAGTACTAAAGCATTCCAGAGGTCATTTCTATACTCAACAGATCACCCTCATTACTAGGGTGGACCGAGGCAAGAGCAAGAGGGATGGGGATGGTGTGTCCTAATTAGGAAAGGCATGCCATGGTGAAGACAAGTGCTACAGAGATGGTGGAGTGGAGAAAGGGAAATCCAAATGAGTAGCGGTCCAATAAACTTTAAAGAGACCCCGGCTTTTAATGGCAAATTTTGAAGATTTTATGCAGTGACTTACCAAAACTGGTCATCGAATAGTTCTAAATACGATCTTCATGTAAACATTTACTTGTTCCATCTAATGTATAGTTAGTTGTATTTAAGCAGGCATTTCAATGCTTGTGTGCTAGCAAGGAAAGCATGGAAAAAAGAAAATAAAGGAGATGCGATGGAAGTACTAAATACAAAAAGGCATTTAACAAAGTACACAAGGGAAGTTTATTTCAAAGGAAGAGAAATGTTAAAACAAGAACTTATATTCTAAGACTAAAGGGTCAAAGGTTTACATGTAATGTAAGGAAGTTATACTTACTGAGAAGGTGGTAGATAGATGGAACAGCCTCCAATCAGGAGTGGTAGAAGCTATTACAGTGTGAGAGTTTAAACATGCATGGGATAGGCATAAAGGTATCTTAAATTTAAGACAAGATCAAGGACTGACTAAGATCTGAGTCTTACATCCGAAAACATTGGCAGACTAGGCGGTTCTTATCTGCCATCAGATTCAAGTTTCTATGTTACTATTTCTGAAAAGAAATTTAACCCCTTAATGACAAAATGCATTGTTTTCAATGGGTTTAGGGACCGCCCATTGTCCTTAAGGGGTTAAAAATCTTTGAATATAGAGTTTGAATACAAAGGCACATACTAAACGCGAACTGTCACATTGTCTACTGTCACAATTTCCTGAAAAAAGTTACTTATGTTAATAAATTGAAGTACGTGACGTAATTGTAAGTAATTTGAAATGCCATTTACCAAAGTATTTTGGCTGTTTGAAAATCTATAAGGATATTCCAAGTAAATATTTTTTTTCCCCTCGTCATAGTTCAAGTCAGCTGCACGCAAACCCATATTTAACAGAAACCTAATGACCAAAGAACAGTACACCGATTCCAGTGACGCATCAGGAAATTTCATTAAACGACAAACTTCTAATATTGGAACATAAACTTTAATACCCCTTCTATTAAAAACAGGACTGCTTCTGAGAGGTAGAACTCCATCAATTTCAAGTGCAGCAACATGTCAGACTGATATATTCCAAAACTAACCAGAGGAGAAAGTCAGACAAGCTAATATTCTCCTAATTTTGAATAAATGTAACTTTGTTCAGCGGCCACATTTTTGGGCACTTTGTTGCTTCTGGTTTTGGTTATTTCGTTTCAATACAACAGCTACAAGATGCATAAAACCACCAATCTTCTGTAATGGATGTTTTTTTTTACATCTGGGGAATTTCAAGGTATTGACCCAGAGGCCCTAACCACAGTTGCTGTGCTAACATTAGGAACTCCAGATTGTACAGCACTGGGAAAGTGACTAATATTGTATACATATGTATTGCTGTGTTCATAGGATAATAGTGGTGCATTGAATATGTTTATGGCAAAGCCTGCAATTGCATAAAAATATGTCAATATCTGCACTTCAATCAATATGTGTTTTTATTATTCTGTTGAATCACATCGTTTGGAAATCCGCCACAATGTTAATTTCTTCATGCTTATTTGTACTTTTTCTTTTTATAAAGTGTATGACTTTATATTGTTACTGAGTAAAATATATGGGAGGACTTTAAATATAGCGTAGCTCTGAATATCCACAGGTATTTACTCCAATATACTATATATAAACCTGAAGGTCTCCAGTGTCGGCAATAATGATTGTAAATGCATTTGAAGGACTTTTAATCGGTATTAGAGAGCCACGGGGTTTTAGGATGATCCTTAGAACATATTGCATACTGAGTTACATATATTGCGCTAAGCTGGTGTTAAAATGGTACCCCCACCACACTAATTTACTCTTTTGTTATCTTCCTATGTTTCTAAGTAATATTTATACCGCTTGGGATTATTGGAGTGCCATGTCAATGTTTGTGGATGTTTTTCATGAACTTTTAAATGGATACAATAAATCTTTAAAGTTTTATGCTGGGGTTGTATATAGCTTTTATTATTTTGGAAAAGGATCTCCAGAAACCTTACAGATCCAGGAACACTATGATAAGCCCCGTTTTTCACCATGCTTGCTCTTTATAAAGTTGATACCTTGTTTCTCCCATTGTTTTAATTGACAGGTCTCTAGTGCAGGGGCGTCCAACCTGCGGCCCTCCAGCTGCTGCAGGACTACATCTCCCATCCTCCTCAGCCAGCCCCTTAGCTGAAAGAGCATTATAGGAGATGTAGTCCTTCAGCAGCTGGAGGGCCGCAGGTTGGACGCCCCCTACTCTAGTGGATACAATAATTAAATACTCCCAACAATTCACACTTGTCTGGGATAGGTGGTGTTGACCTGGAATTCTCTTGGGGAACTGAACATGACACCTGATTGCATGACACAAGCATGAGTTATTTTTGTCTCTGAAATGGCATTAAATGTCCTAAACCAAGCCATGTATTTGCGACAATACTTTGGATTCACGTAAGGCTCAAAGTAGTACTGCCCCTTAATGCCCGAAGTTCAACAAGGAAAGGGGACATACAACCGTAGGAAATAGGAAACGAGGAAAACAGGAGCTATGGGACACCAATGCAAAATTTTACGTACGTTTTCCTGTCCTTCTGCTTCAATTAACAAAAACCTAACTTGAAATATAACATGGAGAAAAAAACAGTGGAAGTCCCTCTTTAGGTGTTGTTGCTTTAGCCTTGCCATACCAGGGCCTAGTAGATTTCTAGAGCTCTTAGGTGGTCCTTAGTTCAAATCACGTGGAAAAGTAACATTTTGTAGGAAAAAGAACAAAATATTTCGATTGAGAAAGATCAGAGTTCTTGCTCCATACTTGGAAAACGCATAAGATGTATTGCAAATAAAAACAACAAAAGCAAAGAAAACTAACACATAGTTCTGAATTATTTACAAAACAACATTGTCCTGGAATGAATTGGGTGGAGAAATATGATAACATTTAAGATGACAGACTATGCATTATGAAGGGTGAACCCCAGAGGGATTTTCATGCAAGAAGGGCTAAGTAGAATAATGCATAATTAATGTGGTGACAAGCACTGTTTAGTCCCTGTATTTTCTTAGTGCAGAATCACTGTCTGGATAAATTACTAAATTATAAAGTTATTATAAATATTATTATTAAAAAATTATAATATAGTATTTTTTGTGTTCTCTATTTCCAGCATCCTTAGACAGCACAAGACTGTGGCCTGAATGTAAATAAAGTACTTTGTATATCTAGCTGCACAGTGTATAATAAACCATTACAGTACATTTTAATGATGGAGATACTACATCTTGTGGTATACGTATGACTTGTCTATCAGATCTTTCAAAGTAACTTTAGTATTTGTTCTGAAATAAATCATGCCATGTTGTTCAACTGTCAGTCCAAATACAAAAATCCCAACAACTATACTAAACAAGCTGACTGTATGCACACTAAGCTATCCAGATACAACCTAGACACAGTGATTATTTTACAGATATACTTGGTGTTGGAGAAAAAATAGTATTGTTTTACATTTTGCATCAAAAGAAGGGAATTATAGCTTCTCGACACTGAGATGGAAATCAGTTCTATACTCAAACACGTTTAAATGGTTCTTGTAACCGTGTAAATATCCTTTCAGCTAAAAGGGCCTCCTGTCCTGCATAAGTTACCATGTAATAAAGTGAGGACCCTCCCTGTACAGGAAATAACCACTCAGTGTCCATAAAATGAACGTTATCTTGTCTGGCATCATAACTTGCGTAGAACAAAACAGCCCCAAATAACCAGATATAATTTAAAGGAGAGACTTCAGGGTAACACAATAAAACTGGCAAATCAAGTTAGACTGGAAATGGAAAAAACGAAAGAATAAGATTGGAACATTATTTAGCATATGTCCCATGTGCCTCACAGTACATACCATTCTTCTGTGTGTTGTGCACTGTCCTATAAATTTGGTCTTAAATCCTAGGTGATAAGAGAGATGGGAAAGTGTTGACAGGAGCAAAATAAATAGTTTTTATTGACATATAGGTAACTTACAGGCTCTACATTTTTGAATGTGAAAATCAATAGAAACTAAGACAATATCTGAAATAACAAGAATAGGTGTAATTGGCATGAAGCTGTCCGCTTCTCCAGTAGCACTGCTTACACCTGGATATGTATTAAATTTATGTAGAAATCGTTGGCCATTTTCCTGCTTGGTCTCATTTTATATTGTGTTCTTGCTTTTACAGCTTTCCATTTTCTTGTGTTTGGCCAGGAAACAGGTTAATGACACTTGTAAACAGCATGCCAAGCAATACGGGTCCTTTAGCTCCCCCTCAATGTGAAGTAAATCAGTGTTTGTCATGGCGTGGTATATTTAACCTTGTGTGTGATAGGGTCAGTGAGTACTTTAGTCAGTTTAATTGAGGCAGCAAAGTATAACGAGACAAGCCCCTAGAAACAGGTACTCCCAGGTAACTCAATGCTTAATACAAAGACTGTCCTAGTCTGTAGCAGTTCACTTCTGGCTTGGTAAGCTATATCTGTTTTCACCGCCAGCACTCTCCTGTAGACTAAATAACCTTTAATTCCTGTGCCATCAGCTAGAAGGGTAGGTTGCTAATGTTGTCTCTTGTGTATTATTCACAATGCCATTGCCTTCCAGGGTACCACCAACAGGATCTGACATGGTGCTATCCAAAGCCACAGGGAAGGATGATTTCCCTGCATTAATCCTTATGATAGGCCATCTTCTGCAAACTACTCTGCCAGCATAATAATACTCATTGTCATAATCATCGTTATAGTAAATGATTAAAAGTTGAAATTTTTTACATTTTTTAGTACACACAATCAATTCATTTGGAAAGAGACACCATTTTGTAAAGTTATTGATAGTATTTAGACAGCATGTCAAACTACTACCTGAGGTATTACTTTCTAGGCCTCTCCTCTAATCTATATTTTTTCTATTAAAACAGATCTGTTAAATTTACTAAATCCTAAATCTCAACTCTCAGAAAAGCTGTGTCAGCTGGTGATTAAAACTGAGGTCAGAACTTTGTTTTAAATCCATGCTTTTCTCTAAAGAGCATGTAGGTGCCACCCCAGCAAGATCAGGGGTGGTTGAAGAGCTAGTCAATGTTTTCCTGTCTCTGCTGTCCATGCCAATTAAAGCACCCGGTCAGCTCGAAGCTGTGTGGTTAGGCTGGCTATGTTCAAAGCAACAAACCACTGCCATCGCACCCTCCTAATCTGGCACTCAGGAGAATTGCTAAGTCTACCTATTCACAAATCCCGCCCTGCTTTCTGGTGAAGAAAAGCCAACTTAATTACTAGTTTTCCAGGTTCACTTTTGAAATGGGAAGCATCTTCTCTGCCAATCTGCCACATGTCTTTCCCTGCAGACATCCCGCCACAGCTGTTAGCAATCACACAAGATACTTACAGATTTAACTTTTCTGACTCTCTATCGCACACCCTGTATTTGTATCTTTATCTATGAATGGATAGTTTTTTTTAATGTGGTCAGGAAAGTCAGCCACAAGGCCTGCTAAATTTTATGCATCACTTCATCTGTTAAAAAGATCCCATATTGACTGACTCCACAATTTTTTTTGCCAGAAAACGGAGTTGGACAAACTGCGATTGAACTGCTGGCAGCAAACATGGTAAAGTCTGGAAACAAAGCCGTTAATCAGTGTTTTATACAGAAACCATTAAAGTAACCCTTTCACCCTAGTATTGTCCAGGCAGCTCTGAAAAGATGGATGAAATTGCAATATAGATATAGATATAGATATACACACATATATCACAGAAAATTCTAACTTTAATCTTTTGCTGTAGATTTCCTCTGCCAACTTTGTTTTCTGGCCTAAACTTCTTGTATATGCATCCTTTTTATTAGCACATAACATTGGCTTGCCAACACCAAAAGGTGTTTGTTTAACTACCTAGCAGAATCAATCCATGACCTGGTCCTCTAATCTTCTGCTCTCAAAAATACTTGCTGCTTCTCCTACTCCCACTATTCTCATGAATTAATGGGTGTTATCTTAAACTTAAAAACAATACGAAACGGTATTGCAAATCATGCACCTGCTGCATACAACGCTCAGTTTAACGTATAGACGCACACATTCCCGGTCCACATTCAGTATGGCGAGTTCTAGTCATTAACATTTTTATAGTATCAGAAAGAAATGCTATGTTATTGTAGAAAACTGTTTATTGAGCGCCAGAATTCTTTGTACTGTGTGGAATGATTTAAAAATATTGTAAGAGTCTGGAACCATCTTGTACCTTGGCAAGGTGTACGATGTCACCCCGCTGACCAAACAAGAGCATCTTACTGCAATAACAGAAGCTCTTTATATTTAGCAACATTTTTTGAACCAAGATTTACCTCTGAAATGATAAAGTATAAGAATGAAGTATATAAAATGGATCTAGCATTGAAAGACATGAGTGGGTGGAGCTGCAACAAAGTTCTACCACTGAATTGACCTCAACTCGCCTAAGAAGAACCCTGTATTTCTTTTGCAATTTGGATATTATACACAGCATGTTGTAATCTAAATGTGGAGCTTGCTTAATTAATTTTGCAAATTCTTGCACCATTTGATCATTCTCATATTCATATTCTATTAGCATATACTAGAATGCATGCGTTAGTGTATAGTATTAGCATGAGTGCATGGGTGATAGCGTTTGGGTTAGTGTTTAGTTTTAGCATGTATCTTAGTGTATAATGTTAGCTTAAGTGTTTGTATATGGTGCATGCGGGAGAGCTCGATCTTAGCATGTGTCTTAGTGTATAGTGTTAGTGTTGTATGATGTTATCGACACTTGGGGCTGTGTCAGTCATGTGGTATGTTACTTTGCTTACTTTCTTTGCTGTATATATTGGGAAATAGTGGGGAAAATATGTTGGTTCATACAGTTGTCACCTAAATATAATTATAACAAGATTAAAAAAACTGGCTTGGTCTTCTACAAAAGGCCCAGCATTCAAAGGGGTTAATAGTAATATTGGACCAAGCATGGTTGAAGAATTATTATAAAGTCTTGAAAAAATCTATCTTCCAGTGCATCTATTTTAACAGCTTTCTGCACAGTATTACAAAAAAGAATTGTACTGGGAAATGATGTTTATTTAAGCAAGGCCCTAGCTCAATAGCTTTATTTCATTATGCTTTATGATTCACCACCAAGTTTGGAAATTAAAATCTTTGCTTATGAAAATAAAACGTTATTTTTAAAGGTTTTACAAATTGTGGCTTAATAAAATCCTCCTACAAGTCAGCTTGTCTCTCTAATTTTCAGATAATTATCCAGCCGCATTGCAGGCACTCACATCTCACCTATTTATGTCAAGTCTCAGGACATTGGTTCTAAAGTGCAATAAAATAAATATAATAAAAATAATATCCCACTGAAGATCCAACTCTTTTTCCTGTAGAGTCTTATACATTACTAATACATTACATTAGAAATAATGACATATATTTTTATTTCATTGACATGGATCATTTAACATAATTAAGTTTAGCACAGTTATATACACTCACTGGCCACTTTATTACTTACATCTTGCTAGTACCGGGTTGTACCCCTTTTTGCCTTCATGGACTGCCTTCATTCTTCGTGGCATACAAGGTGCTGGAAACATTCCTCAGATATTTTGGTCCATAAGGATATGATGGCATCACACAGTTGCCGCGGATTTGTTGGCTGCGCATCCATGATGCAAATCTCCAGTTCCACCAGATCCCAAAGGTGGTCTATTGGATTGAGATCTGGTGACTGTGGAGGCCACTGGAGTACAGTGAACTCATTGTCATGTTCAAGAAACCAGTTTGAGATGATGTGAGCTTTGTGACATGGTGCTTTATCCTGCTGGAAGTAGCCATCAGAAGATGGGTAAACTGTGGTCATAAAGGGATGGACATGGTCAGCAATAATACTATGGTAGGCTGTCACATTTAAATGATGCTCAATTGGCACTAAGGGGCCCAAATTGTACCAAGAAAATGTCCCTCACACCATTACACTAGCCCCACCAGCCTGAACCGTTGATACAAGGTAGGATGGATCTATGCTTTCATGTTGTTTATGCCAAAGTCTGACCCTGCCATCTGAATGTCGCAACTGGAATCGAGACTTATCAGACCAGGCAACGTCTTCCATTGTCCAATTTTGGTGAGCCTGTCCGAATTGTAGCATCAGCTTCCTGTTCTTAGCTGACAGGAGTGGCACCCGGTGTGGTCTGCTGCTGCTGTAGCCGATCTGCTTCAAGGTTCGATGTGTTGTGTGTTCAGAGATGGTATTCTGCATACATTGGTTGTAACGCATGGTTATTTGAGTTACTGTTGCCTTTCTGTCATCTCAAACCAGTATGCCCATTCTCCTCTGACCCCTGACATCAACAAGAGCAAGATTAAAGAAACAAGGGAAAAGGTGAGGAAAAGATGTCAGCAAGTGAGGTCAAAATAAAGAGTTATGAAATAAGAAATTGTCAAAAAGTCAGGAAATTATAGAACAGAAGGAAAAATTACCGCAAAAGGCAGAAAGCAGAGAAAAAGGGGAAAAGTGATTGTTAAGATGCAGGAAATCCAGAAAGGTGGTCCTTCCTGCGTAATTGCTCCAGCGCCCAAAGCTCCTTAATCCAGCCATGGTTACCACACATAGCTATAAATGAGTTGTAGCTTTGGTTTGGGTGTTATAGTGAAGGCATCAATTAAAATACAGATGTTCTATGTCCTCGCAGCCACTATATGACTATTAAGATTTGATAGAACCCTCTTCCTAATATTGTGTAGGTCCCCCTTTTGCAGCCAAAACAGCCCTGAACCATCAAGGCATTGACTTCACTGGCCCTCTAAGGTTTGCTGTGGTTTCTGGCACCAAGAACATAGCAGCAGATCCTTTAGGTCTTGCAAGTTGCAAGGTGGGACCTCCATGGATCAGACTTTTTTGTCCAGCACATGCTACAGATGATTGACTGGATTGAAATTGTAGGCTCTCTCGGCAGTGGACAGGAGTCAGCATGGGCACCCTGACTGGTCTGTGGCTACTCAGCCTCATTCACAACAAACTATGATGCACCTTTCTGACACCTTTCCATCAGAACTTGCATTAACGTTTTCAGCAATTTGAGCTACAACAACTCGTCTGTTGGATTTGACCACACAGGCCAGCCTTCGCTCCCCACATTCATCAATGAGCTTTGGCTGCCCATGACTTTGTCATTGGTTCACTGTTCTTTCTTCCCTGGACCATTCTTGATAGGTACTGACCTCTGCAGAGCAGGAACAGCCCACAAGAGCTGCAGTTGTCCAGCCATCACCATTTGGCCCTTGTCAGATCCTTACACCATTTTTCCTGCTTTTAACATATCAACTTTAAGAATGACACAGTCACTTGCTGCCTAATATATTCTACCCACTGACAGGTGCCATGATAACACGATTATCAGTATTATTCACTTTACCTGTCAGTGGTCATAATGTTAGGGCTGATTGGTGTATGTTTTGCATGGTTCTCAGCAATGGAGTCTGTAAAACTAGATTATTTGGTTGAATGAAAGAAATCAATAGAGCTAAACAAAAGCTGCTTGTAAAATTTGCTAAGTTACAAATTTCTTAAACAAGACTTCAATAAAATAAAGGCCCTCAAATGAAGGACAGATACACTATGACATGCTTAATCCTAATCATATCCTAATCATATCATGACCACTTTCTTAGTTGAGGTTCTTATGCCTGTACATTACAGGTGCTGTTCCATTTATTCATAACATTCAAGAATGCAAAACTTTTTTTTTTTTATTTCTAAGGCAAAAACTCATCAATCCCAGGTTTTGCCAAGAGACAAGCATGACAAAATTTTAACTCACATTTAAGGGAGCTGAATAAAAGGCCCAATACACAGTATCATTTTAAGAGTTGCTAAATAAAATTATTAATTGTAAAAGAGGTCAGAGTTAATGTGTCAGGATACCTCAGTCATCAACCTGTAGCTAT
The DNA here is from genome assembly GCF_027358695.1 of Spea bombifrons. NCBI lineage: Eukaryota > Metazoa > Chordata > Amphibia > Anura > Pelobatidae > Spea > Spea bombifrons. The sequence continues at coordinate 65,701,158 of NC_071088.1, read as the reverse complement.
AAGAAGAGAGATACTTTGTAGATTGGAGCTGGAATCTGTGTTTATGGCAGTCAGCATGTATGCAGGTGCGTGTGAATGGATATTTCTGCATGAATACATGTGGATATACTTATTAGGCATATCGTTGTACATGTATGCATTATTAGTATTAATACCTTTTATTTATTAAGCACCAACAAATTACGCAGTGCTGTACAATTTAAATGGAGTGGTTAACACATACATAACAAAAATACGTTAACACATACAGACACAACAGGAGTTCAGAACCCTACCTGTGAGTTTGCCATCTAGCCTAATGCTACTTTCACACAAGGTTCCTGGCAAGAATGGTATGTATGCATTATTAGGGGTGGATTGACCCATTGGGCACTCAGGCACAAACTGAGGATCTGCAGGAGCAGGGACAGTAAGGGGGTATGTATGTTTATGTGCATGTGAGCATTAATGTCTATGTATAAGTGTGTGAGCATGAATATCTATATCTATATATATATATATATATATATATATATATATATAAGTGTGTGTGAGCAGGAATGTGTGTATATATAAGTGTATGTGAGCATAAATGTGCATGCATAACATGTGAGCATGAATGTCTATGTGAAAGTGTTTGTATGTATAAACATTAATGTGTAAACGTTTATGTGTTAACATAGAGGTTAGGTTACTTGTAGGGTAAGTAAGTAAGTAGTATGGGTGTATGTGTAAGCATGTGGCTGTGTGTTAACGTGTAAATTTGGGTAAAGTGTGTTTACGTATGTGTGCCAGAGTGTATGTTGCAAAGGGTAAAGAAGGCACAAACAAGCTGTTTGGGGCCAATGATGGCACAGACCAATTGTTTGGGGACAAAGATTGCACAGACAGACTGTTTGGGTGTTATGATAGCACTGATTAGCTGTTTTGGGGCATTTGATGTCATATTTATTTATGGCAATAAATATATCAATTGCTGCCAATATTATGTAATATATTTATCTAATAAAAAATATTTGTGATGTGCAAAAACCACAAATTAAAAGTAGTGTTTTTATTGCTACAAATATTGAAAAATAGAAATGACTGGGTGTAACCACAAGGGAGGGGCTTAACCAGGAAGAGGTGTGACCATTAAAGGGTGTGACCAAGGGAGGTGTATCACCACAGGGGGGCTTGTCCTGTGTGGACATTCTGTTAGCTGAGTAACTTTCATGGAGTTTTGTGGAAACAAAACTTGTTCTAAAAGATGCCCCCTGACTTTTTTTTTTGTAGTTTTTTTCCTTTTTCTACCCCCCTAAATATACCATGTTTGTACAAGGGAAAAGCAGTAATCCTATTGAGCAGTCAATGGCTTTCTAATCCACTGTGTGTGTCTGTAGATATGTCTCTAAATCTTTGCTCCCAAACATCTTGTCTCTGCCTCTAAACAGCCTGCCTGTGCCACCTATGCCGCCTAAACAGCCTCACTGAGCCATTTTCTCATATATATATATATATATATATATATATAGCGCCAACAATTTACGCAGCGCTTCTTACAACACATACAGTATATTCAAGGGGTATGACAACACCCAATTGACAGACTAAGACAAACCAACATTAGATGGTACAGCAATGTTACATGAACCTGCAGTATGAGTTCAGAAGCTTGCGTTGTGTTTGTTATTATATGGTGCTAGAAGGTGAGCACGTATTAGCATTTTGTGCTAGTAGTAGCACTTGAGGTAGTGTTTGTCAGGGTGTGGTTTTAGAGTAATTGCATGAGTATGTTACAGTATGGTGTTAGAGTACGTGTCTGTTAGTGTTAGCATAAGGCGTCAAAGAGCGTGCATATGTGTTAAATGTATGGTGTTAGCATATATGCGAGCGTTTTTTTTGTCTTCCCATTCTCTATACCTAATGTATAAGTTAATCACAGTGTCATAAAACACCTTATTGCATTAGACTGTGGAACAGGAATCCCACGGCAGCTAGAAAGGTGACGTAGGACCCTACAAGACCATGAAATCTCAATGGAAGAAAGACTAATTTGTTGCATCCCCAGAAGCAGTTTAACATGGTACCCCCACACTGCTGATGAAATATAAGAAACCCTGAAAAGCCAGTTGTTAATTGCTTGTTCTCTTGTACTGGAAAACACATCACATTTCAGCACTTGCCAAATGTATTGCCAGGATGGAGTCCACCCCTATGTTGGAGGACCTGGTATACACAAACCAAAGGATGTCAGAATGTGTTAAGCTGACTCTTTCTCATCTTTTTGTTGTGCCTTTATTGTAACGCTCATCTGCATATGCTGGATTATTGGGGTCATAACATGGTTTCTTGGGGTATTGTTGTTTCTTTCTATTTTCATTTAGCTCCACTTTTGAAACCCAATGTATGCAGTTCACTAAGTGATGATGAAGGTTTTGCAGAGTGTGCTTCTCTATCCTTTATTTGTCGTTATCGTTTCATAGTTGTCTGTTAGGTATTCAAATGCAGGGGAGGGCTGGCAGCCTAAGGCCTGGGGGGCAAGTCAAGTGAAGTGGCTCCGCCCCCTCGCACTCACCTTTCACCCCTCACGCTGCTCCCATTACTATGCGGCCATCAGACTGCTGGAAAACTGATCTAAACGGCAGCTGGGTGCTGATGCCACCGGCCGGAGCTACTTTAATCCTTTTTTTATTTATTTAATACGCCGAATCGGCTTGCCATATTAAAAATAAACAAAGTATTAAAGTAGCGCCGGCCGGCAGCATTAGCACCCAGCGGCCATTTAGATTCGATTTCCAACAATCTGATGGCCGCATAGTGATGGGAGCAGCGTGAGGGGTGAAAGGCGAGTGCGAGGGGGCGGAGCTTTCACCCCTCACGCTGCTCCCATCACTTGGCGGCCATCGCATACGGCCGCTGGGTGCTAATGCCGCCGGCCGGCGCTGCTTAAATACTTTTTTTTTTTCATTTAATAGCCAATCCGGCTTGCCATATTAAATTTTTTAAATAAAAGTATTAAAGTAGCGCCGGCCGGCGGCATCAGCACCCAGCGGCCGTTTAGATTAGATTTCGGGCGGCCTGGGGGGCAATTGCCCCCCTGCCCCCCGGCCCAGCCCGCCCCTGTTCAAATGTAGTATTTGTCTGTTGCCATCCATTCAACCTTTGAAATCATTGTTCTATAGCGTGGTGCCATCCATCGGAGATTTGTATTCAGCTATGTAAGTTGAACGCTAATTATAAGGATAATGAGTTAAAGCTCCTTTATATGTGCTTATATGTGCTAATTTGTTTCACTAATGGATAGTGAGAATAAAGAAGACATATGAAAAATAAGTGTATGAGGTACTGCAAAAAAACAAACAAATGCCTTAGAGATTATACCAATATTTTATTATATTCTACACAATAAGATCCTTACATAGTTAAATTTACTTATGGCAGGCAAATGCTTAGATCAGACGTACGCAAATTGCATTCTCAAGAACAGTTTGACGGGCCAAGTTTAGAAGGAAATACACATTTAATCAGGTCTGAACTGGCACACTAGTCAAATGTGAGTGCGTTGGTGCCCAAGAGCATCTTCCATTGGCAGATATATGCTTTCGGACAGCGGGGAAAGTCCTTTAGCATGCAGACGTCTGCTGGATACATGCAGCTGCACACACAGAAAACGGCTGCTGTCCTTAAAGCACCAGGACCAATTTTTAGTACCAGTCTAGAACTGAATTGAATTTGATTAGTGAAACAGAGACCAAGCACCTATCGGTGGACAGAACCTGGTTTTATTCAACATATTCTTCGATATTTTATTTGTAAATATCTTATGACTGTAGCAATTGATTTAGATTTTTTATATTTCAGTCAATTTTAATTTTTTTGATATTAAGTACATCACATGGAGATTGTTGTTGTCCAACTCGATACCCGCACTGATGTTATATAGTTTGTCAATAAATATAAGTTTGCGACTATTATCAATTAGTTTCACAGTAATAAAATGTACTATATCAACAGCTCCACCCTGGTTTGATTACTAAAACCGACATACTGATGTTTTACTATTGTTCTTATTGATTTAGTAAGAAAAAGACATGTTCTTACTAAAAATCACCCAACCACATTGACATGGGGTACTAGTGGTTTACTAACACAAAAAGCCAAAGCAGCTGATTGGCTGGTTCATATGGTTCATCCTATGGTGCTATAAAGATTGCAGATATAGATACAGTAGTTTGTTATATGTGTTTGATGTACATTGGATATGTGCTCTCACATTGAGCAGAACAAATGACTGGTGTGTTTGGTCACATTTACACTTTGCTAACTCACAACTTACTACATACAACAAAGAGTAAGATAGTCTGTTTGTTGTTTACAGAGTCGTGAATGCAGTTCTTATATGGATAAGGCAGATGGTAATTCAGATTTCATGAAAAATACTTCCCTTCAATTGGAACTCAGCAGTCACTAAATAAATGTTGGAGGACAGTTGTAGTTTCAAGTTCATCATTTATTATGAAGACCTAGCACTGGAATGTTTCTCCAGCAAAAGGGCTCACCTGGCCCTGTATAATGTATAATTCAATAGATGATGAGACATTGAAGAAATGTTGCTGATATAACTATGCATAAATTAAGGCAGACACGCTCTTCCTGCAACAGATGCTCACTGGGGATGGTTCTCCTTAATGTGTATTGAAGTCAAGAAGTTGAAACCACAACTCCCCTGCAACATTTATTTAGTGAAAAGACTACTGTTCTGAGAGTCGTTATTAACTTTTAGCTGGTGTAAACTGGATTACATTTGTCACTAGCAGCAATTTCCTTTCAAGATCATCTAAGATTGGCAGCCACCTTACATAGATGAATCCCAACCAGTGAAATGTTGCCAAACTCAGTACCTAAGTCCTAGTGAGTCCAGTACAGCTGTTCCAGAGTAAGTATCTGGGAGATTATTATCTGACTATTGTCATCTCATGGGGTAAACTCATCACAAAATGGAACTTAGTTAATATACATTGTTATTGCCAGCCTGGATGAAATGTTAAATAAAAAATATCTCTTTGAATCGACTAGGTTTTTCATAAACAAGTTCCAAGCTTTTGAGATTGTTTCAAATAGGGTATGCTTCTTCTTTACCTATACATGTAGTACATATTGTGTCGCCATTTTCAATAAAGAATATTTCTACAACTTGACAATGTTTATGTTACTGATATCCCATGTGCTCAATCTTAAATTACTTGGTCATCTCTTTATATAGTCATCTATTTTATGTTATATCCAGTTTTATAAGACAATTATAATTTAACAATCAGTTTAATTTGTGGCAGTAAACATCTAGTTTCCCTTAATCTCCTTCATTACATATGTTTTTATTGATGATAAAGTAAAGGCAGTAATGCAGAATTTTTATGAAGACCCAGTTTATTGACTAACAAAAGCAAGTTACAGTAAGTTACAGTAATTCTGGAACGCAAGGGGTCTTAGGCAGTGCACGTCATTCTGGAACTAAAGGTGTCAGCTATCCAATGATCTCAGTGGTTCTTGAAGTAATATGATAACGTCATAAACAGGGTTAGGGAACATTAATGCCGATGCTATGAAATTTAATGATATTAAGAGAACGATCAAATATATGGTATGGAGGGCTCCATAAATGTGTTTGAACACACTAGTATGCAGCTCCATATGTGAGTGTGGGGGGGGGGGGGCTCTCAAAATATCCCCAGTTCTGCATCATGTAGAGAGAAGTAAAAGAAAGCTGTCATTTTGTTTTTCTTTTTAATGATCCCTGTCGCTTAAAAACTGTGTTTAAAAGTTTATTGGTATTTCTCGTGCTTACCCAAGCCTCAAGTATTAAGGCAGTATCACAACCTCACGCTGACGAGTCCCATTAAGGACCAAACAGCTGTCCATTAGTGGTAATCTGGCTACTGCACCTCTTACCCGAGTTTGGTCTAAAGGCTGTCTTGTACAGCGGGCAATTACTTTCAAGGGATCCATGTATAAAGTGGATATAGAGGCAAACGGTGATCATTGTTGACCTTATTTGCATGTGCCTACCCAGAATCCCTTGTGGTTGTGGCAGCACCATGAAATTTGGCTCGTCTGGTATCTGTAGATGAGTGTTTAATAATGCGTCTACTACCCCCTTAATTTTAAGTGGAAGGGTTTTCCATCACCTTTACCCACCATAACTTTTGTTAAAAGTTTATTGAAATACTACAGTTGCCTAGAAAGGTAGTCCTGTCATTCCTCCCAAACCCTCCCATGTGTATTACATCGCAGCAGTCTGACTGCCTACAGCCACTTCCACTTTCTATTTTATGCTCCTGTATGTGAAACAGCAAAGCTTTTAAGATCCGATGGACAGTAAATGTGATAAGAGAAGGTGTGTGAGAGGTGTGACGAGAGTGATTAGAGGAGCTTAAAGCTGCCTCCCCCTTCTGTGAAGCAGTGAAGACTGACAGGATTCAGTGGTCCTGCGAAAATGTTTTCAACAAGAAAATGCAACAAAATGGTAAATTCTTTTAGAAAAGGAATATGGTTATGTAATATGCATTCCATAGTAGTACATAATAGTATACATATCTACGAGTGTTAAAAAAAACATCTATGAGGAGCACTCAAGATGGGCAGAATGTCTGCTCTCAGGGGACATTTGTCAAAAGTATGCTTGTTTTAGCTTACAGAATATAGAAAACAACAGAATGTAAGAACAGATTCCCTCTGAATATTGGAAGCTAATTTCGGTATAAATCTAGTTGTTACCTATGGCACTGTTTTTAACAGTGTTTCACGCTATATATTTATGCACTGGGTTTCTTTATTCACATTTCTATTGACTATGACACACAGCACAAGAAAGTTATATCTCACCAAAACAATGAAGGCTTAGAAACATTTTAAACATTATTCATAGTAAAATGAAAGAAATGAAAAAAACTGTCCCTTTTACATTTATTTTGGCAAGATAAAGTTCTTGTGAGGGCCCATCTTGTTATTTAGCAAACCTCACAGTAGGGATATTTTCTGACTGCAGTGTACAAATGCCAGTACAGTTCATACACCACCTGACTGACATACCCCCACAAGTTACCACTTCTCCAATAAAATGACACAGTTTAAAAAAAACATCCAGTTTCATTAAATTTTAACAACTCCGATCCCTGTAGTCTTTAATCCACTCTCAAAACAGCTAATCACCCAACATTTGTTCTCTGTACACATGTAACCCAGCTTTTCCTGAGTCCCTTCAACTATATCTAGACTACCAATTCATGAACCTTGACTGGAGACAAGAAAACATCACCACCAACTGACATTGATTAGACCTTAGATACGTGTGTGCCACAACCACAGACAGGGATGATAATGGTAGTTCCCAAAGCTTGAATTAAAAATATCCAGGACTATGTCAGTGAGGTATACTCCATCTAACCAAATCAGGTTGCAGTGATGTATGACATCTGACCCCTAGCTCTTCTCAAAGATCTTGAATCAAATCAATAAAAGGGCTCCAAAAGAAGAAAGCAGACAAACCATACATGCCTAATCATATTAATATCATGACCCTTCTCCTAGCTGAGGTCAATCTCAATTGTGTAGATTAAAGATGTTGTTCCACTTAAAAAAATTAATTGCACTCTCTAGTATTCTAAGCAACTAAACTTAACAGATTTGTCATTTTATATTCCCACAATGAGGATTGTGTTCCCAGACAAAGACATGAATGTGGGAAACATTTCCTTTTTTGGAAGGGTTTGGGCATTCAACATTACTAGGAATAAGGTGTATAATGCAGAATTGAAGGTGGAGAATCACCTTTACAATTACAATGGGATGCCTTAAGACTTCTTAAATTTTCACATGCTTGCATATTGTTGGTACCTGGACCTAATGCAAACCTCATAATTATTTATTCCATTCCAGTGGTGCTTCACGTACCACTGCTCTTTGGATCACACACACCGCTCATTAGGTAGGATTCCTTTACTATCAGCTTGGACACCTCTGCATCCTGTGCCCAGGATTTACAATTGTAATCAGTAGTAATCATTGCGTGTATGAAATAATATGCTGATGAGTCTTCATTTGATAGAAGGCCCTACCTAACTACTGGTATGAACGTGTTAGCAAATGTTAGATGCGCACAAGTGGAAAGCAATCTTCAGTAAGACCTTCAGCGCTATCAAGGGTCAGATAGACTGTTTCTGTCACAACAGATCAACACAAACAACCAGTTAAAAATCCAGTACCTCAGAGTAGTAGATCAAAGGGATGAAATACTAAATGAATACCATGAAATTCAGAAAGAGAAATTCATGAAGATGACAACTCAAAAGATAATGACAGCCGGGGAAAACCATTACGGGCCAAAACATTGATTTAATTTGAAAATCAAATGTCACCAAATAAAAGCACACAGACTACATAATAGCAAGCACCTCTTCAATGTATAACATTAACTAACGTACCTGCTGTGAAGGATGGCTTTACCTGAAAATGCTATGTGATAGAGAAACTATCCTTCATAACGATAGGAGTGACAAGGTACAGCCCATATGATAAAAATGGTCATTGCCAGCCACATTTTCCATTAAAGGCAAGTATTTTTTTTTTTTTTTTTTATACTCGAAATCAGCTTCTGCACATAAGACATCCTTTACATTTTCAGAGACAAAGATAGCTGCTCCCTCCAACCTAATAGTGCTGAATTTATTCAGCTATATTAGATAAATTAAAATGATCGATAGCAGGAATCCCTACATACTTTATAAAGGTAAATAAACCTTGCTTATTTTTGGCGGTAATGTTACAATGACAAGTTGGACAGTTCATATTTCTGCATTACTACCTGTACTTTGATAGACCACTTGCTGAATATAAAAATTGCAATAAACAATTACCCTCTATTTAATTTATTACTTAGGAAATCAAAGTAAAATGTTACACATATAAACATAATGTAATAATAAACATTGCAAATGTAATACAATAACATAATGTATTGCGCATCTGTATAAGCAGACAATTTAATTCCCTATGCACATTCAGACCGAGATAGTCTGTGTAGGTCATGCTGATTAACAAAGGTATACAGGTGGAAATTCACATTAAAATTGTATATGTGGTATTATTCTTTCAAGCAAATCCCTGTTTCTATGCATCAATGCACAGACAAAAAAAAAACTGCAGAAAAAGTTACGCTATATGTATCCGCCCAAATTTGTACAATGAGCAATCAGGAAACCGGGACTATTAATGTGTAAAAACAGAACAAAAACACACTTCATAGAAACAATTAAAACCCTTTCTACCCATTTAAAATCATAACTGATTAAATACATTTTTTTAATTAATTCCAGTAGGGAACAGGCTAAGGGGTTGGCTTTCATTAGTTGGTAGCGTCATTCTGTATCCATCAAAATTGCGTGGAATGCTTCCGCTGGTCGATCCAGAACTATTACTTAATGTCTCTATGCTTCCGTCTCGTTGAAGTTCTGCAGGAATAAAAAACAATAAAGAGGTGGTTATTTTTGGAAGGATACATTTCATACAGCAGGTTATAGTAATTTATCTATCAGATCTTTATTGTTGCAACTTTAAAAAAAATAAATACATTTAGGAACAAACTTTTCACAAGATGTAGTCGAATTGATACATGTGAAGGCTGATGTATATTAGCCTGTAGTTGTGGGAGGGGCTATGGTTATTTAACCAACGCCTCTCCCTTCCACAGCTACGTTACAGCGCCTAACGTTGCCCTCCCTGGCCCCCCCTATTCATTTCCTTCCTTTTATTTCCTCTTTTCTCCTCTTTCCTTTCTTTCATTTTCTATTTACGGGGTGGCCCTCTATAGGCCTACCTGGTACGTCGGTCATGGCACACTTTAGACCGAATGGACCTCTCTTGGTCTTTGGTTCTCCGTTCCACTAATCCTATTTGTTTGCCCCTAACACAACCATCACATATCTGGGCCTTCAGAGCAAAGTAAGATATCTCAAACCCCAGGCTGGGTAAAAAAAAAAGAAATATTATCCCTCATTCAATGCAACAATCGCAAATCATGAGACAATAGATTCATAGGTTGGTACCAGTGGCGGTCAGGGGGGCCCAAGGGGCCGAGCGTTCGTTTTCAGCAACCGCTCAGCGTCCTTCTGTCTCCTCTGCACCCTGCCGCTTGGCGGTGAAGCCGCGTGCAGCGCGGCAGAGAAGCCAGACAGAGGCCTCGCGCTCCCACCACAGGACTTCAACACGGTAAGTAAACAACAAAGGGGGGTAGGGGAAGGGTAGATAGTGAGAAGGTAGGGTAGATAGTGAGAAGGGGGCAGAGGGTAGATAGTGAGAAGGGGGCAGAGGGTAGATAGTGAGAAGGGGAGAGGGTAGATAGTGAGAAGGGGGAGAGGGTAGATAGTGAGAAGGGGGAGAGGGTAGATAGTGAGAAGGGGGTAGGGAGAGGGTAAATAGTGAGAAGGGGGTAGGGAGAGGGTAGATAGTGAGAAGGGGATAGGGAGAGGGTAGATAGTGAGAAAGGGGGATAGGGAGAGGGTAGATAGTGAGAAGGGGGGTAGGGAGAGGGTAGATAGTGAGAAGGGGGTAGGGAGAGGGTAGATAGTGAGAAGGGGGATAGGGAGAGGGTAGATAGTGAGAAGGGGGGTAGGGAGAGGGTAGATAGTGAGAGGGGGGCCCTTAACAGATTCTCGCACCGGGGCCCTGAGGCTTCTACTTACGTCCCTGGTTGGTACTGTGTAATGCTAGCCAGTGCAATACACAGTTATTATCCAATACACAATTATTATCCTACATGTCTAAGGTGACATATCAGCCATTACATATCTAATAAGCTAATCACAGCTAATCAATGGCATGGAATACTGGACCACAGAGATGGCTTAGCAGTTTTATCATAAGTTAAATTCTTAATTATTTTCTTTTTAACGTTTTTTACAAATACATATGAAATGACTCAAAAATGTTATATGCTTCCTTTGTTGGTGAGCCTGCCTGGGACATTAGAATGTTCCTTTAAGCATGTCACTATAATTTCCCTAGCAAGAAAAGCACAAACTGATGTGTATAAGTAAAAAACAAAACAAAAATATGTGTATGCTACTAACAAAAAAAAAGCCTTATTAAAACAAGAAAATATTTCAACTAAATTTTCACCATATGTCAGTGTTCAAAGGAACCAGCATCAACAAATAATTGAGGGGGAAAAGTTCATTGTAATCTCAATATCATGTAGTCATAGCTAGCTACATTAAAATAATTTCTGCTGGCTTTACTTTATAGTGAGTATTGGTAATAAGTATAAAATATACAGTTATTTAGAAAAACAGACATAAATGAGATAAAAAAGGGAAAGCTTTCCACTCAGGATAAGCTTTCAGAACCTTAGACATCTCCTCTTAAGATGGAATCATTTCATCCGAAGAATTGACCTCTAAGGTCCATGAAACTTAGGTAACTTTATATACTTTCCTATGTTAATCCAATGGACATAGAACATCGATTAATAATTCTACATTGAATTTAAAGTGAAACTGTCACATTCAAGGCTGTCCCAAAATATTACATATTGCACTCTTTATGACATTTAACATGTTTTTTTGCTTTCACTTACAGTAAACAGAAATAAAATACCATAACCTTAATAATGTGAAAATCAATCATTAGGCAATTATAAAAAAACAGATGCTTTTTAGTTCTAGATTGAACTATGGTTCTATCATTTAGATGAGAATTCTTCTTTGAGGAGTACAATGGCAACTAAAAATTGAGGATTTCTTTCCAGTGAGTAAAACTGCTACTGACCACTGGAATTATATCCCATGGCTCTAAATTACTTGTTTTCTGTATATTTATCTTTCTATGTGCATGTATGCATTCACCCCAATCGTTCTCATTGAATGTCTCTATTTATTTTCACTCCATCTACAAAAAAGTGTTATTGTCCACTTATTTCCCCAGTATCCCTTTATTGTATTCTATATTAACATTATGCGCATATAACAGATAAACTTTTGGCTCCTAGGAACAACCTTTCAACAAAAGCCTTAAATCCAACTTTTACGATATACATCTAGCACAGAAAATGCAGTATTATTTTGTTCTGCATCCACTGAACAAAGTAGATATGTGTATTAGTATACGGTCCCAAATAATACCTGATTTAATTTTACATTTTACATGACGGTTCTTGATTTAGAAATACTGAAGTTTCCCCAAGCCTCCTCATCCCAGTAGATAGATTCTAGGGAAAATGCTGCAGGACATCCAAGCAGTAGATGCCGGGCAACATACAGCCTAGTGGGGGAGTTAAGCCAAGTGGCCAGTAATAAAGGAGACCAAACACATTTGGGAGGCAGCATGCTTAATGGCAGTACCCAGTAGTGTCCAACACACATTTACTAAAAGGGAATACATGGAAACCTACATAAGGAGCCGAAATTTGGCCTTAAGTTATCCCAGACACCATGGTGGATGTATACACAATTGCAAATAAAACAGGAAAAAAATAAATCCCTAAAATTTTAACATCGAAGGCATGTTAGCTTGTCTGTCAATTGCAAGTTCCCCCATGGGGTTCAATCCTGAATGCAGGACAAGGAGGTGAATGAGTATGCACATCACAGAAGTTAACAGGCAGCTTCCATGTAAGAGGATGAGCAATGTTTCTCAATGAAATGGTGTTTGGGGTTAATAGAAACAGCATTCATAGAAGAAAACTTAAGCATCTCTGCCCCTGTAAATAAAGCAAAGAAAGCTTTGCAATAGTGATAGTGTTGCACAAAATGGTGCATATGTTAATAACAGGTCATGATGAAAAAAATGCACATATTCTACATTAAAGCTGAAAGCATTGATTTAATATAGATTTTTTATTACACTGTGTGTGTGACAGATGTTCTAAAGTTACAGAACCCCAGTACACGGTAATATAGTAACCCACCCTCCAGACAGGCTTCATCTTGAGGTTCGGTTCAGCAACACACTAACTAGTTGTCTATTTATCTGTATTCAGTTTTGTGTATCGTTACCTCATATACCTCTATATACAAAAATATAAACAATTCGTTTGTTTTTTTTACTAATGCTTTTATTTTTCAGAATTAACAGTCCTAAACTGTGTGTGCTTGCAGAGACATGCTCAACAAAAATGAAATGTGAAGAATTTTAATTTTAACATGGAATTGATCACCTTTCTTAAGTACATTCATCAGAACATGACTGGGCATAAAAAGTGGCACGGGTTTTTAAAAGGCCACTAAGTACACGTGACCACCAGCGGCATACGTGCAACCACACTCTATGGTCTTACACTCTTGCAGTGTGTGGCCGCATGCTGAAGGTCTGGATATGCCCCCTGAATGGCAACAAAGCTAAGTGTGGTGCCACTGGTCCACCAGGCATTTGCCTGGTTTGCCAGATGGCCAGTTTAGATAGAAAAGTGTATAACCTCAAAACCAGAGGCAACACCACTCACCAGCTTAATAAAGTAAAATTGGAAGGAGTACTGACAACATCAAAATGTTAAGATCCATTCTTTACTCTAAATTGTAAGTTCGGTTGAGCAGGGCCCGCCTCACTTGTTGTTCTGTAAGTCAAATTATGTTATATACTACTTGTTATGTCCTCTTTACTCATTGTATTCAGCGCTGCGGAATAACGACACTACAAAAACAATAAATAATAATAAGGAACGCTCATTAAAATATGTGGCATTCGGCAGGGCATGGTGTTCTTCACACAATTTGTGTAAGGCAGGCTCACACACAAGTACATCAGTAGCACAGTTCCTAGGAAAAAAAAAAATCCCCAAAAGATGTTTCAGACCTGGCTAGACGTTTGTAAAGAAACGTTTGCTCATTAACCAGTTCTGTGAAAATGTTTGTTTCATTCCAGGCTTTGTGGCTTCCTCTAGATGTGCTTGCTTTCTTATTACCCAATCTTTGCACATTATCTTACTGGTATAGGCATTTGCTTGTAACTCCGAGGAGACCGGATGCATTTCCTGTTTAATAACTTTGATTAAATGAGCACGACGTGTTTTCTTTTCAGCTATTTAGCAATGAATTTGAACCCATTTAATCTTTCCTCAAATCTTTCTTTTTCAAGAACATGGTATGCTTCTTGGGAGCAGCTCATTTACATTTTTCGTTGAATAGACCCTTATCAAGTAATCGCTCTGAGACTCTCGGCTCCAAGCTACTTTATAGCACCCGTGGAGACACAACTGGGTGTGGATTACCTGTATAACACCTACAATTAGCATTCTGTTGCTTATTGCTCACGGTTCACAAATTTCTGGGTGTGGGTTTCAACAAAGATTGTGTTTGTAAGTTTATCCCTAATGTAACTTTGCTTGACTTTTTTTCTGAGTGATGCGATGCCATTTTGTTACTTAGCCCATCACTTCAGATGAAATATAAATAAATAGTTTGGTATTTCAATCAGTAGGTCTAATCTCCCAATCTTTACTTGTGTGTGGATAATGTGCAGGCATAAGGCTGTAACATAAACTTTGTGTCCCAGTCAAGTGCTAGAAATCACAGAGTTTATATAAGATGATATGCTTTACCTCATTATCATTTACTGGAGTTTTTAATGGAGTATACCCTTTTTTTGTTGAAAGTAGTAACAATTTTGGTGCAAGAAATGAAGCATTATATTTTGTAAAAAGAAAAAAAAAAGTATATCAAGAACAATCAGCAGATTTTTAAAATAAATTCCTGGGACAGTTTTACATAATTCTAACATTTTGCATATAAAGAATCAGAACTTAGTACCATCAAACTTAGTAGAAGTATTTATAAATGTATTCACAATAAAGAATGCATATAAAAAGCAAACTTCTGGTTGAGGTATAACCATAGCTTAAATAATGCTTAATAATGGCATTTATCTTACATTAAATATCATTGATACAGACCACACAAAATCAGGACTGTCACATGCAAACCAAGACTGTAGGGATATATGATTTATAACTTACTGATGGGGAATGCAGTGTTGATGTTGACTATGGTATTGAAAGTAAAAGACTATTCAAGTTCTGAATAATTTTGTTTCAGACGAATGGTAGACATCTCTGGGTACAGAAATCAAGGACTGTCACCAAAAAATGGCGACATCCGGTCATCTTACAGGGCAGACATACATTAATGGGGGGGATTAATCATTTAGATCCAAATATCTTTCCTTATAGTGTAAACATAATGTAGGTTTTTTTTATATATATATATATATATTATATATATTGCTTGTTTTAACAATGCGAAACCTTGAAAATGGCGCTTGTACACTGAAACCTGTTGGTTTTTTATGGTTATTTTGCACACAAAAAACCAATAAACACACACAATTATACATCCATGCTAACAATCATACATACATACAAACAAACAAACATACATACATACATACATTCCCGCAAGCAGCCTTGGTTTCACAGTCTCCCCGTGCTGGTTAGAAAGGACCACACCAATCCAAGTCGGAAGGGTTCTTTCTAAACTATTTTGAATTGGCACGAGTAGACAACAAGGGGCCGCAGGGGTCGACCCATGTAGTTACGCCAGTGTAACCTAACTAGTTGGTTAGGGGGCACATCTCAGGCATGCTCTTGCTCTGAAGCTAACATTCTGTTTCACGGATCTCAAGTCAAACATTCAGCCACATAAACTGTGCATACCATCTTTCCACGCTTTAACCCGGGTATTTTTGTTAGCCCAGTACAGGTTTATGAAAGAGACACAGTGTTTAACACCTAATGACTCCTCTGTCATTTTCTATTACTAGGGTCGTTTGTGTTGCAACACAAAGCTCCCCTGTAGTATCTGCGTGTAAAACCAGTCTCACATTTAAAGCACACAGGGAAGTCTTGGAGGAGTTCGCAGCAGAATAAAGGTCTCTATTAAACGAGCACTCCGTTTAGACAATTACCTCAGCCAAACAGCCTTTCTGGCATTCACACCTACAGGAACAAAATATTCACCACATGTATGTCACCGTTTGTAATGTGGCTTGTGGACATGGAATATGGAAGGGAAACTGCACTAGATACAGTCAGTGCAGACAGAGATCTGGAGACATTGGTTTTAGCCATAGTCAATAAAAATGTTCCTCCAGCATTTTCTGCAAAACCGTCCATGCATAAGCTTCTTTATTTTTTTTGCCTCAACATCCCTAGTCTCCCATAAGTTCAGGAAGTGAAAACAGTAATTTAAATCAGCAATGAGTGGCGTATCCCACACTAATACTGTACTTATCCTGTCTGATTTTGTGCTTTCATCTCCTGCAGTCCACAGCTGGCTTTGGTTAAATATCTCGCGTCAGAGCTTTCACTAGCGACGCAGCCATCTCTAGCAAAGCAGAGCAGAGTACCGGTCCAATCAAACATCATTAAGGCCGCTAAACGCCTTAAATGTTTACTTGTTTCCGTAGTAATTGCTTATCGGACAAAAGGAGTGTTCCAATCATTCAAATAATCTACACGCATCTGGGATTATTTTTTAACCCATCCACTGCTGTAAAAGCCTAAAATTAATTCCTCTGGTCTGTAATTGTGGTTTAAGGAGCATCAACATACAATATGCAAACAGATTCTCCATTTAAGATCTTATTAGAACACAGATGTACAGCGAGTATAAATTGGATTTTTTTTTTTCTGAACAAAATCACTATTAGATTGTAAACTTGCAGGAGCTGGCCCCTCTTCCCCTTCTGTAGCAGCTTGTCATTGTGTGTGATTTTCAATTTTAAATCAAGACACGGAGGCTCATATTGTGCTTAACCCTTTCTTTACTCCCACACAGCAGCAAAGAAAAACAACAGTATATAAGAACAAACAAAGTAGGAGTGTACATAACAATAACCCCTCCCACGTGACATGCATTCCATAAAAGGGGACACATATCCCAAAATCCTCCTCTTTCTTTGCTGCTCCCAGACAGCAGATAAGTATTCCCTATGTCATTATATTGTATGCTCTTGTATATGGTTATTTTTTGTCCTTTTGCCTTTTCTCTGCTCAGGCCGCGGTTTTTTCCCGTCCTTGGTTGGGCTGCCCGCGGCCTGGGGTCTTACTTTCGTGTATAATTTGTTATTTATATGTTCTTATTATTTATTTATTATTTGATTTTTTCCTGGTGTTGTTTCTGTTTTCCCCTTACCTTTGCCGGTTCCTCGAGTGTCCCTGTCGGCGGCGTTGCCGTCCGGGGTCTTTTCATCTCCCCCTCCTTTCTGTCTTTGCCTCCCTCCTCCCGCCCGCCGTGTGCGCGGTGCGGGAGTGTTCCGGCGTGTTGCGTCGATCCGTTCGCTCCCGTTTTGGTTGGCCCGGTTCAGAGGGTTCCTTCTCTCCCCTCTCGGCGGTCGCAGCTCATTGGTACCGCCGTCCGGGGCCTTTGTTCCCTCCGTTGTGGCGGCGTGATCGCCTCTGGTCCTGCGTCGGTCCGTCTGCCCCTGGCTCCTCCCACGCTCGTTTGCGGGCTTTCTTCTCACTAGTCTTCGGACGGAGTGGTGTGTAGGAGCCTCGGGACGAGCGTCGGTAGTTCTATTATTCATTCTTCTCGCTCCCTGCCCTTTGCTGCATTTCTTTTGGTTTATTCCCGTTTTTTATTTCATTTTCCTTCCGTTTGTTTCTTAAAGGGGCATATCCCTATTACCTATTTATTGGTTTTTTCCTCTTGATTTTATTGTGCTCTCCCAAGTATTATGGCTGGGCGCCAATCTCCATCTAGGGAGTTATCTGATGTTGATTCCTCTCCCAGAGAGGATATCACTGCTGAGGTGCCTGTTATTGACCCGTTAAAGGAGTTAAATAATTCCGTGTCTATGGCTATTGCCTCTGCTATGTCATCCATGACTACAGCTCTGTCTGCCTCACTGACCCAGGCCATTAAAAAATCTCTGCCTGCTCCTGCCCATAATGCAGACCCACCCTCTGACTCTTCCCACAAGACATCTGGGAAAAAGGTTGCATTTAAATCACACCATACTGGTGTGCCTGCCTCCAGAACTCTTTTGAATGATGTGGATAATCCCATCCTAGATAGCGTTCCACCAAAACGCAAACGAGCCCTCTCCCGCCGGGCAGAACAGGCGAGGAAATGGAGGAGTGCTAGGGCACAATCCTCTAGTTCTTCTGATTCTGATCCAGAATCTATTGAGGAGGCTTGGGATTCTTCTGATTCCGATATGGAGGATCAGTTGACTGGGGATTCGGTTCACCCCTCCGAAGTGGCTGCGCAGGCTAGCTCTTCCCAGACTGGTCAGCTTGTTAAATCCCCGGACTCGGCAGTCCTGGACCAGTTTGGGGAACCATTTTTTGACCCTGAGGAGCTTCACCATCCTCGCTCAGCGGAGTGGGTTCCGTCTGACCATGTGTCCCGTTACCTTCAGGCCAGGGTGCGCAAGCCCCTCAGTAAGAGTTCGCGTAGTAAACTTCGCGCTGAATGCCCACGGCCAATTATCCCGGGCAAAGTGTGTGAAACTCCCGTTGTGGACCCGAAAATGGTCCAATTTCTGGCTAAATCTGGTTGGAACCCCCGCAAGGGCCTAGAATCAGCCCTTAAGGCCACTCAGGACAAGCTCCTGGATATCTTTGGTCCCTTGACCAAGATGTTTCAGATCATCGAGGAGTGGGTGGCTTCTGGCTCCCCTCCGGACCCGATGGTTCTACGGGGTTGGATGCAGCGCGCTATCTGCATCGCTGGCAACACAAACACCTCCCTCTCTATTGAGCGGCGTAAAGCCATTTTGTTTAAAATTGAGCCCAAGTTATCTAACCTGGCCCTCACTGAAATGGGTAGCGAAGCCCAGGGCCTGTTGTTCGGGGATTCCTTTATCAAGGACCTCGGGCGATACGTGGGAGCCTTCACGGCCCTGGACAAAGCTCAATCCTCCATGAGGAAGGTATTTAACCCTCGGGTTTCTCCCAGGGCTGGCAGAGGCAGGAGCCGTCTGTCCGGCCGGACCTTCCCAGGCTCAGCTCGCTCGAGCCGAGGCTCCTACTCGTCGCTCCAGTCTTACAGACCTCAGTTCCAGGACGTTTATACCAGCCGTCAGCCGTTTTTTCCCCAGCGCGGACGCTCGTGGCGGTCCAGAGGTCATCGCGGATCCCAGTTCACTCGACGTCCCTCCGGTAAGTCCTTTTCCGTCTCACCCTTTTTCCCATTATCCTGTCGGGGGAAGGCTCACCCATTTTTTACAGGTCTGGCAGTCCATCACCTCGGACGCATGGGTGCTGCAGACGGTGAGCGGTTATGTCATCGAACTGGTGGGTTGTCCTCAGATGTCTTACCCTCCAAGTCCATTCCGCTTCTCCCAACAGGAGGCAGAGTTGGTGGATGCCGAGATTCTTTCCTTGGCCGAGAAGAACGCCATCGAACGGGTTCCTCCAGACACCCCAGGTTTCCACAGCAATATCTTCCTGGTCCACAAGAAAGGTGGTGGCCTCCGACCGGTGATCAATCTCCGTCACCTCAACGGTTTCGTCCGCTACCGCCACTTCAAGATGGAGGGCATCCATCTTCTTCGGGATCTCCTTTTGTCAAACGATTGGATGGTCAAAATCGATCTCAAGGACGCGTACCTCACGGTTCCGGTGGCGGAGGAATCCAGGAACCTTCTCCATTTCTTCTGGCGCAACGTCTCCTGGCGTTTCACTTGCCTGCCTTTTGGTCTTTCGTCGGCTCCTTGGTGCTTCACCAAGCTGCTCAGGCCTGTGGTGGCGCTTCTGCGGTCCCGGGGCGTACGTCTGATCATTTATCTCGACGATATGCTCCTCATGGCGCAGGACAAGGAGGTTTTGCGCCTGCACACCCGGTGGACGCTAGGGTTGCTCCAGCGGTTGGGGTTCCTCATCAACGAGGACAAGTCCCTCCTTGTTCCGTCCAGGCGCTTGGAGTTCCTGGGTTTCGTCGTGGACTCCGTGGAGAGTGTCCTTCGTCTTCCGACCTCCAAGGTTCATTCCATCAAAAAGGAAATCCGGAAGGTGCTGCGATTGCGTGTGATCTCTCTACGCCACCTGGCCCGCATCATCGGCCTCCTGGCCGCCTCTATTCAGGCGATTTTCCCGGCTCCTCTCCATTATCGGGCTCTTCAGCGCCTCAAGATTCACCACCTTCGCTTGGGGGCGTCCTATGCGGACCTCGTCACCCTGGATGCTCACACCTTGGCGGAACTGCGTTGGTGGCTTGCCAACATGTCCGCATGGAATGGCAAGGCGATTTTCGGCACTTCCCCGGACCTGTCCATAGACTCCGACGCCAGCCTGCACGGCTGGGGCGCGAGATGCGGAGAGATCTCCACGGGAGGCCCCTGGTCTCGGATGGAGACGGGTCTCCATATCAATTGTCTGGAGCTCCTTGCGGGCTCGTTTGCCATACGGAGTTTCTCCAAGGATCGCATCAACTCTTGCATCCGCCTGCGCATGGACAATGTCTCGGCTGTGCGCTATATCAATTGCCTGGGAGGCACCCAGTCGGCCGCTCTGGCGGACTTGGCCAAGGATCTATGGTCCTTCTGCTTGGAGCGCAACATCACGGTGCAGGCGGAATATCTTCCTGGTCTCTCCAACGTGGTGGCGGATTGGAATTCGCGCTATCTCACGGACGCCAGCGACTGGACCCTGGAGTGGGGTGTGTTCTCATCTATTATGGAACTCTGGGGTCCGCTCCGCATCGATCTCTTTGCTTCCCGGCTGAATTCCCGTCTCCCTCTCTTTTACAGCTGGCGGCCGGACCCGGACGCGCTGGCGGTGGACGCCTTCCTGCAAGATTGGTCCGAAGGCCGTCATTACGCCTTCCCCCCTTTTGCTATGATCCCCAGGACGCTCCTTCACGTCCGCCGTCAGCAGGCCTTGGTAGTGCTCGTGGTCCCGTTCTGGCCTTCCCAGTCTTGGTTCCCCAGTCTTCTGGACCTTCTGGTGGCGGTTCCTCGTTTGCTCGGTTCTCACACTCATCTCCTTCTCGATCCTGCAGGGGCTCCTCTCCCGTTGATTCAGGACGGCAGCCTTTCTCTCCTGGCTTGTTTGATCTCCGGGAGTCCGGGCAGTCCAGCAGCCTTTCGGTCTCAGCTCAGCGACTCCTGGCCGGAGCATGGGCGCCAGGTACCCACAAGTCTTATGGTGCAGCCTGGCAGGCTTGGTCTTCTTGGTGCTTGGAACGGGATTTGGATCCCTTTTCAGCCCCTCTAACCTCCGCTATTCTTTTCCTCACCTCTTTGTTTGACCGGGGCCGTGCGTACAGGACGGTCAACTTGTATCGTTCCGCTATCTCGGCGGCTCATTTTGGCTTTGACGGGGTCCCTCTGGGTAAGCACCCGTTAATTTGCCGCCTTCTCAAAGGTATTCGACTTGCTCGTCCGCCTAGGCCCAAGTATTCCTCTACTTGGGATGTGTCCTTGGTCTTACGTTTGTTTCTTTCCTGGCCCTCTAATTCTGAGTTGTCCTTGCGTCATTTGTCGGCTAAATTGGTGATGTTATTCTGCCTCATTTCCTGTAAACGCGTCTCGGACGTTAGGGCCCTTGATTGGGACGCTCGATCCTTTATTCCGGAAGGGGTGCGTTTCGATATAACACGCCGTACTAAAACCGCTATCAGGTCGGTCACTTACCCGGTTTTTCCGGCCAACGTTGCTCTGTGCCCAGTGGCTTGCCTCCAAGAATATGAAGCTCGCACTTTGGGTTTCCGCTCGGATCTCTCTCCGCAGTTGTTTCTTTCTTTCCGTGCTCCTCATTCTCCTGTGTCGTCGGCTACCTTGTCTCGCTGGGTCAAGTGGGTTATGGCCCTTGCAGGTATTAATGTGTCTAGGTTTGGAGCGCATTCCACTAGGAGTGCTGCGGCATCCAAAACACTGGCGCTTGGAGGTCGTCTGGAAGATCTTCTGCGTGCGGCGGATTGGTCCAGGGAATCCACCTTTCGCGACTTCTATTTCAAGCCTATTGATCATGTTTTTTCTTCATTGGCCTCCTAGCTTTAAACTTGCACAATATGAGCCTCCGTGTCTTGATTTAAAATTGTTGGATTTTACTAAAATATGACGTAAAGTCATGATTTTATGAAAGACACGGAGGCGAATATTGTTCCCGGCCCATTCGTTCTTCCCCCCCCTTTTTTTGTTTGGCTGTGCCTCTGCCTGGCAGGTTTGTGTTTCCGGGAGTCTGGTAGGTTTCTTTTTTCCTTCCTGCCTTGCATTTGGGGTGTTTTTTCCTCGTACTGTGTGTTTTTTATATGCATCATGCTGTGTCATTTTCAGTGCCTTGTTTCCTGTATGGTTTATTCGTATTTGCTTACTCGGCCGTGTTGAAGGCTGGCTGACTAACTCGTGCCTACGTCCTTTTTTCTCACCTTCTCAGGTTCCTCCTTCTAGTCCCGGTCTCCATGGCGGTGGTTGAGGTCGGCTGTAGACATCCTCCTTCCCTTCGGTGTTCCGTTGGTGTTTGTGGTGGCGGAGACAGTTCCTGTTGATTCAAGTTGCCTGTTCCGGTTTGGAGAGTTCGGTCTTCGTCGCAGCATGGAAAGAGGAGGATTTTGGGATATGTGTCCCCTTTTATGGAATGCATGTCACGTGGGAGGGGTTATTGTTATGTACACTCCTACTTTGTTTGTTCTTATATACTGTTGTTTTTCTTTGCTGCTGTGTGGGAGTAAAGAAAGGGTTAAGCACAATATTCGCCTCCGTGTCTTTCATAAAATCATGACTTTACGTCATATTTTAGTAAAATCCAACAATTATTTTGCAGACATGTCATACCGATCTTTAAACCTACCCTAATTTAATGTAATCGTTGTTTTTTTAAAAAATGCTGGTAATTTCCATAAACATCTTTGTTGATGGCTTGCAATCTTTCAGTAAATTTCCCCATGTGATAAAGCTACCATTTTTAGTCCCTTTTACACATCACAATGATGGATACCATAATTAAATTAGAGCACAAAGTGGCACAATGACTTGTAGAGCATATACTACATCTCCCAAATATCCTAGGCCATCAGGGTCCTAATCTGCTGGGATCCAGGAGTAGGCCAGGTGATATTTACATGTCTCCACAACCCCATTAGCTTGTCTGCAAAGCAGGGATATCATTGAGAGGCAAGAAGACATGTTCATTTATCTGTATGTTTTGGGGGTTAATGGGGCAACTTCCCTGGAGGTCTAAGGTGGAAGAGGTGAGTCTATACCTTCAAAAGCACAGATCTTTCTCATACCTTTTTGAAATTTGCATTAACATACATAGGCCACGACAAAATAAATCACCCTAACCTGGCACCCTTTGTTTCTTCATCCATAGAGTGGAAACAAGCTGAAAGAAGAATGTCTTGTGAGAAACTATAGTTATTTTTAATTCAGCAGGTCATAACCCATGCAATAAACATACGCATACCTCCCAATATTTCAAATTGTGAAAGAGGGACACCTTTTTAAAAATCTCGCGGAACTCACCAATACAAGCAATTGCACTTTAAAATGTCACGCTTGCATCGCCACTTAAAACACGCTTCATTGTTGTCAGCACAGTCATGCATATTAAAAATAACCAACACATTGAATTGAATTCCCATAAGGCTCAGCCAGACATACTACTTCCATGATGCTGGCTGAGCATCATGGGAAGCACAGCAACAGTAAAGCTGCAGATGCTAGCTGTGAACTAAAATTCATATGATTCTCAGCCAGCCAGGTGTCCACCATAATGCTGGCTGAGCATCATTGGAAGAGTAGTCCACAGCAGCAGAGATTTTTTTTTTAATTAAAAAATCCCCCTCCCAGGACCCCTACACACTGCCTTTACACACACCTGCCCATAAACACACATATATACACTGCCTTTACACACATACACTGCCCTTACACGCACACATATACATGTACACTGCCCTTACACGCACACATATACACGCACACTGCCCTTACATACACATATGCACGTACACTGCCCTTACACACATATATACACGTACACTGCCCTTACACACACACACATACATGTACATTGCCCTTATACACACACATATACATGTACACTGCCCCCAGTTATGCACATCTGCCCCCAGGCTTGCCACTCTGCCCCCAGAAATGCCTTATACCCCCTATATGACACTCTGCCTCCCTGATATGCCTTATACCCTCCTATATGTCACTCTGTCCAATGATATGCCTTTTAACACCCTATATGCCACTCTGCCTCCAGAAATGCCTTATACCTCTATTTGCCACTCTGGCATATAGGGGGTTAAAAGGCATTTCTAGAGGCAGAGTGACAAATAGGGGGTTAAAAAGCATTTCTGGAGGCAGAGTGGCATAAAGAGGGTTGAAAGGCATGTCATGGGGCACTCTGCCTCCAGAAAAGCCTTATGCCCCCCCCCATATAACACTCCCCCCCACCCTGACCTGCTACTGCTTCCGACTCCCTGGTGTCTGGTGGGGGCAGCAGGTGGAGGCCGGCGTTCATGAAATTAAAGGGGCTGGCGTGCACTTCGTCCCACGTCTTAAAAGGGGTGGGATGAAGAGCTGAGGCACGGCCATTGGGCGGCGCGGTGTGTGCACGCCAGCCACTTTAATTTTATTAGGCGACGGCGGCCGGATGACGCTTTCACTCCCGCTCGTCTGCCGTCCGCACGGACATGCCGGCCCACTGGGAAATTTCAAGGTATCCCGCTGGGCCAGTTCGGCCCTGGCCTCACCCTTCCTCTGTCCCAGCAAAGCAGGACAGAGGAAGGGATAGGCGGGACGGTGGGACAGAGAGCCAAAATCGGGACTGTCCCGTCTAAATCAGTACAGTTGGGGGGCATGCATATGTGAGTAAGACCTGCTCTTGGTATAAAAAATTATTTCTTTCACACTGCCATTTGCTCTAGGCTTATGCCAACACTGCTTTTATTTCCACCACTACGCATCCCAACATTTCCTGGATCCTAGTTCATCCAGTCCACAGGACTCCACCTACTATATATATATATATATATATATATATATATATATATATATATATATATATGTGTGTGTGTGTGTCTTGCTTTTAGAAGTGCACTATGCATTATGAGAAAATAATGTCATATGTTTAAATGTTTTAGATACATACGGCATATGAGGAAGTGGTAGCCTATTGTTTCACCGGAAAATACGTATTTGTTATCAGCCATGTTTACTTTGTCAGTCTGCTTTATAAGTGAACACAAGTTTCACAAAATAGAAAAAAAGAAATCAAGCATTGCCAAGCACAAATGTTAAAGCATTTTTATGGCACATTAATTCAATGCCTTAAGAAAATCTATATAGTCATCTTTTGCCCGGAACACTCATAAATTATGCTGGGTTTCTTTTTGTACATTTGCTGGAGTGGCCCATTTGAAGTCATGGTATTTTCTTTATGTCTGATCTAAAATAAAAAAAATCTCTTCTCTAGTGCATTATTTCTTTTAATGGTTTTTCCTTTCTCTCTCTTTGACTTCCCCTTCAGCGGGCTGTTAAGCACCATTTCAAAAATATCCTTAAAAAACCATTTGCTGGAAGAGATGACCCTTTACTCTACCTACTGAGAATTGCACAAACTCCTGTACATCGTGGCAGAAAAATGATACAATGACAGCCAGCCTGATGTGTCGAGGTTAGTAGGGAAACAGCACCAACTCTGAATGCAGGAATTATTCTTCATCGTCTCCAAATGTCGCAACACATTATGCTCAAGGCCTCAGCTTGCAGAAAGAGTGACCCTTGACTGAATGGAAGTGCTGAGGGAAAGAGCTAATTGTAGCTTCTTTTCACACGTCAGTCACTTTCCAAAGCACTGGGTCTTTGAAACGTGGAATAAAATTGCATATTTTCCCCTCTATTTTTCATTTCTGCTACCATTTAATATATATCACGGTGCAATGTCTTTTTTACTTTTATGTTCTTCTTAACGCATCAAAGCCGTTTGGTACAATGTCAGCATCTTAGAGACATAATATATAAGTCACCATAGGATCAAGGAGACAAGGGTCCTTGCATAAAGTGAAATATGACAGTGTTACCAGATGAAAATAGATCTAATTACTTGCATGTGGTTGTTTCTGGAAACAACAGCAGCAGACAAACATGGATACAGAACATACTTGGGAACTTGGCACTATCTTTTCATTCAGTCCTTTAGCAGAAATTATGTACTTTGTGGTGAGGACAACATTTCCTAAGCTTATATGGAACGAAAGTTTAATTGCCTTCAATACCTGAACTCTGATTATGAATTAGAATGGTCTAAAAAAAACAGAAGAATACATTAAAGGCTGACAGAAAGTAATATGTGGCATGGATTTCACACTAACTCTTAGACACGCTCCTAAGTAGAGTTAAAGGGGTGCTTGGCCACTGGCTATGGTGTCTCAAAACTAAATATTATTAGGTAAATTGCTCCATTGTTTGAGGTCTGGGCAGACCAACAGGCCTAAAAGGTACACTTCATTATTCAGTCGAACCACTGAACCAGACGTGATGTCATGCTGTGACATCACTTTTAGTTCAGCGCAGCTAAGTACCAGAGAGCATTACAGTGAAATTGGGCCTTGCTTTACAGTCAGCATAAATGTATCACACTGATTGCACACATTGTCCTCATTAGTTGTGCCAGATTAGAGTGTTTACAGATATAAAACCACCTCAAATAAAAAAATCCACCATTTTAAAATTGAACCTTATTTATATAACAACAAACAAACAAACCCCTGTTTGTTTGTAGTTATATAAATTAAGGTTCAATTTTAAACTTTCAAGTTTTATACAAGAAATCAGCCTGTCTAATAAATATACTGTCAACAGCAATGCTTTATTACAAGTTTATCTACTCCTGTGAGTTCCATAGGAGTGATTTTCATAAGTTATTAAGTAATAAAAAAACACTATATACATTTTATAATGGTAAAGTATATGGTCAATTTCATATTATGCAAATTGAATGCTGAATAATGCATAATACTGCTATATTACAAGCAATAAATATAGGCATGCTATTCATTAAAATGACGTGACCCTTTTAACATAAATTAAATACAGTGAAAGAAAACATTATTTGATCCCCTGCTGATTTTGTAAGTTTGCCCACTGACAAAGACATGATCAGTCTATAATTAAATGGTAGCTTTATTTGAACAGTGAGAGACAGAATAACAACAAAAAAATCCAGAATAACGCATTTCAAATAAATTATTAAATGATTTGCATTTTACTCAGTGAAGTTAGTATTTGACCCCTTTGCAAAACATGACTTGGTGGCAAAACCATTGTTGACAATCACAGAGGTCAGATGTTTCTTGTAGTTGGCCACCAGGTTTGCACACATCTCAGGAGGGATTTTGTCCCACTCCTCTTTGCAGATCCTCTCCAAGTCATTAAGGTTTTGAGGCTGATGTTTGGCAACTCGAACCTTCAGCTCCCTCCACAGATTTTCTACGGGATTAAGGTCTCGTGACTGGCTAGGTAACTCCAGGACCTTAATGTGCTTCTTCTTGAGCCACTCCTTTGTTGCATTGGCCATGTGTTTTGGGTCATTGTCATGTTAGCATACCCATCCACGATGTATTTTCAATGCCCTGGTTGAGGGAAGGAGGTTCTCACCCAAGATTTGATGGTACAAGGGGTGAAGTTGTCCTGTCCCCTTAGCAGAAAAACACCTGTGGTAGCATTGTATCACTTGCAGAGCCAATAGAACAACGATCAGGGTGTGAACAATGATTTCCCAATTTGAATTCCCATTCATCTAAAGCATTCCAGTTACTGTATTTTTTAAAATAAGAGTTTAATTGATTGATGAAGCCTGCTGCTTGAGTCATAATGTCTTCAGGTTTTGGTCCAAGACACTTTGCATTTTCTGGTGTTGTTTCCTTGCATGTAGAAATAACGGCATTTAACTCTTTATTCACGTTATGCATAACGTCCTCCAGAAAAGTTAAATCTTAATTTTAGCAAAAATGTGTTCACCAAGTTCCTCACAACCTCAACTCCAAAGAGCAATAGAAAAAAGAGGAATTATTGCTACCACAGCTATTAGCATGATTACAATTAGTGTTACCTTATCTGTCTGAAAGTCCTCCCCTGTTTCCTTCACAAACCTTCAGAAAGGCTGCATGAACCACCAAACAGGGAGAGCAAATTAACAAAATAAATGAATTTCGAGAAGTATTTATGCGGCCCATAAAAACAGGAAGTTAAGATGGCTGCTCGAAGTCTTATACATGTAAGGTAGGTTTTTAACTTCTATATTTCAATCCATAAACTCTAAAAGGTAAGCGACAGATCCACTTTAAGTCATTTTGTAAAAATCATGCTATTTTTACTTTTAGCCAATGTCACAATAGGGTTAAGGCCTAGTATGGTTCATGTGAACAGGACTGTTGAAAGCAATGCTGTTTAGCTTAGTATTTCCATGTGCCCAGCTAGTAATGAAATAAGCAGTCACATTGCCTTTATTTTCCTTTTTATTCCCTTATGCATCCTAATTCAAGTTCATGGATGCTGTAAGACACGACGGGGGGGTAAAAACTCATCCAACTCAAACTCATACAACACAGGCAGCTCAGGATGCACAATGTCTATGACCGGAGGCCTGCAAGATGTCATAGAATTCTCCCTCTCAGTCCAGCCCCTTGTGACACAACTATGTGGAGCCTATAAGCTCCCGACAAAGCGCTTAAAAAGCCATTATTTATAATAACTGTTAAATGATGAGACATTGTTTACTCAGATTGCAAGATAAATTCTCACTTACAGAATGCCTGCCTGGGTTTCCTAAGAGTCATCTGGTTTTTATTTAAGAGCAAAAATGTAATTTGTCTCTTAATAGCAAAGCTAAAGCATTCGCGAGATTTTTATCTCTGACTTTCTGCACAACCATATTAATACAAACATACAGAGTTGACGCATCATGGTACAAAGATATAAACTAATGTATACAGTTGGTGCAGTTAAGCAATTAATGAATCCTACACTGAAGAGCCTCGAGATCCCGTCTGACCATTTTTATTGTTATGGGCTCTGAATTGTGCTATGCAATGCATTACCGAATTATATCAATATGGTAGGAAATCCATCCCCCCACAAAAATCTGTAGTCATTTTTTTAACTCAGTTTTTATAAAACAATCACTGTGTTATGATTATTAGTTTGTGACAAATTAATGCAAAATATAATAATAGTGGTAAACATAACCACCCATGGCAGGAACTTCCTTTCTACCTTCTTACCTTCCCTTCCTACGCTTTTAGCCCACTCCTCTGATATCATTCGGATCTTCCTACCTTTAGTCAATCTTAGCTCCTCAACCTCTTTGTCTCCATCTCACCTCAGCACTAATCTTCTTCATTCTGTTTCCCTGTCTTGCAGCAAATTATTTTCCTCTGATCACACTTCTCCCGCACCCTTTACCCTTAAACCATTCTGCTGACAATTTTATGGAGATCTCGGTCTAAAGTGAGCAAGATCTCTAATTATCAGTTATTTCGATATACTACGTGCTACATGTACATTGACATAAAAGTGTCCACATGAATGGACAGTTTGGATGTGACACACTAAGGGAGTAGGTGGCAGTAGCCTGGGGGGGACATACTATTGGGGAACCATGTTATATGCAGCAGCATATTTAGAGAGAAATAAAGTATTTATCCTTTTTACGTGAACAGATCTTATAGGGTAGTGCAACAGAGCAACCGGAGAGCTTTCTGATGCCGAAAAAGCTTCTCTTACCTTAGCCTATTGAAGTGTAAGTTATCAAGATGTTTACTATATGAAATGTATGTTGGAGGGAGTATAGACTTGTAAATTAATGCCTGCTAGTCTTACATATTTATTGAGATTTGCCAGTAAGTCTATCTAATAAAGTGCTTCTAAGTTAAAGGATTTTATGGGACTGCAGTCTATCATGTGCTTTGTTAGCGCAAGCAGCGTAAACATATAAAAGGCTGAGCAGTTCTTATAGCAGTTTACCACCAGGTGAAAATAGCCTAGTGTTTTGGTTTCACACAAAAGAGACGTATTTCTGCAACATAGATATGATGATAACATATATATATATATATATATATATATATATATATATATATATATATATAGCAGATAAGAGCTATTTGTCCATCTAGTCTGCCTTGGATTTCATTAATCAGTCCTTGGTCTCATCTTGGCCTTATGCCTATCCTATGTCTGTTGCCTAACTACATTAGGCTCTAGCACTTTTGTTGAGAAGCTGTTCCATTTATCTGCCACCCTCTCTTTCTTACATTGCATCTAAGCCTCCGACCTTCTAGTTTTAGATTATAGCCTCTAGGATTTATCCACCTTTGAAATAAACTTCCCTAACAGAAATAACCGTAGAGCCTTATCACTGCAGTATCCCTTTAAAATACTATATACAATTGATGCCTAGTTTTATTTCATTTGGACTGTGAAGAGACATATATATTCAAAATAGTAGGTCTGCTGCTAATTGATCTACATGTTCGGGCAATTAAAATAACCCACTGTTCAAGCGCAAGTGTGATGGGAATATAGGGGATATCTATTTATATAAATTATCCAGAGTCACATGTTTATATTGTATGTGTTTTTCTTTTTTTCTTTATATATTTGGAGAATTTCTCTGGAATTACAACACAGATATTATAGAAGTTATGTTATAGCATCAAATTCTTTTATGCACATTTTGTTTTTTTCATTGTTTTTCATATCTGTTTTTTTTATTGCTAAAATAAGTGCCTAGTTCACTTTTCTATGCAAGTTTCTTAAGTAGGTGCTTCAGAGCACCAGGACAACATTAATAACAAAACCAAATTTGGGTTGAGATTTCAAATAATAGACGAACAGGCGCCCAAGGCCTCTCATGCAACTTCTTGAGGCAAACAAATAAACAGTATAATACATACCGCTTTTGTTAGCAGTTATTTGGAGACAAGCTGAACCAAGGGAAAATGCTGCCCTTTGTCACAAGTGATTACGGCTCACTTTTAATTATGCAATTAACAAACTCCTATAGGAGGACAAAAGCTTTTGTTTGCTGGTATGTCACTCCTCCTCTAACAAACACAAATGGTTCTAATTTGTCTTGGCCTGGCCTGCCTTTGTATGCCTTATGCAGTAAAGCTTACTTCAACCACAAAAGCCCAGTCTGACTGGATCCTACAGAAGATATGTTTTTGCGCTATTCTATAGAAAGCCTATAGAAGGATTGAGGTTTACTGTCTATGTGCATGAATGTCAATCAATATTGCTGTCTTCATTGTGATCATGAAAATCAACAAAAAGAGACTGTAGCTATCCAAGAACATTTCAGTATTTGAGACATTAGGTACCTTCCACCATATTTTTTTAATCTGTCCTGAAAAACGCTGCTCAGGAATATCAGTAAACGTATTATACAGTAGCAGATCTTGAAAAATTTAAGTAACCACAACCTACCAAGTACAAACTAGCTAGAATTACAACTCCTAGAGATGAGTAACTTATTATTCCTGCCAGTGAATAATATTGCCTCACCATACATGGCCCCAGAATATAGCCCAACGGGCTACAATCAATCCAGGTATATACAGGATTTGCTCAGTTTTCCCATAGTGGGCCTTACTGTGCAGATTCAGCTGCATGTTCCTGAAACCAGCCACAGAGAATAACTTAACTAAGACAGCAATTGGACAGATGTACTGGCTAGACTTCATGATGGAGAACTCTTAGTTTTTTCATTTTATATAAAGCAAATTAGATTTTGACCTTGACCAGAACTCAATGAACGTCTCCAACTGAATGCTTCAAATTAGCTCCAAGTTCTTTCATGGTATGATTTTTAGGCTGTATATGCGCATTTAGGTTCTGTGGGTTCCAGATGCAAGTCATTCTCAGTGGCCTTATTTGTATTGTGTCAATGCATTTGTATCTACTTAGCATTATTGCAGTATTGATTGTCTCATTCTGCTAGATGTGTCTTTGTCTCAACTCTGGCCCGCTGAATGCTGGTCTTGAAACAGTTAAGAAAATGTTTATCACAAGACTGGCTTCAGAGTTGAAAGTAATGTGATCAGTAATGAATTTTGTGTTACATTAGGTTGTATAAATGGGCAGACAAGCGCAGACAACAAGTGGCCAGGAGTCAGGGCTAATCTAATGAAGAAAAAATAGAGACAGCACCAATTATACTTGGGGCCAGCTCGGAGCTGCTGCAGGGACTGCAAATGAATAGGTACAAATCAAATTACTGACTAATAGACGCACTACAAGAGGGGGCAGTCAATGCTAAATGCATTAAGGCCTTGTGACCTCCCGCTCTAAACAGCACAATCCCAAATTTGACTTCTATTCCTTTTCCCCCTCTCCCTCGTTTTCTTTTTCTCTCTCCCTCTCTCTGCCGAAATCAAAGAGGCTCTTGTTCACTTAAGAGTCAGGATGCAACAATGTTTCTTCTTAAATGATTGAAACATTTGGACTCTCAAAGTGGGGGAAGCACTTTAACATTATCACGACTGTTCTGCAGAAAGCTGTTCTAAGAGCCTTGCATTACAATACCGAAGACCTGTCAGCCTAGCTTTTAAAAAAGTGTCCACGCACCCTTCAAAGATGTCAGACAGAACAGAATATTTGATGTCCAGGAGGTTACACCATGACTTGGGAGTCTCTTTCTTTTTTCCTCTTTCCCCTACATCTTTGTTTGTTCATTCTTCCTTCCTGTCTGATGACTAGAATGTAAACATCTATTTTGTTAAAGAGATTTGGTTTCCTACTATTGAGCTCATTTATTTGAAGCAGAGGACATTAAACACAACAGCTGTTAATGAAAAGATATGTCTCAAAATAGACAATATTTGTCTAGGCATGTGGCTCCCAAGAAAGCATTCTTTTCAGACGTGACATATTAAATCATGATACTTTTAGCTATTTAGGGTAGCGTAAGCTATGCTGAGAATAGATCAAAAATGCGCAAGCATTAGAAATCTGTCATATCCTAGAATCATTTATACATCACATCTTAATAAATGCTTTTTTTTGCATAGGGCAAACATTCACAGCTAGTGCAGCCTTTACGATGTATTTTTATGCGTCACACGGGCACTCACCTACACATGATTCTCTGCGATTTGAGAATCTAGTTCTTGTGGCCTAGAAGGCCCTTGGAAATAAAGACACAGCACCGAATACATTACAGATAGCACAGAATGCAATATAATCATGCAAATATTTATGCCACCTATTATATCCAGTGTCCCTTATTATTGCAAGCAGCGGAAAGCATCTGTACTTGGGAAAATACTCTAACTTCATGCACAGTGGTAGCTTCTCTTTCAACATTGCCATAGGGAGCAGGTACTGACTGCAGATCTAGCACATGCCTAATATCCAAATATAATACTATCAAAGAGCAAAATGACCTTCAAAAGGGAAACAGACTTCCCCTAACTTTTGGAGGATCATGTTGGTACACACTGCTTTTTTTTGTATATTGCAACAGTTATTTTATTTATGTAACATTTTCCCCAACTTTCCCAACCCTTATTTAAAAGTGATTCAGCATTTATGTTGTTTAGAAAGACTATCAGTAATAAAAAAAATATATAGAAAAATCATACTAGATGTTTAATCCACTAATTGTTTTGTGCAGTCTCTAAAAACCTCACTGGTTCTGTTCTTTCCCAGCATATTGCCTATATAACTAGACGAGATGCACAGCAACGGCTCTGTTTAACGTCTCATAGAACAATGGCTCATTGGCTGAGGAACTCCCAAATATTGTGCAAAGGCATATAAGTAACGGAAAAGCCATCTGGGGAAAAGACAGATTTGTTGTGCTTTGCCTTAATGTGACCCAACTGACGTCATTCGGTTATCTCTACAGCACTGCTCCGTCTACGTATGACAGGGTGGTGGACACGAGAAATGGCTTTGCAGCAGAAGTGTTAAAGGTAAATAAAGTGAAGGAATTTAAGCATGCATGAGATACGCCTAATTCTTTCCAGAAAATAAGGCAAGGGTCAGTTCAAGTAACATTTCAGTTTTTGACTGCAGGAAAAAAAGGGCAAGCTAGAAAGTTATTACTTCAATCCCTGCCCTCAAGCAGTTTAGAATAATCATTACTTTATGCTGTCCTCCTCATTTTTTGCGTAGAAAGACAGTCAGTCTGGCAGGTGTCTGTAATTGAGGACTAGGTGCAATTTTGTAGATTGCTTTTGTCTCAATCTGGGCATCACGTTGGTAGTGCTGGTGCAAATAAATCTACATTTACCTGGGGAGGGTTTATCCCCCTTGACTTGTATGCTAATGGCTAGGAGATACTTGGATTCATTGCAAGCTTCTGTGAATTCTCAAGGACTTGACACAAGAATAACAAAGTTTACTTTGTTACCCTGGCTGAGCCCTGTTAGCTCCTTATCCAGTTCGGATACTGGGGCGTAACTGATAACATTAGCCTTCTATGTGTGTCTAGTACGTCCTACCGCCTACCAAGTCGGTTATATAGGTTTTACATTAGCTTTGCTCTTGTCGGAATTTGCGAACACTAATTACTCTTTAAACATGTGTTGTGATTTGCTAAATAGCATTTTTAATACCAGGTCACAACATGCATAGCTAGCAGACTTTCCATAAATAATTAACTCCATAACTGTTGCTAAAAGGCTGAAGCCTCTGCTTAAGGCCTTACGCCTCAATGTTTTTCTCCATGTATCCAGGATTTTTATTCTGGTACACTTTGGAGGTCTTGAGGCATGTCCTCTCAAAACTAAATCCTATCACTTACCATAGCTCCCACCCCATTTATGGCCAAGTTTAAGACAAAAAGGTTGATAAGCGAGTGCCACTAAAAAAAACTGTGGATGGTTATTCAGCAAATAACATTGGCTATAAGAGGGAATTGTTGGCCATATATTGCATGGTCAATAATATCGCATTTAAAATGTGTATTATGAAGGTTCAACTAACCTCTTCATATAGGTCATAGTAAGAAGGTGTTAAAATGATTATCCGCCCATCATATGCACTTTAATGCATATCATAGCTCAGAGGTTCCATTAAATTGTCATGGTGTCACCTTGTAGCCAATCTCCTGTCATGTTATATACTTACCGTCAGTCAGGTCTTGTGCTCAGCAAACTCATAAAGTTACTTTAATATGCATTATTGTTTGGTGAGGCTTTCTGAAACACACTATTGTGTATTAACTCAATGCTAGCTTAGAAGTCTCTATTTAGTGGAAAACCCACAGTGCCTGGTAATTTACACCGTGACATACCCAAGCCGTTCCTACATATGGAAACGAGTTTTCCCCATGTCAACCGCCATATCAATAAAAAGTAGTTTTGAGCCAGTAAAAACTCTTCAGAGGCAACAGTAAAATCTATACATTTTTTTTGTCTCAGCAAACAAACAAAATGAGTGCATGTCAATTTATATTCATAGAATAATGTAAAAAAAATTAGATCTTAGCCCTAATTATAGAAATAATAGGGGATCTAAATGAAGCTTTGCCTGATTTTTTATTGACATAAATCTTTACCACTGCTAACTAAGGCTGGATCCCTGCGCAGTCTCATATACAAACTAGCCAAGCACCATACAACAATGTAGTTCCTGTGTTTATGGTTGCAACTCTGCTGGTATTTTACCAAAAACCAATAAGAACTTTACTATTAAGGCTAACATTGATTCTATGAAAGCAGAAAAAAGTGCCAGCCCCTGAAAACATGCCTTTACAAGTTGCATGTTCACCCACAGGAGGATGCATTATGTTACATCAGACATGACTGTTTAATGCATAAAATTGCTAAAACAGGAAAACGTGCCTTTTCTAATGTTCCAGGTAGAGACCTGCCAATAACGGAGAATTTAGGTATCAGTGTGGGGCACTTGGGATCATTCCATTTGACTAATGATTTCCCCTCTGTTTTTAAGTGAAAACCTGGGACATTCAGCACATAAAAGCCTATTATTTTTAGTTTTTATTTATCTGTGTTATTTTTCCCCTGCTGAGCCCATATGCTTATGCATTACGGTGGGATATGTAATTTATGTGAGTTAGTCCTCACATAAAACAGCAGTCATGTATGTTTTTCTTAATATTTCACCTTGTCTAATTTTGGCTCAGTTTTTCCATCATTTCTTTTTTTTTTTTTAAAGTTACTTTTTTGTTCATACTTTCACGTGAATAACTGGCCTGTTTATCACAGATTTTTTGGCTTTTAAAACAGAAAGTTTGTGTTTATTTCATATTTGCTTTTGATAATTTGCCCATAGGTTTATTCTACATCAAATAGAACGCTTATTATAAAGTTCAGCTAGCCCGTTTAAATAAAGTATCATTTTTACACTGTTCATCATCATCACCTAATTCAGCTCCTTCTTCGGGGTGAAAAATATATTGCTATTTGTCCCTGTAAAGGAAAAGAGATGGAAGAGAACTGATGGGTCTAATTTATGAACTCAGGTGGGTGTACTTGGGCAAACAGAGACCCCCGGCGCATTTCAGTTCCTCTAAATCAGGGGCGTCCAACATGCGGCACATCGAGGTGCGGCCAGCGTGAGATCGGCAGCCAGGGCAACCGGGATCACAAGAGCCCTGCTACTTACCTGTGGGAGGGTCTTTTGTACTGCACAGAGGAAGCGGAACCCAGCAGAGTTCACGTGACATCACATGACTCTGCTCCAGTCTCTCTTCCTCTGTGCAGTACAAGCGAACGCGCCCCCTGCTGAAGTCTGTGAGCGGCATCAAGAGAGCTGCAGTGCAGGTAAGGAGGTGGGGAGGGTGTTTGAATGAGTATGCGTGATTGAGAGAATGAATCTGTTTAATGAATGAGTATATGAATGAGTGTGTGTGTGTGTGATACTATGGATGTGTAAGTGCTGGAACCTAAGCATGATGGGACTGTGATTGCTGTTAGCAATCACACTCCTATCATGCCAAGTCAGCCAGTACATGCTGAAACCTGGCTAGCTGCCAACTTGTGTATTGATGCTGCCAGCAGTATGGGGTCTCCACATCACTTACAGCCCCCTGTACCAGCATGTACTGGCTCACTTGGCATGATAGGAGTGTGATTGCTAGTAGCAATCACAGTCCCATCATGCCTAGGTTCCAGCATTTACTGGTTCCCTGGGTATAAAAGGAGTGTGATTGCTGTTAGCAATCACACTCCTATCATGTCAAGTCATATTGTTGAATTTTTTTGTCCAATTGTGGTGTGCTACTTACTTTTAATAAAAGTGTGGTTAACACACCAAAATTGGACAAAAAAATATAATAACATTGTTATTAGATTTTTTGTACAATTTTGGTGTGTAACTTACTTTTATTAAAAGTGAGGGATTTTTTCTTATTTTTAAAGGTGGGGGGGGTCGTTTCCGGCTAAGTGAACCCTGAATTTTTGGTTTTGGTCCCAAATTTTCATTTTGGTGTATCCCTAGGATAAATAAAACTATTTCATTTTTACTTATCCAGAATCTTGAATTTGTAGTCACAAAACTTTCTAGGCCCAGAAATCAGTGAGAGGAAAAGTAAAGGTTTTGTGTCATTTACTTTATTTGAATCTGCATATTTTATTAAAGGCCATATTTTCTCACGGTGAAAAATGAGTGCGGCCCTCGCATATATACAATTCTGATGAAGTGGCCCACTCCAGAAAAAACTTGGACACCCCTGCTCTAAATGGTGTTTACGGGAAATTTGTTACAAAGTATTTATTTGTACGTTAAAAAGCCTGACAGGTTGTTGTTCATCAAACAGATCTGAGCTAGGTTTATTTCTTGTTAAACATTCCATGGATCAACATGTGTAAAGATTAACTTGGCGTCTTAACGATGTCACTCTTTCTCTGTCAAGGCTTAAGTTTAGAAACAAAATGCTAGCAATTATAGGAATGTTTAAAAAAAAAAAATTATATATATATATATATATATATATATATATATATATATATATATACACTGTTTGGTTCTCTACTGTACAAATTACATAGTCAAGTCCCGAATGAGTTTGTTGATTATATATTGAACATTTTAATGTTTTATAGTGGGCAAAGGGACAGGGAATGTAGACAGTGGAACAAAACAAAAGTGTATCATCAACATAAATATAAAACATTACATTAATATTTATTTTGGTAATTTGGCTGGTAAAAATATTTAGAATGCCATTCATTATAGTTAATGCATTTAATGGCATTTAACACAACAAGCTGCCTTTGAAATATAATTTACCTTTAAACCTCAGAAGCTTTGAAGAGATGATTATAAGGGCAAACAGAAACTGAGGACAAAAGTCCGAATGATTGGCATTTGTATTGCTTGATACACAAAGTATGTAGTGGCTCATGATACAGGAATCATGTTATAATCAATGGATTACATCTACATAACTGTAATTAGTTGGGTAAAGTCCACATGGCGCTAGAAACACATGATGCCTTTGACTTGTCAAGCTGTTCCTAAAAGGACCTATGTCACTGATTAGGGGTTAACCTTCTGAAAGTGCCTACAGGATTTCTGCTGACTAGTAGACTACACACAATGAATCTGCCACTAAGACTTTTCTACTCCATCAAAACGCATCATGCTATTTTTTCCTTCATCTTCCCAAATGGATGAAATTTTGAAAAGGTACCAACAACACTTGTCACACACATTTACATTGTAAGGCAGAACTTTCGGTTTAACCAAGAAACTTTAAATAAATAAATAAATAAAATAAACAAAACTGTTGCGAGACCAGAGGAGAAAATATTCCCTTTTTTGGTCAACATTCCAAGAGTTGACTCCCCTTTATACGCCAAAAGAATGAATTTGTTAATTCCTGACTATTTTGATAAATAAACCTTCATTTGAGGTTGTTGTTATATTTCAGTATTATGCATTATTGTATCGCAATGTATGGTTTGCATGCAATACAAATCCATAAAAGGCTACACTGAAGTCTTGCTAATGTATAACGGAATATGAACTCTATAGATATATGCGCTCGCGGACCAAAAATAATTCCTCCCTTCCACCTCCCCTATTGGTTCAACCTCTGTCTCTTACAGTATTGCTCCAATTCTTTCCCTTCCCAACATTTCCCGCGTCGCAGACTTGCTAACACCTCTCACACATTATATCAGAATACAAAAAAGGTCATTTTATATTACTAAACATAACTGCTTTATGCACTTTAATGCATTTGATTGTGGATTGTCATCTCATATTTTCTTTTACATCTGTAGCTTGCGTGTACACATCTACCGGGCGTACCCATCTACTCTCCTTCAGCCAGCTTCACCGGTGAACTGCACAAGTCTTTAAGAGAGAAATCTGGAGGAATTGTGGCGAATGATAGAGTAGGTATGCTGCAGTGTTTTAACCAGGTAACTAGTTTCTGTTCAAGTTATATTCATCGCTGGCGAGGCTGTTTGGGACAATAGACTCTCTGTTTAACAAGTTATCTATAAGCCTAAGAATTACGAGTGATTAAGCAGTTCTAGTGATAGCTACCTTAAAAAAAGGGAAAAGTGGATGGGGCGGAGCTAACTGTGATGAGCAGAAGCGAGTAACTGGTGCTCTGCTGGCAACAATAAAAAACGGCAAAATTAAGGGGAGAAAAATTACCTTTTCGGCTTTATAAGTGCTCCAGATGGCCACTCCAAAGTTGAAAAAGTCAGGGGGTAAAGTTGCAGGAGAATCAGCAACCAAATTGAAGCAGCAGGCTTCATTAAAGTCATTCCCTGACTGGATCCAAGATGGCGCCGATGACAATCCTCTCATGGAGCCCTCCCAGTGTTGTAATGAGGATGAATTAACAGCTATCCAGGGATTTCCCTACAGAACAGCCTTGCAAGGTATGCTAAAGATGCTAAGACAACAAATTAAAGGTGACATGGCTTCTTTTACAAATAAAATCCAACAGGATATTAAAAATTTGGGAGATAGAGTAAATGAGGTAGAAAACAAAGTAGATGAAATAACTGAAGTACAAAATGAACTTTTTACCTCACAAAATAATTTGAAAGAAGAAATTAATAAATTACAAAATCAAATAACAGACCTAGAAGACAGATCCCGAAGAAATAATATACGGATAAGGGGAATTCCTGAGAATATTTTAGGGCCTGTTTTACCACAATTTCTGAGGGAATTTTTTGCATTTCTTCTTAAGGATGTGGCGGCAAAAGACATTATACTTGATAGGTCGCATAGACTTCCCAAACCAAAAGGAATACCCACAGACAAACCACGGGATGTAATTACAAGAATTCATTTCTTCCACATCAAGGACCGAATTCTTAAAAGCCATAGATTACACAGAGATTTACCTGAGAAATATGCCAAATTAGAAATATACCCTGACTTGTCAAAAGGTACACTTCAAAAACGGCGCAATTTAGCACCTATCACCTCAGTCCTAAGGAAGCACAACATTATGTATAAATGGGGATTTCCAGTGAAACTCCTTGTCACCAAAAATGGAGAGACATCCGTCATTGCATCATTGGGAGAAGGCCAGGATCTTTTACAAAGATGGGGATTGATGGGAGAATCTAGCATTGCTACTGCAAGCCCTCCTAACACTCACCTTACGAAAATATGGACAGGGACGCAGAAAAAGAGGAAAGCAGTAGATAGATCTGCATCAAATTCACCGTCTACTTCTCCAAAAGGAATATAAGTCTCAGAGTAGTAAAGCTTTTCAACATTTATTTTTCTTGTGTATGCATGAAGATTATAAATAGCTTTATACTAGGTATGTGTATGTATATGTATATATATATAGATGTGTATATGTGTATTTATACTATATCTCCCCGCCAATACACTAAGATATAGATATTGTTGCTCCCGGAATACTCGGCTCTATTTCAGAGTTGAAGACATGGTATTACTTTTAAATTTGGTTATCAATTGGTTGTTAAGGTTTTATAGTTATAGTTATTACTGGCCTATCTATCAAATTTTGTGCATGATTCTGGAAGGGACTCTTGATAGAACTCAAAACCACTTTATTTGTATAATTTATTTTTACAATTTATGTCTTTGAATTTACTCTCTATAAATGTAAAGGGGTTAAACTCCCCTCACAAACGAAGAGTAGCATTTGAGGAAGCTAAAACTACACATGCTCATATTGTGTTTTTTCAAGAAACTCATTTTAGCACAGATAACATACCAAATTTTTATGCTAAAAAATTTCCTATAGCTTTTCATTCTACATTGCCTTCGAAAAAACGGGGGGTTTCAATTTTTTTTAGACATGATGTTTCAGTGTCTATACATAAATCCATCCTGGACCCTCATGGTCGATACATAATTCTAATCTGTACTATCAATCAACAAGATTTTACTTTGGCTAATATTTATGCGCCATTATCAGGTCAGTCATTATTTTTACGCAAGATATACCAAGAAATCCACAAATACAAACGAGGTAATATTTTGGTAGGTGGTGACTTTAATATCACAATGGATCCATCCCTTGACAATTCTTACAGTAGAACTATAAAGGGTCAATATATCCAGAATAATAGTAGTGCAAGGATCAGAAATTTACATATTGAATATGGGCTACAAGATGTATGGCGTTCCCTACATCCTTCCGATAGGGAATATACCTTTCATTCATTAGTTCACAATACATACTCCAGAATTGATTATATAATGGTTGACAAATATATGCTACAGCAAATACATTGTTGTACTATAGGTAATATCAATTGGTCAGATCACGCTCCCGTGATGGTTACAATTAAAAACGACCTCACTATCAAAGGGCAGGGAAGATGGCGTGTCAATGAATATGAACTAGCAAAACCATCAGTGCAGAAGTTATTTAGCAAATGTATACAAAATTATTTCAAAGAAAATATGTCAGATGATATTGCCATAGACACAGTATGGTTAGCACATAAAGCAGTTATGCGGGGTTTGTTTATTCAACACACCGCTAGGGTGAATAGGGCACGTAGATCTCGTGTAACAATGTTGGAATCCCAATTGAGATCACTTCAATCACAAAATCAAACACAACCATCTACAATTCTACTAACTGAAATTCAAAAAACACAAAAAGATTTAGATGAGTTAAACAACTATAAAACTGAATTGGCTATGAGACGACTTAAACATAATTATTATGAAAAAGGCAATAAAGCAGATTCACTCCTTGCTAATAAGCTAAGACAAACAGTTCTCAAATCTCATATTTCTTTTGTGAAAAATGAATACAATACTAGAGTATATAACCCAAAACATATTGCGGATACATTTGCTACATTTTATGATCATTTGTATAATTTGAAAAAGGATCCTTCAATATTTCACCCACGAGTTAAGGACATACAAGGTTTCTTGGAAACACTGCCTATACCTAAGATCTCTCATGAAAATAGGGAAAGCATAAGCAAATTGATTACCTTGGAAGAGATAGAGGAGGTTATTAAATCTCTCAGTCCTCATAAGGCACCTGGACCTGATGGTTTTTCAAATGCGTATTATAAAACGTTTTGCTCGATTTTAACACCATATCTTCAGCATCTTTTTAATAATTTCTTGACACAAGGGTCTATACCTAAAGAAATGCTAAAAGCTTATATTATAAATATACCAAAACCTGGCAAATCTACTGATGAATGTGCTAATTACAGACCAATATCTCTTTTAAATGTGGATCTAAAAATTTTTGCAAAGATTTTAGCAAACAGGATAACACCACTATTAACATCTTTAATCCATAATGACCAAGTAGGTTTTATTAAAGGTAGACAAGCATCAGATAACGCAAGAAAACTCATTAATGTCATTCAGATTTCCGAAAAAAAAAAAATTCCATGTGCAATTCTTTCTCTAGACGCTGAAAAAGCATTTGACAGACTAAATTGGCATTATCTTAAAGCAACACTACAAAAATTTGGCTTCCCTTCTGTGTTTGTCAGAGCTATAATGGCAATGTACTCTTCCCCAATAGCAAATGTTTTAAATGAAGGATTCGTTTCCAAGGACATTATTATCTCAAATGGAACAAGACAGGGGTGCCCATTGTCCCCGATATTATATGTGTTGGCATTAGAGCCTTTAGCTATAAAAATACGTAATTCTGGAGATGTAGTGGGTTTTCCCATACCTGAACGAAACACATTAAAATTGAATTTATTTGCAGATGATATTTTATTAACCATTACTAAACCTCAAAAATCTATCCCTTCATTATTTAATATATTAGAAAACTATGGTAAAATATCATACCATAAAATTAATACTAAAAAAACTCAAGCTATGACATTAAATCTCCCACAAAGTACTATAAATACTCTGAAACAACAATATGATTTTCTCTGGAAAATGCACTATATAGAGTATTTAGGGATAAAACTGACTAATACCATTAAACAAATGATTCCAACGAACCTATCTGAACTGTGGGTAGACATTAAAAAAGACTTTAATTCATGGGTCACTTATAACTTATCCTGGTTGGGTCGAATAGCTGCTTTTAAAATGACAGCTTTTCCAAAATTATTATACATTTTTCGCATGATCCCTCTACATATATCTAAAGCTACTTTATTAAAGTATCAAAAAGATGTAAACACATTTATTAACCAAGGGAAAAAAAATAGAATAGCAGATAACTTATTAAGAATACCTGTTGATCTGGGTGGACTAGGCCTTCCGGATTTATATATTTTTCATAAAGCAGTACTTTTAGCACAGGCTATTTTGTTACTTTCTCCTCCAGGTCAAATTGGTTGGGTTGATTTAGAGAATGCTATGTTAATTTCTTATAAACCTGAAGAACTGTTATGGCTTCCTAAACATCTTCACCCCAGTGTAAAATTTACTCTGGAAACATCTAATATGGCATTGAAAACATGGGAGTGGACAGCTAGTTTGTGTCCTGATTTATTTAAAATTCAAAAGATTACCCCATTTAAAACACTCAGTTTATTAATTCCTAACATAGATTTATCCATTTGGTATGCAAAAGGCATAAAACAGGTTAATGATTTGTTTCATGGGAATACCTTTTTATCATTTGAACAATTACATCAGATTTGGGATATACCATATAAGCAATTTTATGTATATTTACAAATAAGACATTGTTTATCAATTTATTCGGATCTGTTACAAATAGGTAATAACAATACTTTACTCCTTATAAGTCTCTGCAAGCAAGTGCCCTATATAAGAAAGGCTATTTCGGTTTGTTATTTTTTCCTAAAAAAGCAAATGCTTCAAGACAAATTACCTTATATGCTCAAATGGGAGGTAGAACTAGGAATAAATTTTACAAAAGAACAATGGAACAAAAATGTACGTACACTTTCCCAAACATCTAGGTGTGCTAATCACAAAGAAATTAATAAAAAAATATTGTATAGATGGTATCTCACCCCAGAGAAATTACATCATATGTTCCCAAATATTTCTCATCTTTGTTGGAGAGAATGTGGAGAAAAGGGTACTCTAAGTCACATTCTGTGGTATTGCCACAAAATTCAACCATTATGGAATAGAATTTTTTGCTTGTCATCCAAACTACTTCAATTCAATGTTCCAGTCTCACCTGAGATTGCTCTTTTAGGAGCAGTACCTCATGGTATCTCCAGATCTAAATCAAAATTACTGGAATATATACTGTTAGCTACCAAAATTGCCATAGTTAGGAAATGGAAAAACAACACGGGCCCACAATTTTCAGAAGTCATGCATATTTTATTAGATATAAAAAACATGGAATACATGTCTCATTCTCTTTCAGATTCAGTGGCTATATATGATCAGGTCTGGGCTCCTATATCCAATATAGCCCTTGAAAAAACTTTTACTTAATCTGGTACTTTTTAACAGGTTATTCTTTCTTTTTGTAGAGTAGCAAGTAAAAAGGAAGGGAAGAGGAATGAAACAGGGATGTATATGCATGTGTAGGTATATGTGTATGTATATTATGCATGTGTATGTAGGGATATTTATATGTTT
Organism: Spea bombifrons; assembly: GCF_027358695.1. Classification (NCBI taxonomy): domain Eukaryota; kingdom Metazoa; phylum Chordata; class Amphibia; order Anura; family Pelobatidae; genus Spea; species Spea bombifrons. The sequence continues at coordinate 65,656,251 of NC_071088.1, read as the reverse complement.
GTATATGGATTTGTGTAAATGGGCCCATGGAGAGACATGTATTTTTTTTTTTCCTAATGAATTTTCTGCATGTATCATATACTATGTGTAGTTATGTTTGCATATCCAATTATAAATGTATGTCTTTGCTACTGTAACAGTGCGATGTATTTTAGTTTTTTTCCCTTTCATTTTCATGTACTTAACAAGTAGTATTAATAATTGGTTCACAATAAGGTAGAAATAAGGCCAGTGGTTTTTGTTTTTGTTTTCTAAGTCAGGAGTATTTTCTCTTCATATTGTATCCAGCTAATATATTCTTATTTTAATATTCATTAATTTATTATTTTCACGTACTGGAGCCAATTCAATTATTGGAGACCAATTTGGAATTTAATATCAGTTGTAACACATTTCTAATGTATTTTCTTCAACTCAATAGTTTATTGTAAGTTACTATTGTCAATGAAATAAAAACTTCAATAAAAATTACTGAAAAAAAAAAAAAAAGGGAAAAGTATAAGTTTTTCATCATATTGTACAGAGCTGTGACATAAGAACATTCCTCAAATGGATTGACTAGTATATTTAAACTTGCTATTTCCATTGTATGGTATGGATGATTAGCTGTAGTTTAAATAGCCTTAACCAAATTACAATTATCTATTTTAATAGACAATTGCATGCATACAGTTTAGCACATAATGTGCATCACATGGCATGTTTTAAATGGATTCTCACATGCTAGGAATAAACTCGCACTTAGCTTTTATAGCTACTTTCACAATACGTGGAACAGCTTTAGCTGTGTAATGTTTTCTTTTTAATTTACATATCTTAACTCGATTTTGTACGATTTCTTTCTATAGTATTTTCCTTTTTTCAGTTTTGATCCATTTATTCTATAAACTCCATTAGCCTTTTATTTTAAGATGTACAGTGACCTCTTTCATCATTCTGCTTGTCGAACTCACTGCTATTGCCATCAGTATATAATCTCTTTGCAAGCTAAGTCTGTTTGATGGCTTCTCTACCAAGTCCACCAACAACTAAAATCGTGTCTACTTGTGAGCACCAGGGGAGGGCTGACAAGAAGAGTTAAAGAACTTGTCCCACTTTAATTGAACAATTAAAATGGGTCGGAGTGAGCCTTGACTGGGATGGCTAGGCCAGACGGCATTTTTTGAGTTTTGGGAGGTTATTTAAGGTAGGTGTCATTAAGTTAGGGGCCATTTTGTGTGTCACCCTACGTCATGTAGTTTGTCCCACCCTTCCTCCCTATTGTTTGTGGTGTTGGTTAATTTTGTCACACTCGGGGACGGAAGCTTACCAGGCATCTAGGGGGTGAATGCTCGGGAAGGGAGCATTTGGTGCCATTTCGGTGGGAGGCTCCTTGCTGGTGGTGCTCTGAGACTCAGGTCTGGGCATCTGGGTATGTCCTCTCCTGTGTTGGTGGTATCTGGATAGCCTGGTAAGCTTAGGGGTGTTTTCGTTTTTTGTTATTTATTCATGTTAATTATTTATGTTATTTATTGTGTTCAGTTTGGCAGTCATTGCCCTGTTAACACACCTAGTTTTGGTTTAGGTTGTGTGGCAATGGCTTGGTTAAATAAATAAATAAAGGCTGTGGCCTTTTCTACCCCAAATCTTGGTGTTGTGTTCGTTATTGGGTAGCTAAAATGGTTGGGTGGGCCTGGCCCAGACATCAAGGGTACATCAGTCATGTTAATGGAGCTTTTTGTGGCAAATATATAATGGCAAACAGCAAGGGTTATGTAAAAAGAAAATACCATAATTTAGGTGCGTTTGATACAAAGTTTGAAAGGCAACAGGAATGTTCCATGGATTGTTATGGCAATAAAACACCCTTTCAAACTGCATCAGAGTCCCTTTTAATACGTATCCACTAGTGATGTTGTAAGAAGTGCTCACACAGTAATGCATACAAGTGCATGGTGACTCAGTGTAAGTTGCATATAGCAAAAGCTGGGTATACGGCTTTAGACATAAGGAGGAAACAGGAAGTTTGGAAAGCCGATGTATTGTTTATTTTATTTTAAGACTCAGATTCCTAAAGAAAACATGCTTTTCTTTCCACTTGCCTGCCATGTTAAATACTGATGCAAGCATAATTTATTTTAATCTCTGGGTTTTTTTTTTAAATAATCTAGTAGAAATTATTTCTTTCAAGGCTAGAATTTCAAACAAGAGAAACTTGTTCACCCACTAAATTGAAACACATTTCCGAAAAAATCTAATGAACTTCATATTGATTTTCAAGCCATCTCTGTTTCAGGAACTAATGAAACTTCAGAGTGGAAATGCTAGCTGTTATTACATGTTTTTTTTACATACACCACCTGCATACCAGAAGCCCTGTAAAACAGTCTATATGATGGTGTTATAATTGCTGGGGCATGTGCAGCCTCAAACTGCACATTTTAAGTTTTCATAAATGGATAACATGGCAAGTATAACTACAATGCTCCCAGAGACCCACATACATTTATCTTCCTCCAAGAACCATATAAGATCTCCCATTAGTGAATTATATATTAGTGACTATAAACTTGTTTGAGCAGGGTTATATTCCCAACAACCTTTGTGGTGTGTCTGGCTATTGCATACCTTTTTAGGATGGCCAGTCCATCTTTGGGACCCAGGTCCCTTTTTTTCTACCCTGATGTCCTTATTTTCTAGGAGAGTGTCCTACAGGACTAAAGGTCACAACAATGATGGGCTCGGCAAACTACCTGCGCATGCAAAATGCATCCCCAGCCGCTCCCCTCCATGGTCAAATGCCAAATGCAATAAAGTGCGCTGTATGGCTTTAGGAAATGGAGCACCGTGATATGACATCATATCCCTGCATGCTATGTCTTAAAGGCACAAAGAGCGTTTTGATGAAGTCATTCATTGCATGAATAGGCTGCTTAGGGAGACCAAAGATCCCCAATCTAACTAGCCTATTGTGCAGTGATACACTGGGGGGCTTGGTTGCCTCCCTGGTTTGTACCAGGCTGCCGACCTAGGCCAGAATATGTCCCTGGCCACAAGCTGCCTTGCAACCACTGCCGGGTCACATGATGTTTCATGTGACCCCTACTGACCCCTACTCATCTCCTGTCGGTGCATAGAAAGAAAAAGTTAAATCTTTGTAGATGTCGGGAAGCATCCTAGTAACCATAACAACCTGGCCTCAAAATTCATAAATAAAATACACTATTCTTCTTCCAAGATAATATCACTATAGCATTTGGCTGAACACGTGTTCATTAATGAGAATCACTACAGACAGATGGCCCAATTTTGCTTGTCCCTTTTTCTCTTGCAGATTGTTTACGTTTTTACAATTACAACTTCATTGGAATTCATTTTTCAAAGGCAATTATAAAGTATGCTGTACTGTTATGTTTAAAAATGGAAATTGCCTAAAAAAAAAGTGAACGTACAGTGGCCACATGTAAAACATCTATCATTTAAGAAGTGTTAAATTGGCTATTCAAAATATGCAAGTTTTTGAGAAACTGCCAAATATGTGGATGAAGATTAATTATAAAGAACACAATGGTATTTCACTATCTCTGGGCATAATATGGATAAAAAAAAGACCTGGTAGTAGCTATGACTGAAATTGGTGCCAACAGCTCACAGTAAAAATCTCCCTCCTTTTTTCATAATTATATTCCTTCCCTCTGCAGCAATGGTAGGATAGCTTTGCCAACTTTCATTACTGTACCTGGGAACTTTATGGCAGATGAGCCACAGCTCCCTCTGATCCTGTTCCTAGGAGACAGGAAGCGTGTGTGGCTGTACATGGGTTGTATCTACCAGTGCATGGGATTAGCCCTAGGTAAACTCTGGAGGCTGAGAAGTGGGTAAAACCAGGACCAGGAGTGGCCAGATATTAACCTGGAGCCACAGAGAGGGGGTGTCTCATTTGGGTAGGAGGTCTACATATGAAACTGCAAGAGCCTGTAAGTTTGCAAAAAATGTCGAGGTAGAGGGCATAGGTGGCTACATGATGGGATGGGTCCTAGGAAGGTTTCTGTACCTCTATTGGAGTTATTACATTTTTAATCCCCAATCCATTAAGCACAAAATGGGGGTTGAGAAGGCATCTACGTGGGCTCTATTCAGTCAAGTCTGGTCAGTCTATTCAACCCTTAACCTGACCGACTGCTCAACTGCTTAGCAGAAAAGTCTCTGTACAAAGATATTGTTGTCAGTGGCAAGGCTTCTTGTGCATATGGGGCATTTAGTGAAATGACCATAACAAAGCCTGTCACTGCCTACCCTTTTTGGTAATTTATGGAAGCCATCTTTTTGGAATTAAGCGCAATGCTATATATCTCCAACAACCTCTACAATTAAAAATACTTGTGTCAAAATAAACATCACTTGAAACTTCTAGTAGCAGTATTAGTTAAAGTAGTCTTTAGGGAGGTATATAAATACTCCACCAAAGAAATGCAAAGTGTGGCATCACATCTGGCCTCTACCATACAATATGGGCAGAGTGTTGCGTCATGCTTTCTTCCACAAACAGCACCACAAGGACAGTATGTTACCAATTATAGGAGCCTGAGCATTTCTGTACTTTGTGAATACAATGAACAATAAAGGCACATTTGTGTTTTTTTTGGTGGTAAACATTTTACACACTTGCAGATGCTAATTTTGTTGTATCAACACTTTTATATACACCCCTCCTTTACGATAACTAGTACTGGGGCCATAAACATGACAATTAAAAAAGAGCGCTCGTGGGTGAAATGGTAAATGGAACGAGTCATGGAAATAGCAGTCTGACAAATCCAATAAAGATCACATGAGGAAAGTTTAGAAAACATGGAAAACAAATAAATAAGGAAAAAAAACAATTACATATTTTGTCACAGCTCAGTTAAAAAAAAAGTCATTAAGGACAATGGGCTCTGGCACACTATCAAACACAAAGCGAACAAAATAACAAAGACAGAATCACATAAAACTTTCCTAAATCATGTCGAGTTTTCCTGCCTACAGATTCTGTGATGCCAAACCACTACTCTGGTTCTTTCACACGTGACTGTATGATACATGAATAAATCGTGCAATTATAGTGCCTTAGGCTTTGCTGCATGAACATTTATATATAAAACATACAAAATATTTATATAAATACATTATACTTATGTAGCGTCCCTAGTAATGTGTACTTTTGTGGATGATGTTAGATGAAGCAGTGAGCTGAAAAACTAAAGTTTTGGATGGGTGTCCTCAGTTCCTGGTTCAGACTTTGGAATAAAGGGAGCGGTACTATCCTCTGATAAAGACAGACTTCTCATACGTAAAAAAGATGCATTTTGTTGCTTTTTTCCCCAACACGCAGCATCCACAGTTACACAATTGTCCCACACACCAAATTGCAAATTGCTTCCTCATCATGAAGATGAGCTTGTAAAATTAAAAACATATTTGCTGCATAATTTCATATGTATTCCTTACAGCTTCCATTACATATGTATCCCTTACAGGATAGTGGGAGTTGCCCATTAAAATTGCTATTTGGTGAGATGCACTGAGAATAGGGGCTTCTCACTAACAAATAGTTTGTTAGTTTAACTTTACTAGGGTCACCCCGCTTGCTGGCTGAGGGAGCCAAAAGCACAGATAGCCTGAGGACAGTGCCTTTCTTTGCATAGGGAAAAATGAGGTCCATGCTCCCACTTTTCCTTCTCCCAGAGCTCTCACATTCTTAGTGTCTTCTCTCATGTTAACATGTTACATGATGTTGTCGCCAATGGAGGCCTTGAAAAAGTCAAGTCCTCTTGGGCCCCCGTATTCCACCAGGAACAGCCATGCTTGAGGGCCTTTCATTGCTCATTCAGAAGATGGAAATGGTTACATATTTATAGCCCTTATGTAGGGCAACAGAGAGATACCATGTTTTGCTCTGTACCTTTGTTACCTAGCCCTTACCCACTAGGTTAAAGGCTACCAATGTCATTTATATTCTAAAATCCATATTTTTAGGTATTCAAAATGTGACCAAAATGTCAGGATACCATATGCTATATAATTCAATGTGCAATATTGTCACACAAGTAACAAATGACCAAGTGAAAGCAAAACCCTCTACAATTACTGAGCAGCTCAACATTTATAAGTGTCTGTAACGCCTCTTAACCTCTCATGAGAAGGGCACCTTATTAGATCTAGAGAAAAAAAATGAGATTATTTATCTATATAATTGAATGCTACAGAGATGGATTACTTTGCAATTAAAGACCCAGGAGGCAAGTAGTATGTGTACAATACAGTCAAAAGGGAACATGGTATGCATATTTTTGCTTATCTAAAGAGAGGAAATAAGGACATGGATAAAAGAAGTAAAGTAAAAAAAAAATCTTACAATAAAACATTGGGTATTCAGTTTATTCTGCACTAGATTATTGGGGCCATAGGCAGGTCATTCTTTCCCCAATCACTAAGTGTGCGCTTAGCCTTCTCACCAAAAGAAAGATTTGGCCTCATGCTCTCTGTTTTTATGTATTAAGAGCGACATCTGGTATACCTTACTTGTCCGAATAGATGATTCTAATGCGAAAGGAGAACATGGCCAAATCTCTTTTATGCCCCATACGGTGTACAGTACGGGGCACTATATTTTTTTTAGTTTTTAGACTTAAATCTTTACCACTGCCTTAGATTAACACTGAATTAAAACAGACCTGATCCTTTTGATTATTTGGTAGCAAACAATAGCGTTACGCTTTTAATATTCTGCATCGTTTTGTACACATATATTTCTTTATATCTGTTTTTGTACTAATTGCCTGATGCTTAACAAGCTCAATACACTTATTATTAATGTTAATCCAGATTAAAAAGGAGGAAATTATTTGGTTAGGAAAGTACAATGCACGAGATGAACTAAAACAGACAATATTATTAAAAAAATTAACATAGTCAACAGAGTACCTAACATTGTCAATGACAACAGAAACTAAACAAATGAACTCTGCCAAATGTACAAATTAACTCTGACATATTGCTATACAATAAACATAATTTGCCATTTGTTAACAATAATGCAGTGCATATAATACATTCAAAGAAAATGTTGGTTGAAATGCAGTTTAAAATTCTGAATTTTCATTTTCAATTTTGTTGTATGCACTACATTATTATCCAATCCTTACTAAACAATTACCTGCATGATATGTTTATAAAATAACAGGTAATAATTGTTTGATGTTATTAGTAGAAGGGTGGCAGCACCAAAGTATATTAGATATGCATTTAGAATACTTAATAAAACAGACAATAATGAAATATAATAAAAAAAAAAATCTGGGGCCTCATATCACACCTCTTCTTTGTACCTGTTCCTGATCCCACCACATCCCTATTTGGAGACTCAGACATCGCATCAGCCAGTCGTTCACGGAGGCCTTCATCGGTACTTTCGATGGAGGAGATTTGACGGAGCCCAAAACTTTCTGGCCAGCTCCCACAAACCTCCAGAAGAGTTACACTGCGATCATATGCACCTGGAAAACACAACCGAACAGTATTTAGCCCAACAGTCACCTCTTGTTTAATATTTGATGTTAGCAACAAGGGAAAACAAACAGGAAATTGTAAAAGGAAATCACAAGCCTTTCTTATGTAACAGGTGATATTAAGAAATACTTATGTAACCATTAAGTTACCAAAAGTTGGAGCTAACAAAATAGGGAGACATTTGCTTTGTACGGACTACTTCCTGTTGTGTCATAAAGCAGAGCGTAAGGAAAAAACTGCTTCCCAGTTTACCGTAAAAATGTCTAGTTAGAATCTTGTCCCTGCTGTTTTGTCACAAGGTGTACGAACCGACCTAGTTGATTTTATTAGACTTAATATTTAATACACTGATTTAATACTTTGACTGTAGCAGAAACTATTGAGCGTGCTGATAGGTAACTGAATAACATGCATTTACAGTGCCCGCTCTGCTGGCCTATGGATGAAAGCAAAAATGCAAATGTCTATAGTTCTCAAAGTTAAAAGTACATGAACCATGTCCTTGTTATCAGCTCTTTGGTTTTCCCCTTTGATCAGCCGTCAGAAACTATCTACACTTGTACGCAGTGACTGTGCAGCCTCACCACACACTCTTTGTCAATGACAGGTGGTAATATTAAGGGTGAGAAACCAGACCCTGCGGCAGGCGTCCCTTCCTCTGATAACATCCAAAGTAGTGGATGATAACTGTTCATAAACACTCGGGCAGCCAGTTACTCCATACATCAGCAAAGAGGAGCTGATAATTTGGAACTGGAATGGCATGAAAAAAAAAAAAACAGGACAAGGCCAGGCATTCATGGATTTATAGAGCCTGTACCTGAAGTTTCTGGCTTCAGAATTTCAGCAGTTCCACTCAATCAGATTGATATATCCCTTACTTTCCTACAGAGCAGATTCCTGGCACTAGAGAATGATCAATCCCTTAAAGAGACCCGCATCCCTTAGTGACATCCGCACTTGAACTTCAGTGAACCCCAGATGAACTTTCCCAAAAGTGTTCTGAAACTTTAAGCCTTCCCAAAGCTAGCTGGATTTGCCTCACTTCTAAACTCTTTTAATTTGACAGACTAAATCTGTCATTAGAATTTTATACAATCATGTTGTTTATTTGTGCAACTGGTATACAAACGAATACAAAGGACTATAAAATCTCTTCGGTTGGCATATTTCTCTTTGAAGAGTAAACAGCAAAAACAAAAAAACAAAAACAAACGAAAGAGCTCACACTATCTTGGCGTCCTTTCGACCATACAGATTTTTTTACACCTTTTCTTAACAAATTTTAATAACTATAGAATGACTACAGTAAAGAGTAAGACGTGTTTCTCACATTCCTTGAAAAAGCTGATGAAAGATGGTTTATTGGGTTGTTATAGCATGAGGTGAGATAAAGAAACAAAACCATTTTGTCTCTTGTAAGCAGACCTTTGAATAACAAAAAAACATTTTTTTTGAAGTTTTGCCAGAGGAGGATTCTCTACATGTGTGAACAGACACTTTATAAAAGGGGTCAATCTCTTGTTCCCGGGATACTTGAGTAAGAGCAGAAGAGACAAATATAGTGTTACCACTGCAATCTGGGCCGAAAAACTGCCAATTTTTTTTTTTTAGATTTCGACGTGTGAGGTACAAATGTTAATACATGTGTGGGTTCTAGGGATTAGCTAAACTGAAAGATTTTCCTTCTTGAGATTTACAAACTCTGCTCTGAACTTTTATGTTTTATCTTACACTCCCTTTCCACTCCCTTCCATGGTTAAAGCAGATTTCAGGCTTTCATTTTGAACAGTGGAGCCACCGAGTTATCATCTTTCGAGCACAGGCCTTAGTCATGTTTTACTGGCAGCTCTAAAAGAGACAATTCATAAATGTCTCTGGCACTTGCAAACGGCACAGAAGCCTTGCTTGTATACACTAAGCCTTTGTCACTGAGACAAAATAAGAAGGTGAACGATAATAATGTAAAATATTTCTCACATCACTTTTAACCTCACTTTTTAAACACTTAATCCCCTGTGTGTTGTACTTGCTATTGATCTTCCGCATTGCACTTCACTGTGTGCGAGACAGGTTATGTATATGTGTACGGCATTTGAGTGCCACTTCTAAGATATCAGTTTCTATTTTAAAGTGAACTTGATCTATCAAATATGGATACCAGCATGCATTTTATAATAAGAGAAATGACCCAATGCCTTGTAAAAAGGATGACTATTTTTTAATCCATGTAAGAAACAAAGAAATATTTAATTTGGACGGAATGTGACATCATACAGGATGTGACATCATATAACTCATATTAATACTGAACATCAGCAAAAGGCTACGTGATAGAGCCATCTGGGCCATGAATCCCATACAAACCTTTGCTAGACTACCAGAAAAGGGGATGGAGAGCTAATGAGAACTTTGGGCATGGGACACAACTGCAACTGCACCGCCCCAAACGCCTATTTTTATACCACTGACCTCATGTCTATTTGGTATCCCTAGAAACAAAGTCTTGACTGAGTCCTCTCCAAATATGAGATCACCTGTCATCTCCTGAATCACAAGACATCAGTTTCTATATAGACACAAAACTTTCTGAGACTTGCTAGAGAACCAGACCACGGAGTGAAATAAACATTATAAAATATATGTACATTCTCTAAACATCATACTTTTTCCTATATTGGAGAGAAGAAAATACATAATGGGCTAGGTTCAGTAACTGAGATATTATCACTTTTCCTTTATTTATTTTTTCCATTACAATATATGAGAAGATTGCTATTCAAAACCAGAACTTTGGCTTACAAAAATGTGTGGCACTGTATAGCCCCAGAGAGATGTTTTGTTGGACTGGAGAGCAGGATGGCCCAATGCTCCAACTCTAGTTTTTCAACAGACTAGATATCCAAAGCCTGGTTTACATGATCCAATCTGGAATTCTTTATGAAGCCTGCAACAGGGTGCAGGGTGTGGACATTTAGACTCCATGAAGCCTAATAACTGGGTCGTGGAAGATCCCATGTGCTCCTAGGACAAGGAAATGCCCTAAAGGAAGATCCCTGAGCCAAGTGTGGCATTAACTGTCTGGATTTGTGGGTGCTGTGTGGGGACACAGCTTTGTCTGTCAGAAATGTTAGTGAATATTTATGCTGGGCCGTCTAGTACAGCAAAATATAGATCAGAGTGGGCTCCAATGATTTTATGATTTTGTTCTTTGGTGCGTTTGCCCCAGAGCTTTATTACCCCAGAGGACAGTGCTTTAAGTTAAAAAAAAAAACCTTAATGAGCGCCTAAAATGGGTTTGTCACTCAGCGTAAATAAAATAAATCACTTTCAGTAGATCATGTAAAAACTATTGGTAATGCCTCACCTCTAACAACACTCTTTGGTCCCTCTTTGGTCATTTGAATGTTGGAAGGTATGTAACAACCTGAGATGTGTCGATTACCTATTTATAGCCCGATATTTTAGCATAGTCACTTGTTAACTGTGACAACCAGGTGCCTCTAAAATAGACCTTATGAAAACATTTATCAGGCAGTAAGGATATTCTTAATTTAGTTACCGGTATTTAAGCAGGGGTTTCAACTGCAATATACTATTTAGAAAAACACCAACTGGCATGTTCAGATTAAATCAGAGTACAATATAAGTAGTGACCCTAGTTCTGTCTCCATGCAAAGTAAATTACTTTATGTTTGTTAAAGTAAGACAGTGTGTGGCGGTTACCAGAGGACGGGCACTTTGCTTTGCATGCACTGTGCTAGAAGACATCAGCCCTTACATGCTGCCCAATCATCCTCAAACTGGAATATAAAAAACCATGAAAGTTCCCAAGCATGATGCTAACTTTTTAGCTGGGTTATACACAAATATGGTTATATGCTTCGTTTGTAAACCACTAACAGGTTGTTCCTAAAAGAAACTGTTTTGTCAACCTACTGTGACCCAGCATGTCCCTTACACCAATGTTAATCAATGTATAGTCATCGCTGAAGAAGGATGATGCTTTCTTCTTTACAATGCCTGCATGCAACAGGCACCTAAAAAATGAAACGCCTTCAAATCTGCTTGTTGAAACTCTTTTTTTCCCCCCAGAATAGATTGATGATTTTTTGTTTTATCGTATGGGTCATGAAAGTTAATGGCAGGCAGTTTCAATTGATAGCAGATAATGAAACCCTTAGTATTTATGATGCTGCACATCCCAGGTTAAACAGTTGTATAGTCATCCAACATTTGGTCGAAGAGCCATGATTTGTCAATGGCCAGTCTATCAGAGGTTCTTTTAAGAAGAAAGGCTAGAGCCATATGGTTTAACCTGGTATTAAATTATTCTGCACTTCTAAGGTAAAATGCAATGCCTGAAGTGAATGGCAAGAAGAATAATGTTAGCTAAAGCGCAGCAGAGATTAAAGGGATTACCAAATCTTTGACAGAGTACAGACTCACCAGCCTGTGTTTACTGACAAACTGCTGAAACTTCTGACAGCTATAAAATGAAGCTGTGATACTGTGTCCCCCTTAACATTAGGGAAATGATAAAGAAAACCACCAATGTACAAATAGCAGCAAATGGAGAAAAATATATAAAATCTTTTGTAAAAAGTTCTGATTTCGGGCAGTGTGTAGCTGTAGTGAAGTAAGATATAATAGTGACTTTTAGATGCACTATTACTATATTTTTTCAATGAGCTGCATTGCTTCTCGGTTAGAACCAGTGTCTCTGGGAAGCCAGTTTCTTCAATCTACATGCAGGGGAGCAGCGTTTGGTCATGCCCAGGTTTTGTCTACTGTGTGACTACTCATTGCTTGCTACCACCTACTTTAGCTGGATCCAGGTCAACGTAAAAAAAAAAATATATATAAATTGAATATAACAAGTAAATGGAATATGTAAATATACCTCAGAAGCCTATGAATCTGCTCTAGAGACTCTTCACAAGACATTTCAACGGTGGGCTTCTATTCAGAGTATAAAGAGCGATCTTTTAGTCTGTCTATCCCAGGTCATGCCCACTTGACCTATATTATAGTCTGTCCTATCACATAGCTGAGAACATACTGCCCATAGCAGTCCAGCCCATTTCTGGAGAGAACTCTGGAAGACGGTAAATTCGGCATTGCCATGTATGTGTATGAGCTGATCAGTCTTTAACAAAATGTGCTACCTATCTGTTTGAAAAACTGTTGACATCTTTAACTATATATTCATTAGTAGGATATTATCTATTATGTACATAAACCCAGCAGAACCCACAGTACAATACGATTATACATAAAAGTGAGATGTTTAATATATCTAATCAATGCCATCACAATCATCAGAGCCTTCAGAAAGGTCTATAGAGACCCTGCAAGTTATCTGTTTAGAGGATCCATGCACACTGCTGCATTACCACTGAATCTGCAGGAAGAAAATGTTTGGACATTCAAATAATGCATGTGAAATGGCGCTTGCATCAAGGGCCGTTACACTGGCCCTGTCAGTTCAGGGCCAATTACACTCAGACAGAGGGGAAATCGGGCTGTCATCAGACTGCACAACCATTCACGCATCAGCAGGGATTTCTACCTGCCAGGCTTCAACACCTGAGGGTGCAGTAGTACGCATTATTACATCCTATTAATATTATTGTTTATTTATTTAGCACCATCCCTTTATGCGGCAGTTCATACAATACATACATTCAAGAAGTATGACAAAAATAGTACTGAGACTAAGACAAACTGATACGTTAGATAAAGTGTGTCCTGCTCACAAGCTTACAAACGAGGAGTGAAGGATAGAGAAAGGTGTGGAGAAAGGGAGAGATAGTACCATAGATGGATGTGGGAACAGAGAGAAACGTTGGAGGACCAGGATTAGGAGATATGTCCATAGAAGTAAAGGACAGAAAGAAAGGTGGATAAAGATTTAGACCAGTCCAACTGAACATAGTGGGTAATGAAGGAATACCAAGGGTTGGTGCTCTCTGTGTTGCAAAAGGGGATAAACACCACATGATTTGGGGGTTTTCTACAATACTATTAGCAATCATAGTTAAATATTGAAAATAAAGAGGGAATGAAGGAGTCAGGATCCAATATCAAGTGCTTGGAGCTCAATGCTGTAAAATACTAGGTGTCAGCAGCCAGAATTGTTACATAAACACAGCAACGGGCCAAGCACAGTTGGTGCCTTTTTTTTTTACTAAAAGCTATTTTTTAAATCTAGTCTATGAATTTGCCTAGAGGCTCTGCACATGACACTTGTTTTCAGAGTATTAGGAGTGGTCTTTTAGCCTCCTATCCCAGATCATGCCCACTAGACTTTTAATATAGTCTGCCCTACCACATCGGTGGGAAAATTCTGAACCTGAGCACAGGTAAGTAAACTCCTTGGACGCCTGGAGAAGCCATAGGTGCCTACCGGACATTTACTGAAAATGTCCACCTCTAAACCCGAGTCTCCGAGTGAATGCCTAGTGCTAACCAATTTATTACTATTTATTGGAAAGTAATAGTGATATTTTGCTCGCACTCCTTTGTCTCAAATTCTTCAGAATTAGTTAAATCAAACATTAAACCCAAAACTACTAAAATCATGGGTTTGGCAGAATAAAATCACATCTAGTTTTCTAAAATGGATTAAGTAATTTTCCTAGTGAAAGCAACACAGAGGTTAAATACATACTTATACCATAATTATTTTAAGTCTGTCAAAATAAGTTAACATGCCGCAGACGTTACAGTTTTACGTTTTTTTTCAAAATGTCTACCTCTTTGTCCAAGTTCTAATTTAAAATATGCTTTTATATACAGCCAATCAACTTTCTCATTTCTGTTACTGGCGGAAATTGTTGTATTGCTTTACAGAGGCACATTTAAAGACAGGAAGCAAGCGATTTAATGAGCACATACATGTAACAAACGAGATTGCTTGCAAGGAAGAAAATATAACAGTCAATAATTTGGCCAATCACTTTTGACGTATCATTTCATGATTGGCATACCATTTTAGTCTACGCAAACTACAATTCTAATCAATCTGCCATTTTAGCAGATGATGTTTGTTTAAATGCAATCACTATGTTTACCTGTAAGTTTACATGTTTCATGCAAAACAGGACTTCCATTATGTGGCTGCAATTAATTTAAACCAAGGAAGCTATGGCCTATGCTTTTTTGGCATCAATATATCGCAAGGCTCATTACATCTCAGGTCATGTGGCATAAACACTTGTGGCTAAGTGTCAAGTGAACAAAGATTGATCTTGCGTCTGACAAACTATTAAGCAGAAAATATGCCTTTTTCACTGGCAAAGTAGACCCTCTCAAGCATTCACACCGCACAATGAGGCCTTTAACACCATCCCTGTGAGCAGAAAAGTCATTGAGAATAGTAGCTGTGAAGTTAATAATTATTCAGCAGGAAGTCACTTCACCGATAAAAAAAAATAAAAAAGCATGGCAATTATGATTTCTGAGAACAGATATAGATATGTCAGATTTCTAAAATATAACCATGAAGGTCAAAACAGTTAATTGCACTTAATGATGCTCTTTATACATCACAGAAACGTTACGTAACTAAGCGCAAACGGCGCATACAAATATGGTTGGAATCACTTGCTGCTACAACAGAGCAGTACAATATTATAGAATATAATTATATTAGACTATAACAGACTATTGTTGAGACTTCAGTGGTACAACATAAAAAAACAAAACAGAGAATAAAAAAAAGAAAAACCAAGATATATTGCAACTCCAGAGAGTTAACCTTTTGAGTGCTGGAAGTCACTTAATGTTATTTGGTCAGGGCTTTTTTTTTTTTTTTTGCTACAGTTACATTAAGCTGACAGTTTTCACTTTTTTATGGTTTATGTAAGCTATTCATACATATATAATTTAGTAAACTGTGCATCCTATCAACATGACATAAAAATGACGTAAAAATACAAAAAACTCGCCTCCATGGTGAGTAGATATGTAGTATATTGCAGGCATTACCATGAATATACTTCATTGGGTTGGCACAAAACTAGTTTTGGAGGGAAATTCTATTAAAGTAGATGTATAAATGCCAATGTGGATGCTGTACCGCATATGTCACATTAAAACAACCCACCACATTTAGTGCTTATGGTTCTCCAGTTACGAATAAAGTATATTTCACCCAATGTTATAAGCAGGCAGTAAATAATGCTAAAGGAATGCAAAAGAGGAAAAGTAATTCACAAGCATGGATTTTAAAACAAAATTGTCCATTGTAGTGACAAATACCTCCTACTAACTTGTGAAAGGCACAATGTTTATTAATGTAACCTTTGAATCAGATCTACAATAATTATTTCATTCATAGCCTGGGCCTAGACCAAATTTACATATTAACATTTTTATAATGATTGCCTTTCAATTTTGTGAAAAGAACTGGAATTTTTGTGGAGGATACAGGAAGTTTGAACGTTTTCTCATTAGGGGTGTTTAACAGAATACTGATTATCAAAAGTGTATATGCTCTTTTTGAGCACTAAGATATGTTTTCTAAAGTTGGAGTTTGCAAGTTAAATTTAAATATTTAGGCTCTGTATATTATATACAGTAGTGTGCAACATTTTTAGGCAGGTGCGAAAAATGCTGTAATGTAAGAATTCTTTCAAAAATAGACGTTATTAGTTTATTTTTATAATTTGACAAAATACAAAGTTAGTGGTGTTATTGGTGTTCATGTTTCGCAACTCCCACTTTAGTGACTATGCCTGACTGTGTCATCTGACGTCATAGTAAAGCTTTTCTGTAATGCTGGGATTTTTTTAGCGTAGTTTATCCATGCTGATCTGTTAAAGTTAATCAATAAGCCTAATGTTCATATTTTCCATTAATGTCTTCCCGTGTTGTATACCACACTGAATTCTTTTGGCGCCATATAAATAAACCATAGTAATTAGAATGCAGTTATCGCACAAGCAATAAACCTGTGTGCCACATCAGAATCACCTAGGTTGGATCCCAGCAACTAACGAAAATGCTGACACAAAATAAAATAAGGAAGGAAAAACAATGGATTTAGCACAGAATGTCTGGATACAAGGAAGGAGACGATAGAAGATAGAAAACAATAATAATAGCAAAGTAAATCAGGGACCTTGGAAGGTTCGGGTCATTCTAATTTATCATACTTTACCAGTTTAATCTCCATCACAGTTAATTGCTACAAGTTTCATGCCATATCATTAAACCTTGATTAAAACTTAATGTGGAATGAAACAAAAGAGCCAGATCAATGAAAGAAAGCATAGAGAACAAAGAATGCAATTACTTAATATTAAATCATTCTTAGCATCCACAATTAAGCTGTGTGTTCCAGATCCATTAATATTATCTAATATTATCAGTAGCTTTAAAAGTGCAATGTTTTTCTTCTAAATGTTGTGCTACTTGTGCTATTATGTAGGATTAGTACTCCTAGGCTTGGGAAGGAGTGTATACCTCTTACACTACATTGTGTGCAAAAACACAATGGCCTACACCAGAGACTCCACACTAGTATCACTTTTACTTTTATTCTACTCGCAGAATAAAGGTAGAAGTGGTACTAGTGTGGAGTCTCTGCTGTAGGACACAGATGACGTTCCTACAAAGTAACTGCTAGCTTTCCACTACCTAAATTTCCCAACAGGATCTGCGACATGTGGCACGTCAATTTATTTCACCTACCTTTTTTAGCAGAAGAAGTATTTCCTAAGCCAAATATACCTTTACCCAGCTGCTTGGGTTGTCTCATGGGCAACCTGCAGGAGTACCCAGGTGTCCCTGTCTCTACAGTGCCCTGTGCCGCTAGAAAGGGGCCAGTGAAATAGTCCATAGTATTCAGATTTAAAAAATGAAGTTGTGAGTATGTGAGGATGAAGAGAAGGGCTCTGTACCATTTCTTTATAGAATGATCAGTCCTTATTAGCTTTCCAATAAATACATTCATGTTTTCTGAGAGTGCTTTTATCATTAAAATAGAAAAAGGAGACATTTTTCTAAAGAAAACAAACAGTGCAACTGGCACTAGAAATAATTGGTGTCCTGGAAGAAGATGGAAGTATAAAATAACTCCATTAATATATCTGACAGCCAAGAGTTAAAGTATACACCAAAATCTTCCTGCTCTTTCGGAGATGCATCTACTTTTTTAATGCAGGAGACTTTTGAAGCCTGAACTTTGTAATCTAGGGGAATGTGCTTTCATAAATCAGTGTAGATGGTTCTCCACCAAACAGATTTATAAAGGCTCAGCTTCGGATGTGAAACCAGATATACACTTATGCACTGTCTGTTCTTGTATATTTTGTTTGACCTCTAACTCTTCATAATAAGCGTGCACTGTCCCCTGAACATGCCACCACATATGCACTGTGGAATCATCCCTATAAAAAAAGGACTTAAAGGCAATCTATTTACTTGCATCGTTCGAGTACTATTAACGATGCAAACTGTTCTCTTGTGAAAGGTATCTATATATAGTTTGTATTTGAAGGTGCTGTATAACACCCTTGAATTGCTAGAAGAGACTATGCATATAAAAATGGTAAACAAATGTCATTGAGGTTGACTAGCCTCAGGAAAAGAGATGTGCATTCACTAAAGGGAGAGTGTGAAGGAGTGTTGTCACTTTACTATTTCTTACGAAGGACAAGTACTAGCAAGTTCCTCCAGCAAGATGAGCTGAGCTGAGATGAGCTGGCATGTATAATGCATATTCCAATGGGTGAGGAGACTAACTATATACATTATTTAGGGCCAGACAAGCTCATTGTGTAGCAGAAACTCACTGGAGTTGGACCTTCCTAATCTATAGTGAGGTGAAGCACAACTCTCCAACACACTCTCTTGTCAACTCTCCCTTTAGTGTTTGCGTGGGGTTACAAGTAAGGCGTCTATCATACAGAGGGCTTACTTACAAACCTAGTAAAATGTGTGGCTGCTTTAGTGCTAATGTACTTGCAACCTGCAAATATAGTTAGCTGTGCAGCATGCAGCAGAAGGCCTTAATCAACCATTGTCTATCTGGGTTATAAGTACACTGAACCCTTACGGGCCTTGTAAAGAGTGTAATTGTTGTCTAGTCAGAATAATAATTACAAATATACCAGTGGTTCTCAACACAGTTTTCAACACATACCAACAGGCACTGATTTATGAATCTCTCTATTGGAATAGAATGCAATGATTATTAAATCCTAACTGGGTTGGGAACCACTGCTGTAGAGTAAAGTTGTCCAGCTGGAGGACAGATGGGGACATGGGTATCCCAGCTATTAAACTTGGGGAAGACATTATATCACTGATATGTGAATTTCTGCGTTTAAAAAACAAAACAAAATTAGCTTTCAGGTATCATTTTGAGTCCAATATAACCTGTGACTTCATCTGGGACATAGTCAATAGATGGCCAGAAATGTACAACACCTCTTTTTTTCCCTTTTTTAATATTTCTAGAATACACCTCTATTTTATTTAGAATAGTACATTTTAGCCAATTCTGTCAAATTACTTAAATATCTTTCTGCACATAAGCTACTTATTAAACATGGGGGTCTGTAGAATAATCAGGCTCTGAAGGTTGGATGGAATTCAATCAGTGTATTCACTTTTACATTGGGCACTGAATGTAACACATGTGTTTCATTTACTGCTCGTCTACGGTGCCCATGTGCATCTGATTTGTATAGCAAAAAGGTGATCATCTTCAGTACGTGAAACCTACGCCTGTGATCATCTGACTTACATTAGATCCATTAAAGAAACCTAAAGGTGTACTTTGTGGACATTTCAGGAGGAGGACCCTTCAGTCAGGAAGCACTTCATGATGCTGCTCAATTAGATACATCCATAGATAGCAGTATTTGAGGACAGACTTTGTTTCCCTCTCTCACCTCTTTCCTACTTTTCTATGATATCTTAATGGTTTCTGTCTTTCAGTGTATCCACGTGTATTTATTTGTTAATAGTGTCCTTTATTTATGACCAATTAAGTTAATAAAGCCTTACCCCTTACTCACTCCAAATAAAACATGTCTCTTTCTGTGCAGTTTAGGAATCAGTATAATAATATTGGTAATGTCCCCGGTTGTTGGCTGTACCAGTAGGTTACCAACCCTCTTCATCTTTTTTTTTTTTTTTTGCCAATTTATGATTTTAGTGTCTGGATGAACACATCTTAATATTTCACAAGGTGCCAAAATTGGTCCTACCAACTACAACTTGATTTTTTTTTTAATTTAATTTTAATGTGAATTCACAAAGGGTAAAAATATATGATTATGAGGAACTCAGAGACTACCAGAATATGCAGAATAATCTCAGACTCTAAAGTCAACAAAATGGTACCTTTATATGCATAACACTGCCAGCATTTTTATGAAATATGTATAATGTAAACAAAAAAAATAAGCATGCTACCCCTGGCTGAGTCATATGATTATCACCAAACAAGTGCGTAACAAAAAAAAAAAGAATTTCTTAGAAACCATAATTTAAAAGTGTATTAGATTTCCACACTTGGGAGAACTGAAAGCTCCAACAGTGTAAATAGGAGGCCTGTGGTTTTAACATGCACATGTAAACTTACACTGGATACATAACAGATCAGTCCAGGGTATCACATTTACCCACAAGTAAGGGAGATCTGACAGTACAGGAGTTTCTAGAGTGTACAAAAGCAGAAAGATTAAATTTCTCAGAGACACTAAATTGGATTTGTCTTGTTTCATGGGCGTTTGTGGTAGCTGCTGTGCTATGGATTACATCTGGTTACATTTGAATTCATTTTACCTATATGTGATATTGTAAAAAAAAAAAAAAAAAAAAGTTGTGTCCTGCACGGGCAGGCGGCCAGTTACTAGATACTTGGAGGACAAGAAAGGATAAACATAGAGACCATAAAACGTTATTGGATGACAGAACAGGTTTTGTGACTTGCTCGGTTATTTTATTGATACGATTTAGTACAATTTACACCATAGATATATCTTGGAAAATTCAAAAAAACGGGAGTAAGAGTAACCAAGTATTTTGCTGCATTCCAATGAGTTTCTACATTAATGCAGGGGTAAGTAAGCTCTGGAATATTAACATGGTAGGATCGTAGGATGCAGGGATATGGCTAAAGTTAGCAATCATCTTTATAAAGCCGTGAAATAAGTGTACCTATGAAGAATAAATGACAATGAATGTTTCATTATTTCAAATTCTATACACATTTCGTAATACCTTAATGGAAACTTAATATATAACATTTAATGCCTTTTTTAAAGATCTTTTCATTGAAAAACCTGTTCATTAAAAGAAGTACTGTAACACAATCATTTCTGAAATAAAACAGATATTGAAGAATAAAAATCTATCGTGTGAGCGTACCACTGAACATTTTTACTGCAGATGTGCACAAAATGCCACAAGCTGAATTTACTTCTAACTAAAAGTACATTTCTATGCAAAACGCTATAGATGACATTCCACACATGAAAAATTGAAAAATCATAAAAAGTGGAGGATTGTTCAGTTGAAAAGAATAAAATCTGCTCAAAATGTGAACTTTTACTGCAAAAAAATGACATCTTCGTTAACAAGGCAATTGTCTGTCAATGGGAATTATCGAGCTCTAGGAACTAGTTGGTAAGTTTTAACAACTTTCATGCTGATAAATGAGAGCTCCTTTGTTGGCTTCACAAAATCACATCACCGAGAGGTTATGTCCGCAGAGATGCGGATTAAGAGAAAAGAGAAAAGAAAAAAGAGAGAGTGTAAGAGAGTGAGTAAATGTGGGCATCGGACAATGAGGTTTGTTTTCAAATTTAAAATGGAATTTGTTGTTTGAAAATCATATTTTTGAAGACTCATATGGGTTGCAAATGAGAATAGGTGGTGTATGTAGTCTCTGGGGAAACCTGATGTTAAGGCTTACAAATGTGCTGCACCAATGCTAAAGGAAAAAAAACTCTGGGGGTGATCTACCAGTTTCGAACTTTTAAGTTCATAACATAATAATATATTATATAAGGTCATATTTATCAAGGAAAATAAAAAATTTAGCCGACACTCCTAGTTATGGCTAAATGTGGACAAGTTTTTGTGTTGTGTATGTGTAGATAAAACAAAAAGCTTCTAAAGCTCTTACTTCCTGGGTTGGCATATTTGTAGCCACTCTTGAATTTTCACCTGCAACCTAAGTGCATCAAATGCCCTTGTTCACATCCACAGTGCTCTCCGTGTCTCGGCTTTACACTTTGACAAGGTGTCTGCACAGTGATTTTGACAGGTAAAGCTGCAAAGCTGCTAGTTTTCTATTTTTATCTATTTTTTTCTTCCAGACTGGAAAACAGTGGCTGTAAGTTATCTAAATCTGCCACGATAAACACTAAATGCACTTCCTTAAGAATCAAAGTCCTCGGGGCTTTCAGTTTGGATGGTTCTAGTAAAGTGTTGCAAGAAAAAAAAAAATCCAACTACTGGTAGACCAATCCTTATTGTCCAAAGTTTTCCTCTGCACAGATCCGAGTGGTTTTGCCCTTGTCGCTTGCATTATTCATCAGGCATCTGGTGTCTGCATAAGGCAGAGTGGCACTGCAAGGTGAGATGATTGAGTGAAGAAGTTATTGCTTTTGACATGTCCTGGCCTACGGCTTTCAGTCACTTAACTCATCTCTCTGTCATGCTTAGAACCACAGTTTGAGAGAAATTCCAAGAGTAAACTGCTATTCTGATAAGAGTCTTTCGGCACCATTTTACAACACATGAAGGGAAGGTTTTTTTTCCAATGTCCGCATAATTGCAGATGGTGCTTTTTAGCAAATTAGCTAGGTCAACAAGTCACCTTTAATGACACAAGTATATGTGGGAAACATTGCCCTTCCCTCATTTTCTGGTCTGATATACCGGTATATGGGTTTCTATGAGTGTTGTTATTATTGTCACTTAGCAGAAATAATAATCACCCACAAATACCAGGTAGGTTATAGGTAACGACTAACTTTACTCCTTTAATTACTGAAACCAAGGCAGTGAATAAATGGCTATTGTGTAAAAGACCTAAAAAAAATGCGCATGGATACAAAATTAAACCAAAACCCATTACAAAAATATGTGACTGGCATGCTTTTAAACATGCATAAAGTACTATAATTTCAGTTTGCTAAATAGAATCTAACAGTCAGGCTATTTTCAATGAAGTGGAATTAAACATATCACCAAGCTCTATTACACCCTGATCGCTAATTCCAGTTGCCTGGGTTTGTGATTCAATGTGAAAAACATCTAAAACACGCTCATACAGTTCATACAGTCATAAAATGAGCTGTGTGAATGTGCAATACAAGGTTCAAAACTCTACCACGCACCATTCCATGACAAATATCAAAGGCATTTCTAAAAACTCCACTCCTGTGCAACCACTAACCTTTGCCTATGAAAGGTCCTTTAGCAAAGAGACAATGGATGAGAGAAGAGGAGCGAAGGATAATGCTAATGAGAGATACAGAAAGGAAAAGAAAGGGTGGTTACTGCAAATTATGAAAGTGAGTTGAGAGAGCGGAGTTGTGGAAGATGACCAGCCACCCAAATGTGACTCGCTGAGGGAACCAAAGGTCCCCTAATCTCAACCAACTAGTTGAGAACATCCTGCTCCACACGTGAATCTTCTTCAGAGGAGAAAGTTCAATAGGTGAGAAGGTCCAATAGTGTAGGTGTTCATAAAAGTCAGAAAGGAGGTGAAATATGTAGTCAATGCAGTGGCCACACTCAAGAGGTGCATACAAGTCATCCGGAGGCACAGATAGAGGATCCCACTGCCACATCATCTAGCTAAGCTCCACATCCCTGACAAGGGGCCTGCTATCTGAAGCATACATGTATGGAATTATGTTGCACTATAAGGCAAACTATTGCTTAGTATTATGACATAGTATTATGTCAGTATTTGCTAGGTGTGCATTGATCCCCTGCTTTGTGGTTAACTAGTAAGGTTAGACAATAATTCATCACTTTTTACCACTATAGTAGATTTTATGCAAACACAAAAAGAAGACTACAGTATTTAAACCATTAATCAACTTAAAAATGAACCACTACATTGCTGGAACAACAAATTTCAGCATAAAAAGTGATTTCACTTATACCTGCAGCTGATCGACTATTATTCAGCTTGAGAAAGGAAAACTCTTAGAATTCGGTAGTGTTCTACAGAAACAGGTCCAGTTTAATGCACATGTAGCTAATCAAAGGTTCCTATGATTTATAGTTTGTTTTGAACAGTGAGTGGTATTTAAACAAACAACCACACTGTACAATACAGCTTGATTTTCTACTTACATTTATAAAAGCACCAAAAATCTCTGGTGAGCTCTACTTTTTTAATGGGGTCGGAAGTCAGTGCTTTATGTCCAGTTGTATAAATATCAACTGTTCTGGTTTTGGGGAGACACGCTTCACTTAAGCAATTGGAAATGGTGTTAGAAAACTCAACACTTTCTACAAGTAAGATGTTATTCAGTTTTGTATTCTTAACATGCAAGCTGAAAAACATTGGGTCAATACATTTAAGAATGCATTGAGAATGAAAAGGGGTCCCTATGGGCCTCCCAAAATAAATTAATAAATGCGATCTAGAAGGAAATAAGTTACCACTAAATAAAATCCTGAAATCGGATCTAAAATTATGACTTAGCGCAACACAATTTATTCTATGTAAGCTATTCTTTAGCAATGAAAAGGAGGGTCCACTGAGCAGTATCCCCCCCCCTCTGTGGTTTTTATTGTTATTTGTAACATCTCCAAATGACTGTGTTCTTTATCTATAATATTTAGGGGACATGGGGACAGGGTTGAGACATTTAGCTTTATTCCTCTGTTAAATAACCAAGGGTCAAATGTCATATTAATAACGGTTATTCCCTTTGTTGAGTTTGACTGTTTTCCAGTAAGGCAATGTTGTTGGGCAAGTCTGCCAGCAACAGGGATACAACTTAATCTGACGTATACTAATTATCAGATTTAAATGATAAAGTAAACTTAACAGCTTTTGCTTTCATGTTTCCAGTTTAGGAAGCTACACAGTAGAAACTTTATTTCCACATATAATAAAGGCAGGGTTGCTAAAACTGTTATTGAATCAATGTATATACATACAACTTGTGAATGCAGCTGGATACATGCGAACATTCTTGATCAGTAATTGTAAATCAGTCAAAAAAAGCAAAGAGATGACCTTCACTGTAAGAACCGATTTCAGTAACAATTGGTTATTCTTTTTTTTAATGGGCAAAAGTAGTGATCTCCTGGTCTGTTGTGAGCCTCAACAGAATGGGGTTGATTCACTAATGGGAAAGTGTGCAGGAAAGTTTCAACTCCTTGACTTCTCTATGCATTATGAAGGTCCAACCCAAGTGAGCTTCTGTCGCATGAAAAACTTGGCTGGCCCTGTGAAATGTGTAGTTAAGACTTCTTCAAAGTTTTCAAACCCTTTGGACCATCCATATTACAGGACCAGCTCAGCTCTTCTTTCTAGAGAAACCTTTTTAATGAATAGTGGCATTAGAAAGTTAAAACCACAACTTTCCCGCAAACACTCCTGACAACTCATTTAAGTGAATAAACCCCAATATTTGCTAATACCTATTTAATATTAGCCAGGTATTCCACTCCTAATTCCAAAATATAATCGCGCCACCTAGAACATGTACTGCAATTCATCTTAAAGAACATTTGTTGCAACCTTTCAATTGCTTCGAGGATTACATTAGCTGCTGTTGACATAACATGAATAATGGTGACAAAAGCATAGACAAATTAATCTCAGAAGTTTGCTAACTTGATCTGACATGAAGGTTGCCTCTGTTACTTTTGGTAACCAACATGTCAAAGAGAAATTCTATATATGCAAGATCATAGTCAAACTTTTGTCAACAGTAAGTAATGTGCCAGGTATGAGAATTTTCTTTCTATTTCAATAATTCCTCTAACACACTAGGTAACAGAACATCTAAATATTGAGTAAAAAAAAATCATGGGATAGTTATATGTTTTAGACTGAGCTGATGTTGCGCCAATGCCTAAAATATGTTAGGTTTGAAAAGCTAAAAAAAATTTTGTAAGGTGCACAAATCTATGTAATCTGGTGTTTGAAGACGAAAGCATGTCCACTGTGCAATTAGCATAATGTGTTCCAAAGTAGTCATTTTTAAAATTATTATATTAATATTAAAAACATCCGTGGAATGTAAAAATATCGAGTTATGCAACATCATTTGTATTTCAAATTTAGGTTGCATTGAACAGATTTTGCAGAAAACATTTCCTGTTCACCTAATTCCATGAAGTTGGACAAAAATAAGGAAATTGAAAATGGAACAATGACATCTGGAGAGTTGTAAGGACCACTATGGCTAGTTGTCTACTGAAGGAACAGGATCATCTTTCCATTTGTTCACATACATCCTTCTTGTTCTGGCTTCCCTACTCTCTACAAGCATGTGGATCATTGAGAGAAGATGTAAAAAAAGGGCAGTACCACACATATAGGGCCCACCATAGCTGAACCTCCTGCACACAAACATGGACTCTGACAGAAGATAAGAACATTCAGCCCATCTAGTGCCAATTTTACTTGATGTCAAGACTTAAACCTTAATCAGCCCTTAGTCCCAGATTCAGGATAGTTGTATGACTATCCCATGACATGGCTGTATTAGGCCCTACCAATTCTACTCATCCACTACCCTCACCCACCAAGTCCTGCAGTCATGTTTCTGGTAGGAAGCAAAAACACAAGAATGAGATGAAAAGCAAAGAAACAACTTAATAGAGCTGTCATCTTATTCTTTCTTCTGAAGGTTGAATGGTTGAATCACTTAGAAGGCCTTCTTTGTCACATGACAAACATTTTACACAAGTCATTATTTATATGAACGTTTTGTGCATTCAGCTGTACTATACGTGATATTTCAAATGAAACACCTAGTTACAAAAGTGTTAAGGAGCATCGCTGATTAAGAATATCTTAGTAGTCAACATGAGTAATGCAGGCACTAATGAAATTGCCAAAAATAAACAAAGCAAAAACTTACTGCATGTAACTTACTAAATGTAAAAAGTCCTGTTTGTATTGTACTATGACTCATTTGGATATTCGTAAGCATAATTTTAATCTCACTGCTCAGACATGAACAGAAACACATCTGTGGATCTGATTTCAAAAATATTTAGAAATGATTCAAAAGATTCTAACAGTCCCATCTGGGAGACTCATAACCAACAGGTCGTCTCAAAGACACTTAAACCACAACACAACAGGAAAGCTCTGAGAGACAAAAAAAATTAAAAACAGCTTCTACTAAACCTATGCGGCCATTCACGAAATGAATACTATGTAACACGTAGTTAAGAAAGAAAAAAAATTGGCAGCACAAAATGTCTTTAATCTGCTAAATTTGCTTATTAGACTTAAAAGTTGGAAGATTATTTTGAGTTATGGCCAAAAAAACTACAACAAATTCCATCCCTCAAAATAAAAAACTTGGTTAAAACAATTATTCATGTATTTTCCTTTTCTTTTAAAATGATAAAAAGACAACAAAACAACAATTTTAAAGAAAATATGCAAAAAAAACTTCAAAAATTTGTCTGTGGTTCTTTGTGATGCAGAAATCACAATAATCTGTAGGGTACAAATGTATGGTATAATAAACCTTATACGAAGTATCATTAACACATTATTATTGTGAATGTGGAATGACACGCTAAATCAACTGATGATGTAAATGGAAATTGTTCAACCGGATACAGTTTAAAAGGACTATTAAGGCAGCCCTTCAATTTCCTACAGTGGAACTCGGAGACCCTGAGGCTACCAGGTTTCAAAACTGAGATGATTTTTCTTTTTTCCCTATTCATATTTCCAAAGAGCCTAAATAATATTAATACTGATAATAATGTGATCCAAGGCAAGGGAAGTGATATGCTAATATGTCTGCTATACTAGTAATTATATGATTTCAATGGTAGACAAAAAATCCCAGTCCCTCCGAATGGCCTTCTTATCGGAGAGAATATATTTTAAATTAATTCGTATTTTAACCATGCAGTAAGAAGATTCCTCCAACTCTTGCACACAGCATCTGTGACCAATGCTCACACGGTAGGACAGAGTCATATATCAAACAGTGGTCACTTAAATGACCCCACCACTCTGAAACCTAAATTGTGTGTTTACAGTTCATGAAGTGCAACCTTTACATAGTATCACTTGCTACCAGTGAATTACGTTACTAAACTCACCATTAAGAACAGTGGTCCGGAACACGATTCAAGAAGAAAATGATGTCATAATAAAAATGTTCACTTCTTATTTCCAATATCACACTCATTTTTGTCGAAGGGAAAAAAAGTTTGGTGACATAACTTTCACTCAACAAAAAACCCTGGTCCCGTAAAAGGATGCGCATACATCAGACAACTAGTCCATGTTATGGAGGAGGGATCTTACGCGTTATGTAACAGCTGAATGTGTAACTGGAAAATTATAGACCACGATCTGGTGTTTGGAGGAAATTCTATTTTTTTAACAACGGTACCTACTGCGAATCTGACAAAGATATGAAGAACATCATCTCAGGAACTGAGCTGTGTTTCCTATTGATATCTGAAACCCACATCTTAAAGACAGATAGGTGCTAAGAGCTTAATACTATTTGTAGACCAAATTATAACTTTAAAGGCAAATTATAGTGAACAGTAATATATGCAATGACATCTGGGACTGTAATCAGTTAACTGCTTTTAAGAGCTGCCAAAGCAAACAGCCAAATAACAAATCCACTTTACAGATCATCAATCTGGCTAGGCACTTGCCAAGGTAAATAATATGGGATGGAGTTTGCTTTGTAAACCTAGGAGTTGGGAGTTTAGCAAGACCCAATTCCAGGAGGGCTCCACTGTGTTGTGGGTTTCCAAGAGTTTTAACAAGAGGAAAAAACTTATTGACTTACTTATAGAATGGCAAGAAAGGGAGGAGAGATTTGGTGAGAATAAGGTAAGAAACTATATGTGAGTGCTGAGAAGCAGATAACACATGTCTCGACTTCAAGGGATTTTTACAGTCCTGCTTTGTTGGAAGATATCTATGAAGGAACCAATGAATGATGTCATCTCCAAATGTAATTTGGCCTGACATACAGAAAGGATCACAAGGCAGCTATGCAAGAGGTAGGTGCCATCTGATGCAACCATTGTCATGCCACTAAAATATAGTCCTCCAGAAAAATAAGATGATCTTGATGATGCTAATTTGTTTAAAGGGTCAAATTGCCCTAAAGCAACTTTCATAGATCCTCTTCCACTTCAAATATGACTCAAATCTTTCTCTGATTCAAATACAGTTTTACCTACAATTATGCAGGGTGCCTTCCTAAAAAACACATGCCAACAGTATTATCTAATTGTTTATTATTTACAAATCACATAAGTTGTGATAACTCTTACACATAAGGATAGAATAATCATTGGCACATACATAAATTACTTTTGTTTACTCAAAAAAAATGATTTGGAAAAAAAACATCACATCCGAGATAAAAGAACCAATAAAAACCATCTATCACACGTTCATTTTTTATTTAACGCTCCATTTACAAATATTTAGACTTTTATTTCGTTCTGGGACTGATTCTCAGTCCAGCAAAGGTGTTACACGCATTATGTCCTTCCAACTACACTTCCTTTCCCATAATCCCTCACTGGAGTTCCAGTTCAGTTGAAGTAAGAATTTGTAGCACCTTCTTGGACCTTGGCTGCATAATCTAGCAGTCTGCACTAGATTCTAAATAACGTAGAATGAGTTAACAACAGCTCTGTTATATTAATATTTAAGTGAAAACAAAAAACATGATTAATGTTGTATATGTAAGTGTAAGATTTAGGGAATATGACTAATTTCCTTACGTTATGCTGAAACCTCTCTTATTTCAGTTTTTTCTTTGAAATGTACAGCCTAAGGGAAAGATAACTTATTTCTATGGTTGGGAACATAATGGTATGTTCAAATTGACCCATGTATCAAGTCACATAAAAATGCTGGAGTCAAGACTGCGAACATGTTGTAAACTTCTGCTTTTAGCAAAACATGTATTCCAATGAGCACACATATGCTTTCCAGATTTCAACAACTGGGCTTTCTACACCAAATTATACACCACTTTGATCCTCACATTTTTATTTTTCATTTTATGTGTTATCACATTAGGTTTCAAAGACAAAAAGCCTGCTTTTTGTGCTGCACATTAAATTCAAAATACCGTCTTGCAATGATTTTCCATTTATTTTTTTTCCTACATTCCTCCCTACGAGCTTTTTGTTTGGTCATATGTACATCGAGTACTGCTCAATATAGCTATGAAAGACTGTAAGGTACATTTTCTACAACTAAACTGTTACCTGTCACAGCATTGCGTGTGTAAAAATGGGGATTATTCAATAAGGAACATCCCTCACAAAGGGCCAATCAACAACAAACATCAAATCCTGCAGATCCTAGAACATAAAGTTATGGTAACCACTCCTAGTGGTATACATATACTGTATGGTAGATTTTTTATATATATTTTTTTATATATATATATATATATATATATATATATATATATATATATATATATATATATATATATATATATATAATTATTACATTCATTCAAGTAGTATAACTCAACTAGAACTAGTAGACTAGTAGAACTAGTAAGCAACTACTGTGCAAAAGTTTTAAGCAGGTGTAAAAAATGCCACAAAGTAAGAATGCTTTCAAAAACAGATCTGTTAAATTTTTATCATTTAACAAAATGCAAAGTGAGCGAACAGAAGAAAAAACGAAATCAAATCAATATTTGGCGTGACCGCCCTTTGCCTTCAAAACAGCTGAGTGAGGAATAGCTAAACTCGATAACACGGTGAGGTTGCCAAAGAAAGTTTAATGTCAAAAGTCATACACCATGGCAAGATTGAGCACAGCAACAAGATAGTTATTGTGCATCAGAGTTCCAGATCTTCTGTCCAAGCTATTTTAGGGAAGCACAAATAAACGGGCAATATTGAGGACCGTAGACACAGTAGCCAGACAAGGAAACTTAGTGCAGCAGATAAAAGACACATGATGCTTACTTCCCTTCACAATTAGAAAATATCCAGCAGTGTCATCAGCACAATATTGGCAGAAAATGGCGGGACCCTGATATAACCATCTACTGTCTGAATAAGTCTGGCCAGAAGTGGTCTTCATGGAAGACTTGCGGCCAACAAATCATATCTTTAATGGTAAGAAGGACATGTAGATACTTATCCATCATGCAATAACATCATTGAGGCATCTGATTGGACCCAAATTTATTCTGCAGCATGACAGCCCCAAATATACAGCCAAAGTCATTAAGAACTATCTTTAGCGTAAAGATGAACAAGGGATCCTGGAAGTGTTGGTGTTGCCCCCACAGAGCCCTAATCCCTACACCACTGAGTCCGCCTGGGATAACATGAAGAGAGAAAAGCAACAAAGGCTATTTAAATCAACAGGAGAACTGTGGTTAGAGGTTTGGAACAACCTGTCTGCCAAGTCCCTTAAAAAACTGTGTGCAAGAATTGATGTTGTTTTTAAGGCAAAGGCTGTTCAAACCAAATATTGATTTGATTTAGATTTTTCATCTGTTCACTTCCTTTGTGTCTTGTTAAATGATAAAAAATAAACTATTAACGTTATTTTTGAAAACATTCTTACTTTACAGCATTTTATCACATCTGCCTCAAAGTTTTGCACAATACATATATATATATATATATAAAATACGTGGATTTTTTGTAGCTGGTGGAAAACAAGTAATGATTTACTGTTATTCTGTTATTCAGATTTTTTAATTAACAGTTTTTGGATTTTATAATGATTTATTCTGGTTTCATTCAAAGTATTGAATAATTTACTCACTTATCAGATAACCCACAATCTCCACCCTACATAAAAAAATAGCTTCACATGCCAGTCAATTGACAGGTACCCAAACAAAGGATTTAAATCCACTTACTTCTCTGCAGTGCTATTTTAAGAGGCTTTAGTTAAATATATGAAACTCAATGTTTGCTTAGTCCTGCGTGTCTGTGAAAACACTTCAAGTTTACACCTGTAAATTGGGACAATGTGTAAAGAGATCAAGTTTTTGACAGATGTCTATCGCATTCAAATGCCCAAGCCAATATTATTCTTCTATAGCTACACTGCCACAATTATTTCTCAACAGGCTTAGCCGTAATACCATATTACACATTCTTCACATTTACGCATTGTCTGTAGCGATGGACTACTGAGGGCTTTTTTCAATATTTTTACAGCCACTCCCTGGGTCCAAATATTCTTCACTCCTTCATATACAATCTGTTTGCATTACGGCAGATCAGGTATTAGCGCAATGGAAAATGTTGTATTGCACTAACATTCTACCCACACAATGCAGTCCATCTCTAGAAGGTGAAGGGGTCATTAGCGTGCGCTCTGTTTTTTCCTTAAAAGGGTTGCCATGCCCATTTTTTAATGGTTCTGCAAGTTGGTCTCACTGTCCCTTTGTTACTCACCCAGTGCGCTTGATAAATGTCAGTTGGAGGCAACAAGTATTTATCCTTAGTGCCCAGTGAACTCTTCCTTCCTTGTAGGTTCAGTTATGATCCCTGTCTATGCCATATGTGTGGAAGCTTGTGAAATAGGTTATGGTGTTGATGTCAACAAAGCTGATGGACTTAGCAGTCTAAGCTTTTTGGATCACGGAAAAGGGCCCTGGGGAACTTGAAAACTTCTATTACTTTGTTAACACAATACATTATAAAAATGACCGGACAGATGTAATAGACACAGTTTAATGCCGCAAGGTGGATGAGCGGGTAAGGTAGGTGAGTGGTCCTGCACCAACCCCACGTCTAACATGCCCTCAATGAAAGTTTCCTAAGATGTTAAGGGGTATGGGTTGTTCTCACACAAAAGAGTCAATGATATGTGCAAATATTATCCAAAAGTCCAAATATAAGTATAGTTTCCAAATCAATTACAGCTAGCCATGGATTAACATTCTCAAAACTGACAAAACCAACACACTGAAGCATCTCAGACATATATGTTATCAGAAGTGGCCTTCTCGCACACGCTGCAGTTTGTTAAGAATTAATTTGAGCAATTGATCAGCTGAAATAGCCCATAGATACTGGTATGAAATTCTAACTCTATTAAAATTATCAGTAAGTATGATTAATTCCTCAGCAATTATAAAGCGCCTAGAATGAATGATCATGCAAACACTGCCGAGCAGAGTGGATTGTTCACATTGACCATATCAAAATTAAATGTTTATAACTGTGCTTACTCAACAAAAATCCCTAGCAGATCAATTCTAATGCAATTTGATAACATTTCCCATTTGATGGATTCATTCCCTGATGATTTTCATAAAACACAATTAGAAATTTACCATGGAATTAATATTATTAATTATACAATGGCATCCAATTAGACATCAAGTTATAAACAGCAGGTATATATATATATATATATATATATATATATAGATTTGTTTTTTAAGATAATCCATACACACATACATGTATGCACACTATCTTGTACTACCAATTATATATAAACTATATGACTGTGAGATTGGGCATGGAATTGGTGAATTCAGTATAATTCAAATAAACTAATTTGAAATATAATTTAAAATCAAGGAAAACATTAAACAGGACCCAAATTCCTTCAGTTGAAAAACCATTGACCAATGACAGCCGAGTAACCAAATTTAATGTTTTTAGCATCTGAATTATTTCTGTTAGTTTAATACGTGATTTGACCTAACACACTAATCAGATACAGATATAGGAGTAAACCTGCAACATTGATTTTGATTGATGTTGATGTGAACTTGATTCCTGCACCTATACCATGTATGTTATTGTCCATCTGTATTATTTACGGTATGTTGATCAGTAAACAGTTATGGGATTCTCTATACTATGAATTAGAGTTTTTTAGGCAATCCATAGGCCTTGGATACCAGATAACTCATCCTTTATTGAGTTTTACTATTGATATTCTGTGACCACACAAACCATATAGATAGTAAAAATCAAACCTTAATGCAATCTAATACCTACTGGGTCACTATGCTGATAATGACACACACACGTGGAAATACTCAAAAGATATGGCTGGGCCAGCTCAGGACAAAGGTGAAAATGCTCAGATTCATATTTAATCCCTTCCAATCTGGATACAATAATATGACCCAACAGAAATAGAATGATCTGAGACACTTAAATGAGATAACATGTGAGCAGAAAATCTTTCTTTTTCTCTACCTATAAATAATCAGAGCCAGCATAAAACCTCAGCTATGGCTTCTTAAGACTTGTATGTTAAAGCAAGGGAAGCCCCATTTTTGAGGGATGGACCATAGAACAAAGTCAAATACATAATGTCAGATGGGAAGAGATTTTGATCTCTTTCTCTTAACACCTGGGCATCAGATCTAGTACAGACTAGTTCTATACTTAAATAACATGCTTTTTATAAACCACTCAGTCCACATGTTCTCCAGTGTTAATCCGTGGATAAAGTTATTGATTATTCTCTATATACAAATAAATGTGTTTCTCACTTAAACAAATAACTTTGGTTTGGAGCTGTAAGAAAAAATAAGGAAAAAAAATCTGTATTTCAGAGCCTAAAATAGATTTGTTAACATTTGGAAATTAATTTACATTTGGAAAGGAGATTCTTCAAACAGAAGAAATTAATTTTCTTTTCCTTTTTTGCTCTTCCTCTGGATTAAAGTCCTGCTTTGGTCAAAAGTACTCATTTTTCAGTTTATGCCTTTGTAAATAAATGTTAGGTTTATTCATGTCCCATACTATAAAAATCACATTTCTTTCAAGAAAGAATTTTTTTTTTCTCTAGGGCAATTTTAGACTGCAAATACCTCCAACTCTTCATTACTGTGGAGGAAGTCATTCAAAGAAAGGAAAATGCTGTCATATGATTGCATATAGATGCATTTGCTGACCATTTGACAAACGATATTGTAATATGGCTTTAATCAGCTGGATTTGTTGGAAATGTTAAACCATTATAAAGTGCGCTTTGTGCTTATATGTAGCTGCGCTGATACACAAAGTAAATTGTAGAAGACAGGAAAGCGGCTGGTATGGGAGAACTTTTTTAAATATTGATGGGTTACAAAGTGATCCTGGTTTTAGACAGATTACATTAGTGGAATCTGTGGAGGGAATATGTGTGAAGAGCAACTCTGGTGCAATGTGTTAAATTGCTTGCAGTTGCCACAGCAACCAAAGCGACGTTCCGGCGGATTTTATCACTTTGCACCAAAGTTGGACTTACATAGGCCTTTAGTATGTATACATGCATACTGCAATGTTGTTGTTTTTCTTCATTCAAAACATTATATAAAGATAAAATAAAGAGAACAACAACATTATGGAATTTACTAACTGAAATATAAATGTTTCCACTTCTTAACTACATTCCATTTGTGGAAGAGATGTTTCGCTAAAAAGCGACGAGTTATAACACACACGTTATATGCCACATACTAATACAGTGTGCTTATCTCTTTAAAGGGCCACACATTTAGCATTCTACTCATTAACATGTCAGCAAATAAAAAACAGTAAACATTGCTAAGCAATATAATATGTATAATGTAGAAAACCATTGTGATTGTGACATCCCTAAAACATTTGTATCGACAAGGTCATTTGACTGGGAACCTGCTTATGGTGTCCATATGCTCAGGGTAGGGTGGCTGCCATATCTGGGAGCTCTCTGGGTTTGACCTGGAGTCCCTGGGTCAGTTTCTTTCTCCACTTCCCCCTGCTCTCCAGTTTCTAACCACCAAAAGCTAAGACTATCCCCATTCTTGTACACAGCTGGTCCTGCCACCACATGCTCCTTCGAGATGAGGGAGAGCTCTGGGTAGCCTACCATGTGAAATTCCCAAGTATGTCACTTGCTACATGTAGAACTGAGCTCTGAGGACCAAGAGACCTCTAAGCACCCTATGTAATATTTTGCACTTAAGTCCACAAAATTGAGCCCTCTCTTGCATCCAAAAGCTTCATTTGTTAACCTGCCTAACTGGGAGAAATATGGCATGTGCATGATCAGATACCCATTACTCCTCAGTGCAGTGGTGGAGCCCATGACATCAAAACAATCCTATTGAAAATGGATAGTGATGAAGTGCCCTATCTGTTAACTGGCAAGTGTCCCTGTTAAGGAGGGAATGTTTGTCTTTGGCACCCAGATGCATCTCTGAAGATTACCTCCCCTAAAGTCCCTCTTTCCTTGTTTGGTCAATGTAATGGTATCACAACCTTCTACACCTCTAAACCCACAATAATGTGCAAAGAAACAGCAGGTAATGTGTTTATAAATGATTTCTTTAAAATGTGTTTGTCTTCTAAATGCATTTCAACAGTTACATAACTATGGCATTACATGGCTTAATAGTTATTAGCTATCGATAAATCCAAACTCTCCATCATTATACTTTTGTCTGTTGTGTTGTGTTGTACGTTTTTGTGATGTGTGTTCTATTATATTTATTATTTTATATTAATCTGTATGCACTTTGGACTTAAAACAGATGAACATGGATAATGCATTTCTATCATTCCTTGTACAAATACGAAACAAGATGTGCTTTATTGATATGAGTTCTCTCCATGTATAAAGTGGCTGTGTTGTCATTTAAATATATCACATCGGAGTAATACACAAAAAACCTAGCAAAATGTAGTAGTGCAAGTTATTATGGTCAAGGGGGTGTGTGTTTAAAGGCCTCCGTGTGACAAGCTTCTTATAACGCAGGCAGAAGGGAGTCTATTTAAAACCCCTGATCAGCCAGTTAAGGGATTCGCAGTCTCAGCTAGGTATAGTACGATAGCTGTTACTGCAGTTCGCACCTCAAGCTGTGCCATCTCACACCACTGACCCCTCAATGGCGACATAATTCTCAAGATGAAGAGGGGATTATCTGCCTAAGAGTCTTACATGTGTCATGCGAGGTCGGGTGCCAATTGCAATGTAAATTAGTAGTTAAGAGTATTGGTAACTAGGCAGATGCCTCAACTAGAGAAACAGTCAGATTACAAGCAATTAACAGAAGGGGAAATAAAAACATTGCAATTATCGACTGTTCTGAGAAAAATTTTAAAATATTCCACCATATATTGGCCAGAATATCATTCTACCTTATATAGTCTTTTTACCAAAGCTGAGACTTGAGACTTTTAGTTTTGTTTTATTGTAAATGATTTCATAACCCCCGCCACACACATTTAAACTCATACAGCATTCATTTTAATGGAACATTTTTTTGGTCTGCCATGATGGTCAATGGGCAAGATATTTTCTGGGTGCACAATAAAGCAAAACTGTTCAAAAGTCAACAAGAGTCCTTAGAATCTAAATGTATGTTTGCATAGAGGTGCTAACTTTTTGCCACTAAACTGGTTGACTATGGCCCAGTAGGCTGACAGTTGATTAAGTCCCTGAAGCCTCACAATGTCATGTATATTTCTTCATATAAGTAATTCTTAAGTCAAATATTTTTTTTGTCCACTGGGCATATTTTGAGATAATTTCTCTTAATCTACATTTACTATCCATGGAAGCGGAAATATATTAAAAAGCAAAATGCTGCAAAAGGAATAATGTAACACACTTTTACAGACTTATTGTATTATTGTGGTATGCTTTTAACCTCATTGTGAAGTGGCGCACCAGTTGTTCACTAAGGATGTATTATCATGAGATAGGCAAGCTTGCTTTTTCACATTTCTTTCCCTCAGGCTCTTGAGAACTGTAAAAACAAGGAATCTTAAAGACAGTAAGCCTCTTAAAAGAAAGAAGAACCAGAGAAGGAAATGTATTATACATATTATTTTATGAGCATTCTGGATCTTGTTTTTTTTACAGCTAGACCGTAATATATTACAAAGAAGACAATTGAAGAAATCACAAGTTATACCATAGGACATGGATTCAAACGAATTTGAATTGTTTTACGTCGTAGCCTGCAGTCAAGAACAGTATGGTCATGCTGAACATGATACTAAATTGTGAATAAGGCAAAAACAAAAAAAAAAGCATCCATTATCTGAGGGGTCAGGTTAAGGTTATAGTGGTAGTCAGAGTGTGAAGAGCTCAGGGGCCTCTAGTGAAGATGCCTTCAACCCACTAAAATTAGACTTCTCAAAGAAAGGTTTGGAGATCAAATTGTCATGATTATCTCTCATGGCTTTCCCGTCTCAGTGCGATAAGGAACTTGCCATCACCCAAGGTTTCTATAAATGCTGTCCTCTCACCTTTACACTGAACAGAGCAGAAAGCTTGTCTGTTATAGGTGCCTAGGCTTATGTGATACTTTAAGAAAATGTCCCACCATACGACATAAGTAATAGCTGGAAATAGTGTCAGCAGTGGCTAATTTATTATATATGTGCCCTATGCAAAAAGAGCCTAGCATTGACCTAGGACTATTTCTACAATGAACTACTTCTCCGTAGTATACTGCTTAGCCCATTCTGTAATATTTAATGTGAACTATATAATAGTGAAAGATTTGGAATTAAAATTGGTATCAATGGTAATATCAAAGTTAAAACACACACAGTTCTACAGTAAATATTTTATGCGTGAATACACTTATGTACATATACAAATATAAACACACAATGATATATTATATTTATACACATATACACACACATATATCTTCCTCATGAAAAAACATTTGTAAATATAAATTTAGACATTTACCAACAACTTTTGCTGTGAGCAGGGGTATTTAAGCATACAATGGTCTGTTATATAACCTATTATACAGAGGTTCAAAGTGATGTATTAGTTTATGTGATCGTAGCAATTTGTACTTTCCGCTTAATATCACTCATTCGTCCTTTCAGAAGCTGTGTCCCATTGCTGAGTGCGTTATCTTATGCCGTAAATCCGCCCTGATCTGGAGATGATGTCTTAGGGGGTGAAAAAGATTAATAATGAATCACTCCTATGGCTTTAGAACGGCTAAGGATCTTAACCCATTTAACCTCTTCTAAAACACACAATCAGCTCAGGGGAAGTTGGAGGAAACTCATTTCAAAGACTCCGGGGCGACACTTTTTAGGTCAGATTTACAAAGCTCATTAGAATGAAGTCTGTTACTTTGGATTTTAATACTAAGACATACTGTGACTAAGAGGCGAAACCTTCTTGCCCCATTTAAAGGAGAAAACAGAAGAAACAAACAGCGTGCATTTAGCTCAAGAGAAATAATTCACATTAGACGACAAAAGCTAAGTACTTTCTTTGTACGTAGTGTTCTGTAGGAGACATTAAAATGGATGGCAGGATGCTTGCAAGCACACTTCTACCCCAACTGCAACATTCTTTACATTACATTAATGGTTTGTAGCACAGCCTGACCATCCTGAGCAATCTGATTCTTTTCACATTATAATTGATCTGGAAGAGAAGGTATCATTTAGACATATGTGCTATTGATTTTCTTCAGCCCTGTCAGTTTCAGAACACTCTCTGCTTTTACCCCCAGATGCAAGAGAGTATTGTGGGACTGAGCTAGCTCAACAGACGAAAGGCAAGGAAAAGGTCAGTTTTAGTGTTTTGTTTAAAAAAAAAAAATTCAGTTGAATATTCAGTAATTTCCATCGTTCCTTGATAAAAGTGAAAGAATAGCCTAACATTCTACATGTAGAGAGTCTCAGAAAAGGTCTTAAAAAACAACAGTTTAATATTTCAGGATAGAGATATGAAGATTTTATGTATTTCTAATGTATTTAAAAGTTACAAAGTGGAATAAGCAAAGGAGTAAAATGTATTAAAAACTTTTTTTTAGAAACATTTTCCATTTTATGGTTATGTCATTTTTATGGCAAAATTTTGCAAATTATAGCAGAATTTTGACAACACTAAGATCTGCTCAGGAGAGCCTTTTGCAATGAGGAATATATGCACAATAGAAATAAATGCACAATTGTTTCAGGGTTGATATGTCCAACCCACTTAACAAATAAAAATAAGCACAAATTAAGAATTAAGAAGTTAAGCAATAATAAATAACATTTCAGAATTCTTGAATGTGTCTATGGTTGAGTCAATTGGAACAGCATACTCCACAACATTTCAGGTGGGGACATCTGTGTTGTGGGCATAGCCAGAGGCAGGAGGGTGCACAGCCCTCCTGCCTCTGACCACCCGCCCTACCACAAGAGCCACCTTGAGGCACTAAGCAGCAGAGTATCACGCAGTGACCATTCGAGAGCTGCAGTGGAGGTCTAAGCTGCAACAGCTGACACCCTCATTGATTTTACAGCATCCTAGCAAATCAGAAGAAACCTAAGGATCTCCCCAATGGGTCAAGGACACCCACTGCCTACAAGAGTAGGACAGCTACATGGGACAGTGACTGAAATGCCAGACTGTTCCGCAAAAAAAGGTCACTTGTGTCAGGATTCAATTATATCATGGTCAAGTCATGTGAAGTATGAGGTCACCTTGCACTGATCCAACCTCATATCACAACTAGATCAATGCCAATACATCTACATTGTAATGGACAAACTGTGAGGAATGTAGCCAGCACACATAAAATCTGATTCAGGGCACTAAACATCAAGTCAGGATTCTATGGTATACTGGGATCTATTAAAGTAACCAATTAGCTGAGGCTGGTCACATCATGAAAATGGATGTGTTACAGTATACACCCTAGTCTGGTCTGGGAAATATTACAGCCTGAATCTTCAGTATAAAGAGTGGGGAGAGCAAAGCCTGGTCCCAATGCCAGTGAGTGACAAACATGTTCATATTGATATTTGTTAGAGCTAAAGTGTGAGAATAATCAAAAACCCGCACTTTTCTGTTGCTTTTTTTTTTTTTTTTTACCTAATAGCTTTATCACATATTTTACCTACTTCAACAATTTTGTCTTAAATAAAGAAATGTAAATAAATCATTATTTTGTTTCTCTTATGTATTAAGGTTTATTGAGCCGGTGTACATTTGGTAGTGTTCAATATATAATAAAAAGGGTGTCCCACTTCCAATGACTGTTACTGCTGAATGTACTTCACAAGGCAATAAAGGTTTGTTTTATGATCCTATATGACACCGACTCTAAATAATACTGGTATATATATATAATAAACTTCCACTGCTGGAGGAAGGTAAACAGTTTTAATCCAGTAGGTACATAAACAATACAAATCTAACCCTAACTACTCCTAAATAATGTTTATGTTCTTTTGCTGTAAAAAGATGATTTTTGTTTCAATAAAAAAGGTAAATATTGTGTGTTTTTCAGTATTTCCTCTCTCATATGCTTGGTTCTGATATAAGTGAAGCATTCTTGAAACCCTGCCTCCTTAAAAGGCAGCTATCACAGTCTTGATAACCTAATGTCAATTTAGATCTTTAATAGAATTGAGGTCTTTCACAAGGCGCCTTGCAGCTTCCGACTAACAAGATGAAGATGTCCTACTGAATGTTAAAATTAGAAAGCATTAGGAGGACAGCCTTTAATAGAAGAAAAAGCAATTTCTATACACATAGCGGATGCATTTGGCAAACTTTTCATTTGAAACCTTTGCAACATCACCAAGACAAAGGCCTTCAAGAGGTATCAAACTGATCCATATACACATAATCAATACATTTGACATGTTATTTAATTATAACTCTCGATGACACAGACACTATGAAACTAGTGTCAACATTCTGACAGTAGAATAAATACACGGATGTAATTATTCCTTCTAAGTATCCCAGATGAATTGTAATGTATCAAGCCAGACTGCAGACCCGAGTTCTAAGGTTTCCTTAATGTGATAGAGTTTGATGTAGGGGTGTCACATAACCAATATTTTGCTGTTTTATTAAAATAAAAGGCACTCTAGGGGTTTCAAGTTCAAATGGTCAAAGTATGCCTTGTCCCTTCTGGTCAGGATGATTCTGCATGCCAGAATAAATGGTAATACAGGCATGAGAAAAGTATTCTTTATTTTCCTGTCCAATACACATGTTAAAGAAGACTTTTAAAAGTGACATAAAGCACTTATTGTATATTTGCACATAAATACCACCATACAAGTATACAAATGTTACTGGATTAGCAACATGTAGAGATCATATATTAGACAACGCATGCAAATATATTGTCGATTTTTTTATTCTCCATATAGAAATTAAAATGGAGTTGTGTTTCATTGTCTAATTTTATACAAATGTACAAAACATTAGTTAAAGGGGCAGCTTACTGTCCCTGACATCCCCACTTAAGACGAATACTAAATACCAAATATTAAAAAAACAAAACTAAATTACCTGATGTAGAAGCTCTCTTCCGTGGTCTAATAATACTTTTCACTGATAAGCTGTTTGAAGCAGCCAATCAGTGTCAGAAAGCACTCCCATTAGAAGCAAGGGTTTTTTTTTCTGGCGTCTGAGCAGACCCCACCCAATGTTCTTTGACAGGTGGTATGCACTGGCATAACTACCCCTGTGACCCCTTCT
Source organism: Spea bombifrons (assembly GCF_027358695.1). Taxonomy (NCBI): domain Eukaryota; kingdom Metazoa; phylum Chordata; class Amphibia; order Anura; family Pelobatidae; genus Spea; species Spea bombifrons. The sequence goes on along the minus strand of NC_071088.1, from coordinate 65,614,073 downwards.
TCCTGTCTCCTCGTACCAGTTCAAAATTGTTTAGAAAGCGTCCTTTCTAAATGTGTACTTCTGTGTGTGTGTGAGCATGGATATGTACTTGTGTATGTGTATGAGCATGGATGTGTAATTGTGTGTGAGCATGGATGTGTACGTGTATGTGTGTGTATGAGCATGGATGTGTACTTGTATGTGTGTGTATGAGCATGGATGTGTAATTGTGTGAGTGTGAGCATGGATGTGTAATTGTGTAAGTGGGGTGAAATGGAGTGTGTGTTAGTGAGTATGAGTGATGGCACAGACTGTTAAAGTTGGGGGGCCCTGGGCAATTTTTCACACCAGGGCACTGTGGTTTCCAGTTACGCCCATGGAGGTGTGTATATCACATGGGAGTATTCAGCAGAGCCCCCCGCAAATTTCCAAAAGGGACACCGCAAACAATAAAGGGGCCATGCTGCTATCATGATGGCTGGAGTGTCCCTCTAATGATTTAATTGTCAAACAAGCAACAAACAAGGTGATGGTTTTTACAGATGAGGTGTGTGTGTATTTCTTAGCACATGCCTATTAAATCAGTTTGCATATGATCATGAATAAAAGACATCATGAACAAAACTTAAATAATAATATATTATGAAATGGTCCATAGTATTATTTCAACACTAGTGGTAATCTTCCAATAGTAATACACACATTTATTTTCATTCTTCTTTTTTTTTTTTTTTTTACTTTAAACAATAATATAATCCCACCAAACAATGATAATTAAGGTTTATAGCTCTTTTTTGGTGTGCAGTAAGCAACGCCTAAAGAGGTATTGTCTTTATTTAAATGAGGATTTACTAAAAAGGAGAAACCAATCCAGTGAAAAACCACGTAATAGGCTCAAATGGAGTAAAAGAAAGGCCTGCCTGCTTTACTGAATCCCTTCAAACTGCTTTCACCAAATAAAGAATCACTACCTTTCTCTCCTAATGACTTAAAACATGCTTATCTAAAACCGAACAAAATACAAACACAACCACGACTGATCCAAGTTAAGAATATGTTTTTTTTACAACTGAGACTGGATTTATTTCTAAGTATTTAAAAAGGTTAAAGTGACTTAAGGTCTTAAGGTTAAATGACATATGTTGTTCAGGTATGTATTTTCTCTTTGGATTGAAAAGGAATGAGTATATTTGACCAGTCTAAACTATTTTGTCCATCAGCATGCAAAGACGCCACCTGAAACTCCCAGCACCTGCCCAAATACTTACAAAATGTTTGGTTATAATGACTACAACAGCTGTGGCTGTGGTGGGATTAGAGAAAACTGCATCCTTCATGTACATATCTGCACTGGGTCAAGACATTATAGACAACCATAACAATAGCCATTGATCACATTAGGCTGAAAGAAACATATCCACCAAGGTTAGTGTGTAAACTGGTTATTGGATATTTCTTTAAAAAAAAAAAGTCAATGGCACAGTACTGGTTTGTGAATTTCTACGGAATGATAATAAGTACCGTATGGAAATACAATTTATAGACTATGCTTGGACAAAAATGCTTTCAATACATAAATGCTGGGCTCGGCTGATGCAACTAGATTGTAAGCTCGTTTGAGCAGGGCCCTCTCCTCACCTGTTGTTTCGGTAAGTCAAATTGTTACGTTACATACTACTTGTTTTGTCCTGTCTACTCATTGTACAGCGCTACGGAATATGATGGCACTATATAAAACAATAAATGATAACATGTTTTTATGGAACAGACCCTTCTAGCCTTTCATTTTCCATAGTTAACTCAGCATCCCCCATACTGGAACTCCTCCTTAAGATAGGAACTACTCTGATGACGTTAGCCAAAAAAGCTGGGGACTGCACATTGCTTGCATTGAAATATTTATATGTTTAATAACTTTGATAATCCAGATGCCAGTCAGACGGCAATATACTAGTACATCAATAGTCTTCAACAGCCATGACAGTCCCACTGGCTGACTATCCTAATCAGGAGCATGGTGTGAAATGTATGACTACTGGATGAAAGCGTCACTAAATGATCATGTGTTATCAAGAAGCAGACTTAGAAAGGCATCCCAGCTCAACCTCAATTGCATATCTTGGCATTCACTGCATTTGATAACATATTCATTACAAACAGAATAATTAAGGATCATTTACAGTATATTCTTTCACTCGGGCACCAAAAAGAGAATACATGTTTCTATCTAAACAGATGTAACCTTTCAATGGTCTTTAACATCAATGTTTAGGCATGTGTATTCATTTCTGATTCCAGCAAGGAGATATTTGGAAAGTATTCTATTGTCAAACGTGGGCTTGGGGATGGTCTTTTTCTTTTTTGGGTTATATGTCTTCTTTTGAAACAATTGTGACACTTTGTACTTGAATGAATGTCCTCTGTAAACTTTTATGTATTATGCATCTTGAAAATGTGAAGCAAGAAAATTTAGTAAACAGAGAATTCACAAAAAAAACCCAAAAAACTGATATACTTGCCAAGAAAACATTGATATCGGTTCTATTGTTAATCTATTGCCTTATTCAGCAAACGTGGTTCAGAAAACTGTTTTAAGCACTTGCGTAAAGCTATTTAATGCATGGGAATCAACTGTGCCAAATGACAAAATATAATCAAAGTTTAAACCGTTAATTGAATAAACCTCTTAAGTGCAGAGAATTGTGGGCTCTAAGACTATGTTTATCTGTTTACTGGCGTATGCATTACATTTCATTACCAGTAATTTGTTATACATAGGCTTCTTTATGAGAGCATTATACTGTGATTATGTATAGTTTTACATTGCATTGAAAATTAACCCACAAAACTACAGTTACAGTTTTGTCTATTTAATATGATATTTGTTGGAGTTCCTTTTTTTTTCAAATTAGAGGCAGAGAGACTGAAAAAATGGGCAGTCTAGATGGGCCAAATGGGTCTTATCTATTGTTTAATATATATATGTTGGACTTAGGTCTTTTTTCTACCTTATTTACTATGTAACTATATATATATATATATACCGTATAACTTTTTTCCCTCACTTTAAGTCTTTAAAGTGGGGGTGCGGCCTATATTCCGGGTTTAGCGCCCGACGCCCGGGACATGCAGTTCCGGGCAGGCAGCAGGGTTAGGATCCAGATACCCCGCAGTGGTGCAGGGGACCTGTATCCTACTCTCCGATACGCTCAAAGAGCCTCCTCTGCCAGCACTTCCCACGGGGGGACTGCCGGCACGAGAGATTGTCTAAGCGCATCGCGCAGACGTTCACCGGCAGCAGCGATGCGCGCGTAAACAACCTCCGCTATGTACTTTAACAATCTCCCTTGCTGGGAATTCCCACGGGGGGAGTCCCGGCAAGGGAGATTGTTAAAGCACATCGTGCAGACGTGCCGGCAGCGGAGGTTGTTTACCAGCATCGCCGCAGCTAGTGAACGTCCGCTCGATGCGTTTTACCTCTGCCCCCCAAGACTTACCAGAGCAGACTCCCGGGTGTCTTGCGGGGCCGGCGGGGGACATCTACGCAATACGCGTATACAACTTCCTGTGCCGGCACTACCACCGGAAGTTGTATACGCGTATTACGTAGATGTCCCCAGCCGGCCCCGCAAGACAATCGGGAGTCTCCTCTGGTAATTCGGGGGGGGGGCAGAGTGACAGCATATCTCGGGGGGGCAGAGTGACAGCATATCTCGAGGGGGGAGGGCAGAGTGGCAGCATATCTCGGCGGTGGGGGGGACAGAGTGGCAGCATATCTATTACAAAGCTTTTTCTTTAAAAATGCATCAAATTTTTAGGGCGCGGCCTATATTCGGGTGCGGCCTATATCCGAGCCAATACGGTATATATACACATATATACATATATCAAGCAATAAATCAATAATCTATGGAATATAAAAAGCAGATTCCATTTAGCCATGGACGGTCCTTTCATTGTTTTAGTCCCAGTTATCCCAGTTACAATGTGTGCTCTTGCATTGACCCTACAAATGCTTACGAATCAAGCTGAAAAAAGTATATTTAGAATATAAATGGTTGCATACTGTGTATTTATTATTGTTAGTTGTACAATTACGGTTTTTAGATTTACAGAGTGGATATTTCAAGGTACTATACCTGGTGAGGACGTTGGAGAAACCTCAATATTCTTTTGATTGCGCAATGATATAAAGAATAGCCGTTTGAAACACGATTACACATTTCACAAATATATTATATTATATTTTCTATGTGTTCTTTACCCCCATCCCATCACACTTTTACGAGGCTGGAACTGAAGGCCAGAATATTTAAAGATATTATCATAACAATGCCTATGAACCCATTTAGCAGATTATCCAAAGAGCATTTAGTGCACTTGAGATAAAGTACAGTACAGCAGACCCAGAGAACAATGGAGCAATGTCTTTCTGAAGCACTCGAACCAAGCTGAAACGTAATGCCATGCCACTTTGTCCTACGCTTGCCACCATATTAGCCGTGTACTCATTAATGAGACGCAGAGAAGATATCCATTTTACGGCATTAGCAATATGTTTTTCAAATGCATTCAAGAACGCTGATTCAAAGCAATTAGACAGAGGAGAATAACCAATATATGTTTGACATAGAAAGAAAAAAAGTATATCGGTTTTGCTAAAGTTATGCTAGAATCAGGAGAGCTAATTGTTCCTGTGATATTACTTCTTGGGGTTTCTACCTAAGGTTTTTTTTCTGCGTTGGCACAGATTTGAGACATAATTTCATACTATTATTATTATTGATTTATATAGTGCCATCATATTCCACAGTGCGGTACAATGCGTAAACTGGAACATAACAACATAACAATTTTAGCATAGAAAAACAAAGGATGCTGAAACAAGCCTGCAATCTATAAGTATAAAGTAACCTTCTAGAATGCAGGAAATGTAAGCATACCAGGATAGGGAGAACTAGTCTGTGGCTTTCTACGTTGAGGTATAGTACTGCTATCTAATTTCCCTTTCCATAATTGCTCAAAGCTTTCTTCTAATTTGCTCAATATCCTATATTATATTATATATGATTTGTTATGATCTTTCTTCACATGAAATTGCTTTAGTTATTTACTTATGGATTAAAAAACCTGTATATCGTTGTCTAGAACCTTAGTTTAACAATCAACAGAAAGCCTTTTGATGTGTGATATGTTTCTGGCTGAGGATGTATTTTGGGGTTTAATAAGTAGAAGTATCTGTTTCTCAAAGACAGCTGAAGGAACATTATTCTTCCTTAGCCAAGTTATATATTGGGATTGTTTAACAGCATGGTTCATAGATACAGTAATATTTACAATTCAGTTACTTTCATATATTTATAGGAGACATAAGAATAAATAATGATAAATGTGATATCACTGTTAAATTGTGCATACTCACCTTTTTCCTTTTTTTTGGACACAAAGAGACATCTGCATAGTTTTGCTTAACATTTACTGGTACGTCTAAGTTAAGCAGGTGCATTATACATGATCACGTATACCTTTGTGATTAATTATAATACGCACAACACTGGTGTTTCTATTTTATTAGAAAAGGGAACTATTACTTTATTGCGCTTCAGATCTTAGGGCTCACAAGTGCTTTGATGATGTTTTGTGATGTAAAGTATGTATACAATAAGTATACAATTTTACAATGCATTGGCCTGAGTACTAGACATATTATTTTAAAGCGTGCATCAGGTCACACTCCGTGGCTTTTCCTATCCAAAAAAAGGCTTAAGCAAAAAATGTTCTGTTTCTTTCTTCTAGAATGATCTGACAATCCCTAATTTTAAACCATTGACAAGATATGTTCTTTCAAGCAAGACACTAATATGGCATGTAATTGTAAGTGTAAAGAAAAAAGAGGAGAGGTGTAGTCATTAACTTTTCTGTTTGTTTTTCTTATCACCTTTTTTATTGCTGGGGTCACCACTAGGTTGACTTGAACTTAAAAAAACAACATTTTGACTGGTGTCACGCTAATACTTACACAAAATGCTTCCAAATTTCCTAATCCCTCTATTTACTAGTCGGTTCCATACGTTTCATAAGGAGAGTTAACAAAATGAGTTAGCTTAGCACTTTGGTACATTGTCTAGGGTCCCAGCCACCCAAATCTACTTAGTTTTGCCAAACAAAGAGGAGACGTGAGGAATCTTAATCCTGTGGTGAGCCTGTAACCTCTACTGTCACGGCTCTAACTATACAACATACGAGATCATTAAAGCCTCTGAGCATTCCTCTAGGCACCATTGGAAAGAGTCTGGAATAAGGATTAACTTGAAATGCACAGTCAAATAGGTAACATAATGTCACCTCCAGTAAGAATGTATTACTGAAGGGAGGGATGAAATTGGCCATTGTAACACATTATTTCTTGGAAGGACATGAAATAAATATAGGAGCACACTGTACGTGTGAAAAGTAATTCCTCCAAAGACATTTCTAAAAAGACACAGGAAATGAAAATGCAGGATCCATGCACACATTTGGCATCCCTGTTTCTTTTTTTTATTCCTTTTATTTCCTATCCTTTAAGTTGAAAGATACATTGCACAGAGTAGGAAAACAATTTAATGCACATCGCCCTTTTTCAAAACTCGAATTAACGATGTCAGTGAAATGGAATTCCAATAAAGAAACATCATTCACCATTGTAACACTGAAATATAATTTAAATCATTATTTTAAAAGGGACCCGCAAGCCTAAAAAATGATTAACCTACACATAGCACGTAAGTCTAATGATAAAATCACAGAGGATTCAAAATGTCTGCCTATACCAAGATATGTATTTTCTCTCCCTTGTAGCGCTATGTATATTTGTCCAGTTTACTGGCAGCTTTCTTGTCAGGCATTTTACAAAAATCCTTCATAATCTTACATTTAAGGTAAAAGGAAGGATGCTATACGGAAAAAAAGCAATACTTTATATAACATAACAATTGTAAAAGACAATGATGACATCTTCACAAAAAAAAATTAAGCCTTATAAAAAGCTTTGTTCAAATACTAAATCCAGAGTGATATACGATATGATTTATAAAATGTTTCTTTTTATTTTAAATACGGTTTGCATTATTTATTTTAAGATACAAACTTTAATTTTACTTAATAAAGTTTTACTAAAATGTCACCTTGCAATAACTGATTTTGAGTTCTTGTGAAATTTCGATGTACCATTTCTAATACATTAATATGAGATAATTAGTATTATTGTTTTTGTTCAGTTCATTTATTTAAGTCAGACAGAAAGTAGCGTAGGCCTTTAATCTTCATCCTCCATGATGAGTCATTACTGGGCCTGATTTTAAATCCAACTTTTCAGTGGGGCATTTTTACAATCATTGTTTTGGACTAAATTGTTCTTTACTGCTTGATTTTAGATCTGTAGCATTGTTCTTCAAAGAAGTGAACTCCTGAAAGTCCTTAGAATTCACTGCCAACATTTCCATTCATGACCTCTTTGTTTGTTATTCTAGCATTTCTTAATTGTATGTTTCTAATTCATCATCGTCTAAAGAGCTTTTTGAGCTTTTAATGTACTAAATGAGAACTTAGAAAAGGATGTCCAAAAAACATCTGATATTCCTTGCCCTTCAGAAATTTCCAAACATTAGTACATATTTGCCACTATACATGAAATCCGGAAACAAAGTCATCTGAAGTCTTATTGACCCGTTCTCTTCCTCTATTGTTGAGTTAATCCATTCTATTGTGATCCCACCAAACATATTTTAACTGGACAACTTCATATTTATCAACAGAGAATGAAACATTCTATTTTGTGAAATAGGTCTTATGAATACTAATTAGCATACACATGATACAACTTTTAATTACTAGCATTGGCTTGTACATGGAAACACCAGACTCAGCCAAGTTTGTCAGGAGAACAGAAGTGAATTATCTAGCTAATAATCAAGTTAGCTAAAACACTGCCTAGCCTTTATTGTTGGGGTTCACATGCATGCCCCTGGAAATTCAGAATACAGCAGACGAGACTGGGTGTGCATGCCAGTTCTTGGGTCTAACTTGACCTTGGTTTAATTATGTCAAATCATGGATGGGGGGTTTGCCATACTATTTACAACAAATCCAGGTCTACTCTCGAATGCATGATTGGATAATGAGATTTCTCCACACTCCCAGAAGTGGAAATGCACTCAATAAAAAGCTTTTCGGAGGATGTACCAAGACTTTGGTGGAAAATTTGGAAACATGGATTGGGCATGGAATATTGTAAAATGTATGGTTCGTTCCACGGTTGCTATAGAGAAGTCTGCCTTAGGGGGAGTCCAGTCCTGCCTTCCAAAAGTTTATTGTTGTGCAACTTATAAAACATTTTAAAATATTTACATTGGACACATACAGAGAAACTAATCAGCAAGGTGAAATTGGAAGCATCCTAGTAAATAGTACAAGATGTAGAATTAAACACGGATGGATACATGCCAGCTTTCAGGACATAATAATAGATCACTACTTTGCACTGATGTCATATTAATTTCTTTAGCTTTTATTTTTGCAAAAAAAAAAATTATAAGGAGATATAATCATAAAAAATGCATTGGATCTGCCTTTTGGAATGCAATTTAAAACCTCTGTTTTTGATTTATGTTAAGAAAACATATTTATAATGCCTAGATATATAAAGGAATCTAAATTTTCTGTAAATTTAATTTGGCTGAAACAACGGCATGTCTTAACAGCAACTTCAGTACATCTTCTAACAGTAGAGTAAATGAGAATTACCTATATTTTAAGAAAGACAACTCATTTTGTTAACTTAAAATAAACGTTAATTTAATCTACAATCTCAGTACTTTTAAAAGAAACTCCCACCATAGTTTCATTTGTCGCAACATGTCACATACATTTTATAATTTATCTCTAGGTTTCTCGTGAGTTCTCATCAATCCATGATCCTCTGATATTTGAGAAGCCACTTTTCTCAACCTGGAAGACTCTTCCAATCACACGTGACAGAAGGAGCGCACTTATCACGTAGATATTTATGTCGCAAGGGGCATGAAATACAGTATCCTTACACAACCCATGTAATGTCACAAAAATAACAAAATAGCTTCACATACGGCACTTCTGAGCACAGCTCAGGGTAATATCACCCCTCTGTGACAACTGAAGCAAACAATTTACAAAGATCACCTACCCCATTTGTATTTTACCATGGGGAACAAATGGTGGGAATTGCCGTAAATATTTATAACATACTAGAAAAAACAAAAGACCTACAATTATTATTTTGTTGTAGGTTAGTAAAAATTTTTGATAAAGAAATAAATATAGCTCTCACACAGCCAAGGTACAGCAGTGATTTGTGATCTATCAATGAGTATGCTTATACAATCGGTCTATCAGTTAGTAACCTCATTTGTTATAGTCAATGTGGCTTCCAGTGGGTATCTATATCTTAAGCTTGTCGATTTTTGTACAATGAGGATGTAGAATAAAAATAATGTCAAACAGCAAAAAAAATAAAATAAAAAAACTGTATTTAAGTTTTTCCATGTGTTAAAGGCATGGAACAGTTTAAAGCAATTATGCCAGAATCCTTTGCAATTTGACTGATCATGTATTCTTGTCTTCCCATTTCCTGCCAGGTTAGATACAACACCCCCAAGAACCAAACTCATCTAATTGAAAATAAAAGAACATTGCATTTTTTGTAAAAAATACAAACCAGATTGGATATAACTTCCCAAAATTCTTTGCATTAACAAAACAAAAACATAAAAAAATATAAAACGGTTACAAAGGAGCAAAAATAATTGTATAAGGAAAAGGTAGCCAAAAAAAAAGCAAAGGTTATAAATAGCACCAGGTAATAGGGAGGTAAATGCTTTTGTGATTAGATCCGTTCATTGTTTAAATCGGTTAAATATGTTTGTGAGGAATGGCTGATGGAAAACAGACTTTATGCTGTGCTATTGGTCAACTTGTTTGAAAAGTTCTTTCCTGTGCACAGAGCCAAGAAATACTACTTTGAAATATGTAACTTGCTACTGAAGACTTCATCTTCTAGATCTTTTAGGACTCTGACAATTAAAAGCATTTAATAATAAAGCAAATGAAATTTTCATGCTATGCCAACTTCCTAAATATTTCACAGGTTCTCCATGAAAATCAAAGACATCAACCACCTTCTCCGTTGCTTCATGCATTCATAGTGAAAAACTCGGTTGGGCATAATTGTAAAATAGCGGTTTCAGGATATAAGAATATTACATTACAATAGATTGTAACTATTTTTCCCTCAGATTATTTTCCTTCTTCTTAAAGAGGTGCTTTAATTTCATGAACTAACCTCATCACTCTCGATTGTAAGCTTGCGAGCAGGGCCATTTTTAACGTATTTATTTGTCAGTTGTAGTTTTGTCATACCATTTGAATGTATGTACTGTAAGAAGGGGTACATACATTGATGGTGCTTTATAAATAAAGCATAATAATGAGGATTTCTATTGGATTCCCCATATTAAGCTAAATAAAAAATGATAGGGCTACATGGTTTATCTAGTTCCAACAACATTCCCCACCAAAGTCATAAAGGGCTAAACTGTAATTACAATATCTAGTCCTAATAGAAAAAAAATATTTGTATTTCATAATTTTTTTTTAATAACCCCAGAACAGTGTTTGTGCCGACTAAATCATTAGTTACGGTTTCCAATAAACACTTGTGGAATCAAATGTTTTTGATCACCTTAAGCATATAGCACATTTGCACATTATGCACAATAAATCACTTCAATGGAGGGATAAATCAGTATCTCATTGAGTTTGTCTGTGGTGGTGTTAAAAGTTGGACATAAGATCAGATGATAAAATAAAATAATATAAGCTTATGTTTTTTATATGGATTAACTAGTTATTTGGGTAATAAATCCACAAACCTTATATAAACTGTAAAAAAAATGGCACTAAGCATCAGAAATCTGATAAGCAAAGCCACTGTGAGAAACATGTTGGCAAATATATGTTACACAGGTGTTCCACAACATACCCAACATGGTCCTGACATAAAGCTCAGAGACTCTAGAGCAGCAGTTTGTAGTTTTATCCGGCCACAAATATTGGCCTGGTAACTGTGAAACGTTATTGCTTTAGAAGACTGTTCCAGAATTAGAAAGATGGCAAAATCCTTATTTAATTCTGACCTTATTTCCTACAGATGTTCTTGTCTGTTCTCCAAAAAGCGTTACTTGGAACTCTTCCTGGATTGTCACTGAATTAGAACATCAAAAAACACCTTATCCCTCTTTGCACCCCCTAACAAAAGTTCAAGGAAGCAGCCAATTTAACCTCAGCGGGGAACATGTTGAAGATTCCAACAGACCCTAGGGCTTAATTAATGTAAATTGTTAATGTGCAAAACAAAGACATGATTAGTATCACTTTCATTGTATTGTGGCTCCATGATGTCATCAGTGCAAGTTAAACTTCACAGACATACGTTACCGAAACGAACCAGAAGAAAAAAAATGCTAAATCAACACATGTGATCTGTCTCCGCTCACAACAAATTCGTTCTGAAATAGTTTTATTAATGCTTTATCCCATTACAATCCTACATCAACCGTTCATGAGTCGATGAGATACGTACCATGCCAGAACGAAGCAGACAGACTTCATTAACATAATATGTTTGGGAAGTTTCACTTCTTTTGGGTCTTTTCAATAATTAAAACCATACACTGCATTAGCTAAACACGCAAAGCATGTGTAAAGGCCTTGATTTGAAGGGTTTTTTTCCCCCCTGAAAATGTGTGTATTTTTGGAATACGCCTCTGTACAGTAAAATGTTCTGGAAGAATTCCATGTAATAGGAAAAATGTTATAACAACCCTCTTTAAAGAAAATGAAACATTTTCAATTGTTTACGAGGTCAGGTATGTGGGTTTTCTCACTTTTCTTTGCACAGTATTAAGATAATAAAGATAATAAAGTATATGCAGGATTCAAAATTTTATTCTAAGCAATTTATTTTATCATTTTTAAATGGTCATTATTTGTGAAAAAATACATTTTTGTGTTCTTTGACTTCAATTTTCCCTTCCATTAATTTCAGAGATACTTAAATGAAATTACTATTAAGCAAAAACTTGCATTCATTTACCTGCATGAGTTTGGTTTTTAAAGTTTATTTTTACATCTGTATATGTGCTGTTACAAAATTATAAAAAAAAAAATATCCAGAACATTCAGTACATTAGCCATCACAAAAGAGATTGCTGTTATTTAACTGATACAAAAAATGCATTTAAAATACTTATTAGTGTTCACACAAAGTATTTTTTTTAAATATTTCACAATACAAAAAAGGGAGATAATCTCAATGCTGCAGATAAATGTATCGCAATATACACATGGCAACCCTTGCATAGATTGCAGTGAAAAAGTATGACAAATGTATATATTTTTTAAATCTCATGTTTTCTACCACATTATACGGAAATATTTAATTGAATTACTTTCTTGGAAAAACTTAAACTTGCAATTTACAACACTTTGTAGCACTAGTTGATCCCAATAATTGGATCATTAGATAAAGCCACTGACTGGTTAAAATGTAGTTAGCAAAAAGTATATTTATTATTCTACTGCCTATGAAAAGTATTGCTTCACTTTCCAAATGTGTCCATACATTATAATGCACAGAAATGTTATTTGACAGCACATTAAAAATCACAGAGAGTGCCTGGTCATAGGGTCCATGATCTATCCTTTATTGCTCAATTTGCAGCTTTTTGATGGGCTATCAAAAACAGATCAAACGCAACTCGGTTTATTGCAACTACACTTAATACACGGTATGGGTACGCATAATGAAGACACAGGACAAGATAATGTTGGCTGCGGCCCAGTAAATGACCACCTATCGTCACAATACTAGAATAGAAAGGGAAAAATGAAACGATGGGACAATTCTGGGTGGAAAGGATTATCATATAAAATGAGACATGATTCAAATCAAATTCAAACATCATACAGTAATATAAATAAGCTGACACCAAGCAAAAAAGGGCAGAAGCAGAGCCAATAGTACAGTGATATATTTTGTCCCTTATTAGGCCAGTCCAATATTGACATATAGCAGAACATTCCTGTTACAAGTGTACCAATTGTCAACAGGCAACATTACCTTTACTAACATGTACTTGCAAAGTGTGTTGTACGTCTCCTAAGAAATGACATGATGTACTCTCTAAACAGAAGAAATACATTTAAATGCAATATGTGGGCCAAGATGGTGAATCACAGGAGCAAAGTAATTTAAGTACATTCCAGGAAAGGATAACATGAAAAGTACGAGGCAGTAAAGTCACTTATTCTACAGATTCCAGGGTCATGTACTGGTTTTTATTTTTTTAAGTGTCCTACTCGTCGCTAAACTGTACTTCACAAAATTAGCCTATGATTTAATGGACATGCCTTTGTTCACACTATCAATTTGAGAGAAGCTTCAGTCCAGATAGGCTGTCGTGTGTGTTAAATTAAGTTGGTCTTCTCAAAGTGTTCTTTTAAGTGGTCAAATCTTTTAAGGAACATTCCATGAAAATGCAGTCTCCACTGTACTTAACTTCGGGTATCATTAACAAAGCTTTGACTAAAAGCGGCTCTTGTATAGAGACTGGAAATACAGCTCCACTAGCTGTATGTCTCTTCTTGTACTGACAGGCACTTTGGGCATAAGCAAACACTGAGAAGTGATGACGTGTCAGATATACCAGTGTTTCCTTATCAATGCATGTTTGCTGACCGAGACGCTCCATCGCTTCAAGAATATTGATCCCGACCGATTATCAGAATGACATTTATCTTAATCCTGTAGGTTAATAAAATAGAGACAGTGATTTTTTTTTTCAAAGTTCTTACGGCTAACACCCCATAACCTATGAGCACCAATGAGCGTGTTCTATAATCCCGCATTCTACTTCACAGATGAGAAATTGTAACGTGCGTATTTAAGTTAGTTGGACTCCCACAGCATGTCAACTGTTGCCTGTATAGAGTGGGGGTTAGATATAAAGTGACCTCTATAGGAAACAGTAGAATGTCCCTGCTGGTTGGACAGTTTTATTGGTTGCTATGGTGATAACACAACTTTTTAATTGGCCAAGGTAAAGAAGAGGGATAAGGTGTTGCCATGAGGCAGCATTTCTGACCTGGCTAAATCCATTCGGTGCTCCCCCATAGGCCTATCGTCCAATACATTTTGATGACTAACATATGATTGGAGAGGACTGTCTGGTGTGAATGTAAGTTCTGATGCATTTTTTCTGAGCTAGATGTGTTTTTATCTAAAATTTTATATTTCTATGCCATTTAGTTGGGCTTACTGACTTAACCTACGTAAATCAAGGTATAGAAGGTGACCACTTGAAAAGGGGTCCTGTTAGCATACCAACCAATGATTATTATATACAGCGCTGAATAATATGAATTAAGGTAATTAACCAAAAATAATAATGAGTAACTGCTCCCCGGAGTCTCCTTTCTGTCCCCTCTGGTTCCTATGCCAATGATTGTGTGAGTGTAGGGTCTACAGCCTAAAAAATATGCCTAATTATATGGCTTGGGATTTTTGCTCCTGAAAATGTATTAAGAACAGAAGCCCAAAGCTGAACTAGAATTGAATCCTTAATCCGTCGTTCACGGTGCCTGTGATTCTTTAACATATGGCGGTGAGGTTCCTCCATAAATACATTTAAATTGTTAAACTGAATGTAAGCTTTTTATGTCACAAAAATACATAGTTTGGTGTAGTTGTCAGGCTATAAAACTAAAATTAGCAAGTTAGATTACGTTTAAGTTTACCAAATATGTTAAAGAATATTATATACATTACTGGGTCTGCATCTACAAAGTTCCAAAAAGTTGTAGAGCTTTGAGCTGCAGGTGCTTAACGTTAAATGCAAGTATGGCATGGATTAAATCGCAGGTTACACTTCGGAAAATGAGGGGATTTTCCCCATGTTTGATCAAGGTCAAATCTCTATTAAAATACCCTTAGGTTCTCGTTCTAGAGAAATGAACTGGTAATACATTTGGCAAATTAATCTGTGGATTGTCTTCTCACATAAGACCAGCTGTTATGTTCCTAAGCACATGCATTATTTACCTCCAATAATGAAATGACTAAATAAAAATTCAAAGGAAAAAAGAAAGCACATAGTTTCACTGCTCCCGAGGTAGAATTACAGATTTAATAATCTGATTTGTCAAAACTGTCAGACCCAAAGGGATCATCTGGAGTACAGATGAAGAAAATATTTATAATTATAGGTTAACTTGGGTAGTCAGTCATTGTTAGTGTATGTGTCAGCTGCAAATGTAAATGCAGTAAAATACGGTCACCGAAGTGAACACCCTACACTGGTAATTATTCTATATTATTACGTGTGCAGTGAACATTCTGCCCTTGTTTCGTGATTCACAAGTTTATAGTTTACACATGTGACATGTGCAAGGATAGCTTGCATAAAAGGTACTATTTTTTCTAGGGCCAATTTGTAATTTAAAACAATGCTATAAAAATAACATGCTTTATACCTAAGCAATATTTAAAGGGGCAGTCACATTTTATGATAGAATCTATACAAATAAATAAAAAAAAAAAAACATGTACATAGAAAATATCTATACAGTATATAATATGTTATTGGATAAAGCTATGAAAATTGTTTTGCTCGTACTTAGCTTAGCTGCACTAAATGTATCTATGGGATGTATGTTTAATGCCTGACAGCAAAACCAAAGTGAGAACTGCATTTGTGGAAAGATCAAAAATTTTTATAAAAAATGATATCATCCCATTAACTATACAGTACCTATGGCCAATACTGAAAAATGAAATATAATTTCCTCTTAATGGCACATCCCAGCCATCGTATGCATTTTAATGAAGATGATAGCTCTTCATTAAAGGGCGTCCCCTTTATTATAATTTCTATCAGCCATAATTGTAACCCTGAATCAGAAATAAAAAGAACACAACGCTCTGGACAATACTTTGTGGAGGTAGATAATGCTCTGAAGAGGGAAAGAAGCCGTACACGAGAGTGCACTCTTCACAGAGATACAAAACAGTAAAGAATCTGACAGATAAACCCAGCCATATCTCAGGGCAGAGTTCACAGACCTTGGTCACAAGATCAGAGAGAGCGAAAGTGTCTTCACAGTAATTCCTATTATGATGATGCACTAAAATAGATATTACAGATGAACCTCTCCATTCCTTAAGCTGAACTATTATTAAACCAGTCAATGTCAGGTGGGATTTCGATGCCCCTTCTTAGCTGCCATTAACCCAGTTGTTGACACATGGTGAGGTCACCCAGTGTACGGTTGTCATTCATCTAAGGAATTTCATAAAGTAGCTCTAAATGTCCACAGTCCACTGCAGATGCAAAATGGTAAGTATGACATTAAAATGTTACTTATTTTTTTGTCAGGTAGGTTAAATTGGTATACCTGGCCAGTCTACTGACTTAGATATGTGTTCCTTGTCTTAATTTGTCCCATGATTTGTCCCCGATGCCCACTTAAAGAGCCAGTGAAGTTTTTTTTTTATCCCATGATAAAACGGTTAAGGCAAGCCTTACTTGTATTAAAAGACAGCGCAGAACATACTATGTAGATTTCCACATTATGAACATTACTGGCACTTGTACTGTCAATGGCTAGTTCATTCGACCAGGAAAGTGAGGAGGTCAGTTACTTTTTCTTTTTTTTTTTACCAAACTGCTTTAGATTTAAGTAAAAACAAGTTACTGCCATTTATATGACACCCATATGTATGTACCTCATATATACCTAGGTGCATCTTCCAAAAAAACAAAAAAAAACAATGTCTGTAATACGACTACTAAAATGAAGACTTTTTTTAGTTTTGGGTAATATACCTTATATCCTTGCTGGTTGGGGGGCTGTTGTGTTTTTATTTTCCCCTTGTATGTTTTGTTTTTGTTTTTACACTATATACGTATACATGCCTTTATACCTCTCGGATGAGATGTGTCCTAGTACCCGTCTCATTTGGGTTACCTCATGTAGAAACTTGGGGGATCTTTTGTCCTGTACTGTATTAATAATACCAGGGTACTGTTATTATGTGAAGTAGTGCTGTTATGATCTTTTGTTTTTCTACCTTTTTTTCTTTTCCGACTATGCCTATTGTCATCAGATTAGCCGTTTGTGGTTATGTACTACCTTTACATATTGTAACACTGATATATCTCATGCATATCTGCCCAACTGGATTTGATACCTTTGTTAAAAAATGTTCTGTATTGTATTCTGTGATTGTACTGTATCCCTGTTATTATAAATAAAGCTGAATTGAATGGGTAATATATATCCTAACTCTTTTTATAACGTATATTTATTAAATCTGACAAAATTCTATTATGTTTATATCTGAGACACATTATTACAGATTTGTATACATCTGCTTTGCCTTTAACTTATTGGAATCTTTAAAGTAAAGTTTTACATCTGTAACAGAGGGACTTTCAGAATTTTAAGTACAAATTAGCACAGTGTATAATCTCCAATTCTAGAAATGCTTGTTGTATGCCGGCTACTTTCCATTGCAAACCATGAGCTGTTCTGCAAACATGCCGCTACTCAAGAAAGTTTATCACTGAATGCATGCAGACAACGGTTAGCAAACATTTCAGGGTATGTAAACACAAACACGGGTGCAATCGTCTTTTGGACAATGCAGAAGGCGACAGGAAGTAGGAACACTAGTGAGAACTTGTTACAGATTTCAGCAAGATGGTCACCGTTGTTATGGTCACTAATCTCTGACCTACTTAAAATGACTTCATTTTAAATATCCACTGATTCAGATGGCTACTTATGGCTTTGTCACTGAATCTTTTAATGACAATAAATCAAGAGCATCAGCCACTAGCTGATAATTTACTGGCATGATTTGTACTGATTGTTTAGGGGACAGAACAAGATAAAACATCACAATTTTAAACATAGTTACAATATTACAGTAATTAAAATAACAGTAATTTTTCATAACTCAATAAGATGTACTAAAGCAATATTATCTATACAAAAATACGAGATTTATTTAAAAAAAAAAATTCCAAGGGTGCAGCCAAATTGTTTAATATTGTGTCCATTGCTAGGAAATTACATCTAGCCAAGAATACTGTCCCAGGGCCATCTTTATACAAGTATAACTAGGCACAAATATTATATATTTGGGTGAGGGGGTAGAAGAATAACTTGGCTGCCATCTACCAACAAAATAACTTTCAAGGCTATGCATTGTACCTTATATTACAAAAACACTGGGCAGGGGCAAGGGGCTGGTGGACATTTGCCCCCTGAGATGGTTTGATTTGACGATTTTGGGTCACTCCTGAAAGCCTTTTCTTGGGTGTTATTTGCAAGTCCCCATAATGCCACCGGGGTGTCTAGAGGTACAAGAATTAAATGCAGCATTTAACCTCGACTGAATCCTTTTGTTGTTCCCTGTTTGTGCTTTCGATTTTGGTGTATGCGTGTATGATACTGCCTGTTGATTGCATTGCCTGCCAGTTGTTTGGGATACTCCTTTGGTACTGACAACTTTTAAACCCACTAGATAAAACCATAAAAGAGTCTTCAGGTTGCTCAGGCGGATGGAAAGGAACTGCACAGAGATAGGATGCAAATAAGGGATCCACTATGATACACCATTATGATACTATGATACACTATTAAACACCTGCCTCTCTTACATACCTACCATTAGCCTTTAGAATTCAGGGTCCTGCATTGTTTACCTGGTTAAGTCAGAATAGGTCAGCACCTAAACTAGTCAGCAACATTTGTATTTATATATGTGCTGATAATTTTGCTATGTTTCATTCACAATCTCCAGATGGATTGTGTAGTCAAGTAAATATGCTTGACAAATTAATTTGATTTTGTTAAAGGCTCATTTTGTAGAATTACTAATCAAGAGATGAACCCAAGAATGCTCCAAGATGACATCATAATCCACTACATCAAAACAAATTTTTTTGGAAAACAAAATATTTCAGACCCTAAATAAACGCTGTGAAAAAACAAACCCATAAGTTGTGTCTAAAACAAGAATACAATATAACGTTAAGACTTTACTTTGTGTTTTATATGTAAACAAAGTACACTAATTGCTGTTTATGTCTCATATAAAATATAATAATGCCTATAGGGTCATAAACTGTTGTTGAATGTTAAATGAAAAAAGGCTGGATGAGACTGGGCCTACATGGGCAATTAAAATAAAATTTGTGTTGTAAACAGTGTATTATTTAAAGAATCAATTTACCATATCAAATAATCTCTCTCTGAGGCATATTGCACTGATAAGATGTTCTGCAAACCGCAGGAATGAGGGAGGAAAATACACCAAAATAATTTCTCTGTAATGATAAAAGTAGATTGATTTAAGCAAACACTTAAATGACCTTCAATATGGTCAGTCTAAGAAAATGTGATTTATGGAGACACACGCTGTAAACGTGTGAAACATTTCTATCCCAAATAGTTCTTCGGTGGGTGGGAGAAATGGTAAAGATCAGATCTTTCAAGAAGTGCTAATCTGTTTACTTGCAATGCTCTTAAAACATTTCAGATTTCTTCTGCTAAAGACTAGCCGATATATACTTTTGTATGTCTACTTCCTGCACCACTTCTGGACTTCTACTTCCTGCATTATTGAGAGATGGAGGTCATGTGGCTTATTTTAACAGAAAACACTGTAGACTGTCCACTTGGATGCAATCTTAACTTCACTTAGCTAGAAAGCATCTACATAGGATTTCCATATTGCACGGTATCCACAAAAACTATACGAAAAAGCACTTCGCTTTCCTCCTAACCAAGGAGGCACACAGATTTCCAGATCTCCATCTTCTCTAATAGTACATGTCACTAGAACTGTGATTAAAGTTACTAGAATTTATCTTAAGTTGACTAGCTCACTGTGAGGACATTGAAATCGGTTCACACTATTCCACATAAAAAGACTGTACATGTACATTGCTGAATTCACACATAGAGGTCGGTTATTCCTGTTAGTTTACGTTATTCTCCAAGGGATCACGGCTATAAGGGTTTTTTTTTTTTTTATTATTTTTTTTTAAAGTTTATACTGACCCCATAAAAGCCAAGAAGGTTTCACTCTGTAAAATACACACGACTTGGAGGTTTGGAAAGCAGTTCACACCTGCGAACCGCAGTTTTGCATTTGTAAGAAAATGAATGTTATTTTTCATTTTACATCTTTTGGAAGCTGTGAATGTTGTAGATTTTAGGCTTTCCTTTGTTTTTACAAACAGCTGGAATATATCCCCTTTATTGCCTCCTGACACACCGAATTACAGATATCCATTTATAAGTTTCTGCATTCTGGGTTCTTTGGTGTGGTCAGAGATATTGCTTCGTTTGAAATTCCCGGCTCTTAAAATAGCTTGTGGTTGGAATTTAAAATTACTGTTAAGTTAGCAAAATTT
The DNA here is from genome assembly GCF_027358695.1 of Spea bombifrons. Classification (NCBI taxonomy): domain Eukaryota; kingdom Metazoa; phylum Chordata; class Amphibia; order Anura; family Pelobatidae; genus Spea; species Spea bombifrons. Next base: position 65,593,533 of record NC_071088.1, on the reverse strand, counting down.
CCAGTCTACATAATAATTTACACGTACGTTTCTCAAAATAATAGTCGCAAAAATATAGTAATATGGCCACATGACCATTTTAAACAGAACAAAAGGAACAACATGGTGGCTTATCATAAGTCTCAAACCACATCAAATGGTTTTCTGGATTGTTACTGTGGATTCTAATAGCTGCCATGAGTGTTTTATTAGGCGAGAACAATGTTATAAAATGCGGAAAGGTTATTGTGACGTGGGGTGACGCGCAGGCAGCTGAGAGCAAAATTTGAAAGAAAATCACATACAATATTAAAAAAAAAAGTTAACTGAGGATGGTGAAATAATTTTAGAGGGGAAAAAAACTTGCTATAATTCAGCAGTTTTTGTGTCCTGGATGGAGACTTGAACTAAATGAAACATAATACATTAAAAAAAGATACTGTAGATGAGCAATTGAGTAAATCTTATCCAAAATCGTTTTAAATTGTATTGTCTTCATCTTCAAGAACCTGTATTAAGTATTAATGTTGATTTATTGTAGTGAGAGTTCTTAGATCTTATATAATATTCCTAGTAAAGGTTGTAAAGTAAAAGCAATTTAGAAAACACACTATTGGCCTTCTCTTCCAATTAGCTTAAACTAAACTAAATTTATAGGGAGCAGGGTTTTGGTGTTCCTAAAAGATCTAGGGTTTAGAAGTCATGATGGAACTTCGACTCCTTCTCAACACCTCGGTCCAGTATGGTATTCCCCATTCATCCTCTGTGTCGCTGCCTTCTTTTAACATAATCAGATGGCATAAAAGTAACTTATATCCTTCTGGTATTAGAAGAAGAAGAAGAAACAAAAAGTTGTATAAAGTGATATAAAGTTGGTCATCCCAGTGACCTCGTTTTTAACTTTTTATCACTGAGCAAGAAATTAGTGACTTTCAGGCTTAAAAAGAGTGTGTCCTGCTGGTGTCTCTTCCAAAACAGCCAAAAACTTTGACTCTGTTGTCACTGGACAGATACCCATAGATACCCACTACAAAACAAAACCTGATATTAGATGTGCTCAAGGTATGCCAAATAGTATATTTCCTCTTCAAATCCTGATGGCTTACAATTTATATATATATATATATATATATATATATATATATTTTCTTCTTTCTTTTTCTTCTTCTTCTTTATACAGCCACTTCAAAATAATAGCTTTGGCCTTTACTTTTTATCTTTTCCCCCCACTCTGGATGGATGACCTCACTAACTTCTTTGACCTTAGCTAGCATCTCTGTGCTGTTGACACACAGTGTACTTATCTCCACCTGACCTTAGGCTGACAGTTCAGTTACGCTGCCGCTTCAGATGATAAATGTATGATATATTAACATGCACGCAAGCACACTAAAATAAGTGTGTCTATCAATGCAAAACACACATCCACACACATGTACATTATATGCTTACAAGGTTCATAGGTTTTACAAGCAAAAATAGCATAGATTTTTTTCCCCAGGAACATTTAACTATCATGTGACATAAAAGCAGACACTGACAGGATGTTGCCATAGAAATTGGAAAATATTATTATTTTTTTTATTTGTTCTATGTCATTTTTATTTGATTAAACTTTAAAGAGGAAAGAACAAAATGTCAGATCTAATGAAATTTGCTTAATTTAACATTTGAGGCATTGCAGTAAATGTTTGGTCTGGTGCTAACAAACCACAGTAGTGAAGAATAACAACTCCTATCAAAACACTCGAAGTGGAGACAATATAGATGGCCTCTAAAAGCTAAACCACGTTCAGGTGTGTGAAACAAACTCCACCATCGCCCCAATATAGCAAAAAATAAAATAAAGATAACAACAATTTCCCACTGATATGTTCAAAATGGGAACAGCTTATATGACATGTCTAGTGTGCAATGTAGATGTCAATAGTGTCAGTTAAGCAAGAGATACCAAATCCCTATCAACATATCAAGAGATAAAAACAAGGCAGCCGGACACCAAAAGAGGACAATAAAGCTACTGGGAAATTTACTCTACTGTTGGAATAGGGTCTCCCCAAAGACAAGCATCTTGTGCTATAAACTTGTAATATTTAAATATAAATATATATATATATATATATATATATATATATATATACGGTGGATATAAAAAGTCTACACACCCCCTGTTAAAATGCCAGGTTCTTGTTAATGTGACCTATAACGTAAACAATTCAATTGCAAAACAAGCTGAAATCTTTGAGGGGAAAAAACCTCAATAACCTGGTTGCATAAATATGCACACCCTCTTATAACTGGGGCTATGGTTGTGTTCAATCACATTCAAACTCATGTTCAATAGAAGTCATTACACACCTGCCATCATTTAAAGTGACTCTGATTAATCACAAATAAAGTTCAGCTGACATTTGCTTAGTTGCATCTCAGAGCAGAAGCCGTGGTCAGCAGAGAGCTTCCAAACCATCAGAGGGATCTCATTGTTGAAAGATATCAGTCAGGACAAAATAATTTCCAAAGCATTAGATATACCATGGAACACTGTGAAGACAGTCATCATCAAGTGGAGACAATATGGCACAACAGACATTACCAAGAACTGGACGTCCCTCCAAAATTGATGAAAAGACGAGAAGAAAACTGGTCAGGGAGGCTTACAAGAGGCCTACTGCAACATTAAAGGAACTGCAGGATTTTCTGGCAAGTACTGGCTGTGTGCTACATGTGACAAAAATCTCCCGTATTCTTCACATGAATGGGCTATGGGGTAATGTGGCATAACCGAAGCCTTTTCTTACAAAGAAAAACATCCAAGCCCGAAGTTTGCAAAAACAAACAAGTCCCTCAAAAGCATGTGGGAAAATGTGTTAAGGTCTGATGAAACCAACGTTGAACTTTTTGTCCATAATTCCAAAAGGTAATTTGGTGCAAAAACAACGCTGCACATCACCCAAAGAACACCATACCCATAGTGAAGCATGGTGGTGTCAGTATCATGTTTTGGGGCTGTTTTTCTTCAGCTGGAACCGAGTTCCAAATACCAGGCAATTTTGGCACAAAACCTTCAGGCGTCCGTTAGGAAGATGAAAAGGAAGTTCACCAACGACTCAGAGCATACATCCAAATCCACAAAAGCATGGTTTCACCAGAAGAAGATTAACGTTTTGGAATGGCCCAGCCAGAGCCCAGACCTGAATCCAATTGATCTGAAGAGCGCTGTGCACAGGAGATGTCCTCGCAATTTGACAAATTTTGCAAAGAAGAGTGAGCAAATATTGCCATGTCCCAAAAAGAGTGATTGCTGTAATAAAATCAAAAGGTACTTCAACAAAGCATTAGTTTAAGGGCGTGCACACTGATGCAAACCATGTTATTGTGAGGGTTTTTCCCCCTCAAAGATTTCAGTTTGTTTTGCAATTGTTCACGTTATGGGTCACATTAAAGGTGGAAAAAGTTCAGACATGATTTATCTTTATCTCATTCTTTAACATCACAAGAACCTGGAATTTTAACAGGGGTGTGTAGACTTTTTATATCCACTGTATGTATATATATATATATATATATATATATATATATATACACACACACACATACATATAGTACATATATTTATATACATTTACACATAGTGACACTTTAAAGCCCCAGGAGAGTGTTCTGTTGGATTTTGTGCATGGATCATGTATATGGGTCTCTGGAGAGAACATGGCGAGTCAATGCTCAAACTCCAGTATTGCAACAAACTGGATGCGAAACTGAAGTCTCACAATGTGGAGACTGTTGAGGGGTGAGGATGTTCCCCTGTTCTCCCAGGGTGAGGAGAAGCCCTGAAAAGATGTTCCCTGAGCTATTGCTCAGCATAGCTTTACCTACCTGGACCTGTATTTGTTGTCTGGGGGAGGTATTCCAGACCCTGGCTTAGCTGGGTCTAGCAGGAAGTTAGTGGATAGGTGGGCTCCCCAGTCTGGGATAGAAACATGAAAGCACATTTTGGCATGCAGTGTCCTCTGAGTATCCACAGTACACCTAGCTGTGCTGTATCAAAAATAAAATAAGTGTAATCGCACCTTTAAAGATAAAAATAAAAAATATATACAGTTCATTTATTTAAAGAAAAGAAGCTTTCTGGTTGTTTAATAGGAGTGCTTTTTCAATTTTTCTTAATCCTGCAAGGAAAGCTATCACTGCAATGCAATAAATCTAATTCTAGTTTCAAGTTGGCAGACAATCACAATCATACATACCAAAAGATATTTGCTATGACAAGTGCAACTGAGGTATGTTTACCAAAAACTTTGTAAAAATATTTATGGCATCATTAAAGTTACAATGTTACAGGCAAATGAGTAAGTAGAACAGCCTTCCAGTAGAAGTGGTAACGATCAATAGAGTGATAGGATTAAAACAGGCATGGGATGAGCATAAAGCTATCCCAAATCATATATATCAGAAAAAATGGGCCAAATGGTTCTTATCTGCCCTCAAATTGTGTGTTTCTATGTTCTATGAGTAGGAAGTGTACACCGTATGTCTTGGAATGACAAACACATATGTCTATTGTAAAAGATGTGTAAAAGATGTGTAATCATAAATAAACGTATATAAAATTAACTTAAATATTTTTATCAAGTAACACTGAATAGCAAATTGCTTTTGAAATATAATTTGCTTTAAGATTTAAGAGAGTAACAGGAGACAGTTTTGGGGACAAATAGCAGCCAGGAACAGGAGTTCCCCTACGTTAAGCAACATATATACTCTAAAATTAAGAATTTCTATGCATACAGTCACACGGTTCATTTAAAGATTCTTCTACTACCATTCTTAGCAAGCACTGGAAAATATCATCCATCCAAAGGAACAGCGTAGCACAATTTCAGCACATAAAATAAAAGTCTCAGGTTACAGTATGTCAGCTGCCCACTTGAGATGCAGGAGATTTTAAAGCAAGTAATATAATTCACAATTAATATTTAGGATCATGAAATAGTTAACTTTTGCCCCATGCTAGGCTAGCCTGGAAGGGAAGCACCATTAAAGATTTGTCAGTGACATTAATCTGTATGTCATAGATGTGCCTTGGGGGATTTTCAGACATGTTTCTCTCATTACAGCCAGAGTCTCTATCTTCGAAAACACTAAAAAAGGGACCGGTACGAAGTTTGAAAACGAATCATCAGAACCATTCAATTGGCTGCCATGGTGTTAAGACCACTTTTCAAACCTTGTACCACAGTCACTTTTAGCGTATATCCTTAAAGCAACAGTTATTACCATATATTTACAAAAGGGTCAGTTTGATAGAGAACTAAGGGACTGTTCTATTCTATAATATATTTTATCAAAGGAACAGTTTTGTAAAAATAAATTAATAAAAAATTGTTCCTTTAATGGTCCTTTTCCATCATGTGCTGTGCAGAGCATTTCTATGTGAAAAACTCTACAAAGCTACTTGGCTTTCTTGTTTGAATGTGGTAGCTCATAACCGGTACAAGCAAAAGCTCTACAAGATACAGACTGACCTGACACATGTAGATGTGACACTTGTATTAGTATGTCAACTACAAAATGATCTAAGCCTTTAAGAAACCGAAGTATAACTATTACTTATTACAAATTAAGAGGTCCCAAGTTTGGAAAACGGGTTCAGGAAGATTTTAGGGGCCTGAAATTTAATGCTGTTAAAAATCGCTGAGTTGTGTCAAATTGACTTATGTGTAGCGTTTATAAAACAAATATAATACGAATTTTGTATGTCAGAATGTGGTTATGTGAATGTTTTGCCTGATTATGTGTATTTTTTAAATTTGTTGGTAAATTCACAGAAGAATATTCCCTTCATTTCAGATTAGAAACGCATGTAGTATTTTTTAGTCCAAATTACAATTACTGATTTTAACAGAGTTTGCCAATTTTGTTCATTCATACTAATGTGGGAAAACGAGGAGGAACCCCAACAAAACAAACAAAAATGAAGCAGAGAGCTCAGAATTTTTTAGTGCATTTTGTTGCTTCTCGTTCTACCTCTTACACACACTCTCTCACTTACACGCTCTCTACCAATGTCCTATGCTTTTTTGCCGGCCGCTTCTGTGTCCCCGTCTCCTTTCCCCAGCAGTGCTTCTTCTCTTGCCTTTTGGATTCAAATCCTCCTGCATTATTCTGGCTTCTTGGAATAGCCTCGTCGCACCCCACAAGGACAGTCTCTCCCCTTTTCCTCCAATTGAGGGAGAGAGTGTGCGCATAGGCTCTGACCTTTTGTGGAAGTGCTACGGCAGACCTGGTTAACAGAGCTGAAACTCGATAGAAGTTGACGATGAAAGCGGAAGCGACTTGGTTTCAGGTTTATAATTTTACAGCGATCAGTTGTACATCATGGATATTCTTGCGTGCTTCAAAAACAACCGCATTTCCAGGAGAGTTTTGAAAGTAGTTTTATCGCCACAGCAGAGTGGTCTACTCAGCAGGCACATTCACTTTGTTGCTATGGTAAAAACACCACTTTTTAAACTTTGTGAGACTGTGATGGCCACTCCAGAACCTTAACCTTTTTCTGCTGTAACCACTGGAGGGTCAACTAGGCCTTGTGCTTAGGGTCATTGTCGTGCTGAAAAGTTCAAGAGCATCCCATGCGCAGCGTTCGTGCGGAAGAATGCAAATTGTCTGCTCAGTGAGCCACCACCATGCTTCACAGTGAGGGTGGTATTCTTTCCGCTATAGGCCTTGCTGACCTCTCTCCAAACATGGCACTTATAGTTGTGACCATAAAGCTCTATTTTGGTCTTGTCACTCCAAATTACAGTGTACCAGAAGCTGTCAAGGTGTTGTTGGGTATATTGTAACTAGGCTTTTTTGTAGCATTGACGCAGTAAAGGCTTCTTTCTGGCAACTCGACCATGCAGCTCATTTTTGTTCAAGTATCGTCACATTGTTCTACTTGAAACAACGACATTGTCTTTTTCCAGAGCAGCCTGTATTTCTCCTGAGATTACCTGTGGGTTTTCCTTTGTATCCCGAACAATTCTTCTGGCAGATGTGGCTGAAATCTTTCTTGGTCTACCTGACCTTGGCTTGGTATTAAGAGATCCTCGAATTTTCCACTTCTTTTTTTAAGTGATTGAACAGCACTGACTGGCATTTTCAAGGCTTTGGATACCTTTTTATATCCTTTTCCATCTTTATAAAGTTCCATTACATTGTTACGCAGGTCTTTTGACAGTTCTTTTTTTGCTCCATCCAGTATCTAGCCTGCTCAGTGCTTCCTCGTGAGAGTTAACAAACTCATTGACTATTTATACACAAACACTATAGCAATTTAAAAAGCCACAGCCGTGAAAAATTAACTTTTAGTTACCCTGTTAACCTGTTTGTGTCACCTTGTGTGTCTCTAGCAAGGCCAAACATTCAAGGTTACGTAAACTTTTGATCAGGACCATTTGGGTGATATCTGTTACTATGATTTAAAAAGGAGCCAAAAAACTATGTGTTAATAAATGGCTTCATATGATCACTGGCCTTAAATAAAAGATGATCAGTCATATTTTTAAAATCAATGCCAACATTTCACAATTTCTGCCAGGGTATGTAAACTTTTGAGCACAACTGTACTTTTATGCATAATTTCCCTTCACAAACTGAAAGTAAATTTCCTACAGCATTTTCAGTTTCACTTTACAGGTTTGGTAGTTAGCAACAAGATTGCTTTCCATGATTCAGACACAAATCAATACAGAACAGCGCTATCTCACAAATTTGTCACCCCTGTAATACTATTTGCTTACAGGCAGTTAATGAGGCGTTCAGTTGTAACGCCTCTTGGTGGAAATCGGCGAATCTGTCCCTTAAGACTCAATTTCACAGCAAGAGAATGTTTTCCAGTATGATGAAGGGCCCTTACAGCTTTGCATTTGTATTTATTATGGTTATAAGATACTTTTGCATTACAGAGCATATCCTTTCTAAGACAGATCACAATGATAATTCAAACACATTAGTGCTTATCTCCATGATACATTACAGTACCCTCTTACTCTATTAAGGACACGTGTGCAAACAGCGCATGTCACCACTATATAAATACAGACCTGCAAATCATACATTATATATGCCACCACGTATTTATTTATGTCTGCGGATCACTGCAAAACCCTTTTTTCCCTTCTGTTTTAGGCTGCGGGGAAACGTGGGACGAGCCATTTTGTTTTGATTGCATATGACAATGTTATTATAGTTTATTTGAACTATTTATTGAAATAATAAGAAAAAGAGAAACCAGGGGGAACTTAAATCAACATTTTGCATTAATATTTAGTAATGCAGGCTTTTTTTCTTTGTCCTTAACATCAAGCGGCAGGGAGGCTCCACAATTTGACAGATATAAAGCTGTTTAAAACATGATTGAGACTGAGAGAGAAATAAATCTATACCAAACGTTTTTGTCTAAAAGACTCCAGTTTACCAGGAAACAGATGCCCCAGAAGCTTTTGTATACGCCATTTCTATTATAACAAAAATCAGGAGTATCAACTCACTTATAGTATTGCTAGTAAATAAGATATTAATACGTTTTGACATTTTTACTTGTTGGCTAATGGACATTTTGTACAAATACTCACCATTTACAAATAGCCCAATGTTAACCCTCTCCACTAACCTCTACCACGCTTACGTAAGCCTATTGTTGTTGAACATTAGAGTTTGCTTTTTTCAAATAATTAAGAAACCTATTCTATTACTGTAGCAAAAACTGGAACATCTACAGTATGTATGCAAAAAAAAAGTGATAAAATCAAGCCAATAATCAGTATGCATGCACATAAATATCACTTTTTACACCAGCTAGGTAGGAAGTACCATGGAGACAACTAGCTGCAGTGGCTAGGCCTACTTCCTGTAGTATGTCTGTAGCCACATTTTGGAGGATAAAGGTTCTTCATGTTTGTAAATATATGAAATGGTGTCACGTTCCTACAAGCTAACTGACTGATAGCTGAGGTGATATTTTCCCACTGGTATCCCTGACTTGGTAGACACCATACCCTATCACAAGCGTTGTGTATGTTCATAAATCCAGCATACGGAATAATTTTTTATTTTGGTGCAAGAGCTTCCTATGCTTTTTTTCTTCCCCTAACCTGTCATTGTTTGTTTGCAATACATTTATTTAGTAAGTTTGTAATACACATTGACTGTTGTGAGCACAGCTTTCCAATTTACAAAAGATGACAAACTAATTTGGGATATTAAATACAAATCTACCCTTTAAAAATCATGGTTCGTGGTGTTCCCTTCTGAAACACCGAAATCATAGGCATACACACAGAAACAATAATCTCGTAGTGTTTCGCCTGGGTTGTTCGCTATCTGGCAAAAATGTTCATGGGATCCCTAACCAGTTATAAGTCTCGTAATGTAACATAACAGATAGTTTGCAAATCCTTTAAGGCAGTCTCCCCCCCCCTTACTGGAAAGATCATCATTTTTTATTTCAAAGTGGATTTAATAAAGAAAACGAGCGCTGTTAAAAGAATACGTGAGGCTTTGACATTAAGCAGTGCAACCCTGCAGAGTCGGCAAGAACAGGGTCTCTAATCTCCCGTGATTTATAGAGGGCTCTTCCTTCATCTCTGCACTTGGGGAGGGCTAAAAAGTTTGGAGACAGGCTGGCGTCCCCCTTACTATACACCGCCAACTCCTGCTGGCCAGTCTGCACGCTAAAACCTTTAACCAGTTTGCTGCTGAATGGGACTCCATAATAGCTGCCTTATTTATAATTATGGATAAGTGGGAAAAAATGTGATGCAAGATTTTAGGGACTGGATTTAGCCGAGTGATATTTCTGTCTTTCATCAGGGGGAGAAGATGTGAGGAAGATATTTTTTTTTCCTTTTTTTGAAGCAGAGATTTTCTCTCAGAAATAATTATTCACAAATGTGATCTAACAAGGGAGTTAAAATGTGTACTTTATGGTATGAGGAACTTCATATGGAATTTAAAAAAAAATCACGAGAGAGATAACAAAAGTGGGATACACTGTTAAAAGGCAACAAAGCCCAATCATTTGGGAATCGAAGAACTATTCCACATCTGTTCACAGTAATTTCTTTCCTATAAGGGTATAGTTGATATTAAATGTATACCGTAGATTATTATTATCGTTTATTTATATAGCGGCAACAATTGACACAGCACTTCTTATAGTATATACTGTATATTCAAAGGAATTACAAGACTAGAATAGACAGACTAAGATAAACTAATACATTAGGTATAGAGAGCACCGCTCGCAATCTTACAATCTAGAGGATGGAGATGATAAAGCGATTCTGATCTTTAAACTGATAACCAAAAGACATATTGTTGTAGTTATGATGTACAAATTGTGCACATGATCAGTGATCTACATCATAAATTGCGAAATCCCAGGCATAAGGCAGAAATGGCTGCTATAACGAGACTTTCTTTAGTGCTAATTTGGCCCTGATTTCTCATCCAGCAGGGGCCATTTATATAAAGAAAGCAGACTCCACAGGGTGGATTTAAATTACAGGCAAGGCACTAGGCAAAGACATTTGGTGTTCCTTAATGTTTTTTTTTAAATAAAAGCTACTGAAGGTGATAATAGGTGAGAACTAGGCAGTATGTTTTTAGAGTGGTAATATATTTTTAAAAAGTAAAAAAACATGGAAATAAATAGGCCAAACATAGGCAAGAGCTGGAGGTCTTAGGCATTTGTCCTGTGTGTCGCTCATAAAAAAAAAAAAAAACTTTAGAGAAAGGACTCAAACTGTAGGATTAAAAATAGGTTGCAAACTCTGTTTTAGTTCTACAACTCTAGCGTTAGAAAAAAAAAATTAATATGTAGTTAGTTGCTACAGGAATCAGCACTGGACCTTTGAGGATATTTGAGTGGTGGGCAGTAGGAGAAGACAATCTTGGTGATTTCTAAATCCAACAGAAATACGACCAGGACAGTTCGTCTTGTTTTCCAAGCTAGCTGAAATTATGTCATGTTGTCGTCATCGTCTGTAGGACACAAATACACTTTGAATGTAAGATTTCTCATTACTTATGATATATAGGTCAAGGCAGGATCATCAAAGTAGACCCATACTGATCCAAAGATAAGTGTTAAAATCAAACATATTTTAGAAAGAAAACACTTCATTGTTAATGCCAGTAATCAAGCCATTTTCTTTTTATTAAACCACAGTGCAGAAAAACTATCTAAAAACATAGGAGGAACAGGTCAAGGGTGGAATACTGACTACTATTTGACTGCTACACTGAAACCTCTCCTGTTGGGTTTTTAATAAAAGGATGAGATGGTGGGGCCCATCCTAAAAGTAGGCAGGGCCTCTGCATGGCCACTCACCCACCTTACAAAGAGAGCCACCTTGTGGAGCTCAGTTTCAGTGCATCATGAAGTGGGAGCTGCAACCAGCCCTTGATCCCCACTGCTTACAAAAGCAGGACAACGGGGCACTTGAGCTGGACAGCACCTGAAAACCAGGACTGTCCTATGAAAACTGGGACTGTATGGGAGGTATGCAGTAATGAAAGCCTGTCCACTTTGCTGGTAATCATACTTGAATGACAATTAATCATCTTTCTATACATCATAAATGATGTGCTTCATGTTTATATCCTGCAGTCTACTTATTAAGTATAATATCTACCCACTGAAATTCCATAATGCGACTATAACTCGCTATCCAGAATCCAACAGGGTACATCTGCATAGTCCCTTATTTTTTATATAATGAATATTTAAAAAGGGAAAAGATAATTTAAAATTAATGATTTAAGAATATCACAACTTGCAGTTCTTTATAATTCTTTTCTTTATATAACTATGCTGTTAACTTTTAAATCCGTCGTGTTCTGATTTATAAATAAAATGCCTTAGTTTTTAATGAACAAGTAAAATAACATAAATGCTATAATAACCTTCAAAAAGAAAATTGTTGTGCACTACTCTTATTTCACAAATGTGACACACATGAGGTTCTCCAGATTGCCAACAAACAGCTTCTTCTGCTTGTTCTAAACAAACCTTATCAGCATGAACACACTTGGCTGAAAGGGATTTGGAATGTAAATCACCCACCTAAGTACAAGTGTGATCTTAATTTGTACTTAATCAAAGTCAATTAGCTTTCCAACATTATTTACTCAAGGCCTCATATATCTTAATTAAACTGGTCTGTTCTAGTAACATCTCCAGTTATCTCTCCAATTTTTTGCATATTTTCCAAGATTTAAATATGTGCAAAAATCCTTCCAAATACCTGTGTATTGAAAAGTCATACATTATATAGATAGCAGGAAAAGTGTGTGAATTATCTGCCCTTCTCATTAACAAAAGGGTTTGCAGTGCATTGTGTACGATTTGATACAAGACGCTTACATGTATTCGCGCATTTAGAGTGCATGTATATGCACATACCAAGGAACAAGTATTCTTGGTTGGATCCCCTCACACTATATAGCAGTCTGAAAAAGGTGAAGCCTGGCCAGGAACTAGAATACATCCATGGTCAGGATGAGGTCCAATATGTAGGTGAAGCCAAACAATCCTGGGAACGGAAAGACCGGTGTCCATGACAATGCTTAAAAAGTCATTCACAAAAAATGTGGCTGCATAACCTTGACCTCAGGTTTGTATGTTTATACCGGTTCTCCAACTGGTTCTCCTTAGCAGCTAGTAGCTTAGCTGTAGCCAGCTAAGGTAGTTTTAGACCATGAGAGAGTTACTACTGATGCAGTGGAAAATGTATGGTTTTACACCAGTGCTTCAGTCAAATGGATATGTGGATGTCTCACTTGCCTGTATCACAGTGCTTTCATTTTAGTGGGGTTTCACCTTGTTAGACTATTTTTCAAACTTTGCACAAGAATAGTTTTTTTTTTCTACATAGCCCCGTTGAATTTTGAGCATATAAAACCAATGTTGCCCTTTCTCTCCCTTGTAAAGTTAGAATACTAAATCTACTGCTTTAACCTTGAAGGTGAAACCCAAATCCTTTCCTTACTGGTGGAATTTCCATTGCTAACCTATGGTTTAAATACCATCAGGTCTTTCAAGGTTATAAATCATCCTTATGGGATTGTAGCAGTAGCTTGGAATAATATTGTATCTGTACATTCACACATACATACATACATATATATATATATATATATATATATATATATATATATATATATATATATATATATACCATACTGACCAATAAATACAAAATTCTGTGTCCATTCATCAAAGCAATTAGGATGTAAGGATAACTCTGGAACTCACTCAATGTATTACAAGATTACCATACATATCCGTGGTTTTGTAAACCAGTCTTCAATGCTCATTAATTGTATGGGATTTAGGGATTATCTAAATGTACTCAAAAGGCAACATCATTATATCCTGAACTATTAGTGGTCTGTGAGGGCTCCTTTGAAAATATTGATCTGATGAGGGTTAAGCAAGAGCATCTGGGTTGAACAATTTGCTTAAATTGTTTAGAAAGATTACTTAGGAAATGTTACCCTTACATTTTTTTTGCCCATAAGGGATTTTTGAAATAATACTTGTCACAAACAATGAAGATATTTTGAATGTTCTGTCTTTGTTACTCCTAGATTTGCTGGGAATTCTATTACATCAATTTCAAAATGGTGCCAGACTGAACCACATATTTGTCAGACCTAATTAAGAGACAGTTTTCTGTCTTCTTCAAAGAATGAAATGTCAAGAAGCACCACCCAAATCCCTTTCCAGCTGCTTCCTTAGCATATGTAACATTTCTAGAAATCCTGGCACTGCTTAAGGATTGTAACCAGATGGTTGACAGACATGCCATAATAGCTCAATTTTGAGTATAAAGACGATAACATCTCAGCGCAAGGCTAAAGGCGCTACTTCTGTGTCTCAGAAGGAACATGCCCTTACCATTACCACCAAGAACAAATACTATATATTACACCACTCATATTGGTGACTTGTAATGATTATATGGGATGTAACCAAAGGCATCCTGCAAACAGGAAATACTACTAAAGTAACAGATTCAATTATTTGTAAGTGCTCTATTGTCGAAACATATTACAGGTACTGAGATCCGGAATACAAGATGCATGTTGTAAACCTAGCCTTCCTCTCATTACACATGAACATATTATATAAGGGACCTTGGCTCATAATTAGACATATTAAATCACATGGAAAAAGGAAAAGGAAGCATGTATAAAATGCTATCCGACACCACTCTGGTCCTCAAGATAATGATAAAATAATGCCACTATATTTGTAATATTTACAATTATTGAGAAACAGAGAATGCATCAGGTTAATTCATCGTCATTCTTACTGACGTTAAGCTGGGGTCAGTAAGTTTGTTTTCAACACTAACTTCACGATAGGTGTTGCTACCAGTAAAGAACTGTAACATTACATTACATAACAGACATTAGTACCCAGGTGTTTAGTAAGTACTAAATGTATTTTTTACCTGGACCCCAGACTTAAAAACCTACAAACCTCCCATAGATGCTGAAGATGGAGACTTAAAGTGTACCATCTCATCTCTCCAAGATCCATGCTGGTTCAAGCTGCTAGAATCAGTCACTGGCTGGAAGGCACTCCTACTGATTTCTGCACATGCGCAAAGGTGGTCTGGAAATGTCACAAGAGCCAACACTGGAACTGGCTGGCGATTGTAAGCAGGTAATGTGTTTGCCATTTCTTGTAAGCCAAGTCGCAAAACAGTGCAAACATATAGAGGTGATTCTGATGAATATCTTTGTGTGTTTGCATACATAAAATGTAACGTATAAGGTGACACTCAGCTATCATATGCATTAAAGTGCATATGATGTTTGTAGTGTACTTTTAAATCTTGTACTGAACTAACGTGTATATTAGCGTTCATCAATGGACAGAAAAGTATAATTGTTTTTTTTAGGGTGCATTTTTTCCTTCAAACAAAAGTCAGACGGGCCCATTAACTCCTGTCCTGCCATATATAGAAAGCTCACCATAAAACCTCTCAGTAAGAGGGCTGCAGCTGGATTATGGAAGTGCAACTGCAGAAACATTTACTACATAAGTGAATGGAGTGCCTGTATAGACAGCTCAGGTTTCCCTTGACCACCTCTGAGTTGACTGCGACCCTCACTTCTCTAGCTGCGCATGGCAGCCAAAGCAGCTTTTCTAATTACCTAATGACAGAAAAAGCAATGCATTTAAGGCACTATGCCTTAAACGCAGCATTTTGTAAATCCTCCCAGCCAACCAGCCAATGGAGCAGCACTACGTGTAACTAGGTACAGCCAAATCCTATGCATATATATCTTTTATGAACATCATATCATAAAAGTAACAAGGCTGGGAAACAGATGTGGTTAGAGTAAAGCAAGTACTGACATTACACCCCCCCCCCTTGCACTCTGGGTAGGAATGATAAAAACATTTACAAGCTGTTGGGAGTCTAGAATCAGAAGTGTAATCAAGTAGAACTGACATATAAATGGTGTGGGTGCCCCGTCCCGTGAGAGAGACTAAGCAGAACACCTTTCTGCCTTTACTGTACACGGTGTCTCGGGTATCCTACGTTGGCAAGCCCCTGTTACAGCAGGACCTACCTAATTTTGGGGATGACAGCTAATAATTCACTTTACAAAAGGTTGAGTGGGTGAATTTTCCTGGCTAGTCCCTATATTTAATTCGTTTATTTTGGATTTTTTTTTCCACTGTAGGCAGAGCCAATACCTAATGCACTTCTTTTACTCTGATCACAGCTAAAGGAGGGAGGAAGTCAAATAAAATCAAACCGTAAGGCACATTTACAACCCAAAGCATGATCGCAAACAATGAAAGATGGAGACTGTTACAATATACAAGACACAGAGCTTGAGCAGAAAATATACTGTTATAGTACAAACCTAAGCCATATGTGGAGTGGAGCTAACTACGACAATGGAAAAGCCGTGAAAAGATTGGAAATTGTGACGGCACTATGAAACATATTTGGACCAACGTATTAAGCTAAACTTGACCATTGGACACTGGATATGAAGTTATGATGTAAACAGCATCTCCTGGCTATTGTGAAAAGTGTGATGCAAAGCATGGGTAAAAATAAAAGGCACACAGAGCTTTAGCTCTGGCTTATGGTTAATTAGCCAAAATGAAGTCATCAGGCTTTATTCACTAGACTGTGAGCTCAAGTTGCCAACTATATTCACTATGCAATATGAAGGACCAAACTTGACACAGGAAGGGCTAACTAATCCTGTATAACGCATAATGAAATCAGTAAAATATTTGGAATATCATCTTATTAATTCTAAGCATAGTTATGTATATATGCATTTTGGAGGGTCATCACAGCCCTTCTTGTAGGAGAGACCAACAGAGGAACAGCTTGGTTCATAACGCATAGTAAAGCAGGTGAATTAAAACTATTCATGTGTTTGCAACTCATGGTTTAGTGACTTAATCCCTATGGCTAAATTGCAAGTAATTAATTAACTTTGTGAAATAGGAGAGTTAAAAGCTCAGCTATTTTAATGTATACACTCACGTCCAAATGTCTTATCAGTAGCAAGTCTGTTTTTGTTGATACAGCCACGCACTAGACGTGCAAATGAGCCAAATTCTGAAAAATGTTTTAGTTAGTTTTTGGCCCATTCGTTTTTGGAGCAACCAAATCGTGGTGCTTTCGGTGATGCTGTCACTCACCGATTGGAAGATTGGACGTCACAGGAAGCGTTGCCATTTGACAAAAGTCCACGACAGGTTGTGTCTGCGGAGATGCGGACGAAGATAGAAGATAAAAGGCAGAAGATGAAAGAGAAAAGATGAAAAACAAGAAAAAGCCTTTTGTGGCTTAGTACAAATCACTGAATTTGAAAAATTTAGTAAATTTGCAAATTGTAGGAATCCGAATGCACAAGTTTACCACACACTGTAAACCACACAAAATAGAATTGAATGAATGAATACATAGCCACATAAGCAATAGATCAAAGATGAAGTAGTGGCCGACTACAAGCAATGCCATACACATATGGGATGGGAACTGCTTTCTCACCACTGTTATCCCTGTTGTTCAAAGTAGTTACACTCGTGTCTGCATTATCAGAGGGGATAAGTATTGTTCACCTTCTACATTGTTTTTAACTGTTGAGCAGCATTTTTTGAATGGATCTTTTTAAAATGTTGTATAATAGTGTAATAGTGTCATTCTTTGATTCCAGCTGCATTGCGGTACGATTCCCATCATGCTGTTGGTACGGGTGATTGCTGAGGGTCGTGGGATGGTTAGTAGCGTCCTGACTGTATAAAACTGCTTATCCCCAATGCCCGCACATCAGCTGAGCTTGCTGAGAAAACCACTAATCCAGAAGCAACACAACCTGTCAACCATGTTTTACATTGTTACTCACACAGTGTCTACGCCAAACCAAAAAATATACTGTGAGAAAACTGGACCTTGTTCCTTTTAACTTTATTTCTTAAGTGTTCCAAAATGAGTGACAAAAGTTCAACCAGCATCTAATTTTAACCGTGAGTTCCAGGAGAGCTGGTGGGAATAATACAGAGTTCCTTTAAGCTCTGACCTTCAACAGGAAGAGAGTTGTCAGCCTTCATGTCTCCCATTGGAAATCCCAAGAGAAACAACACTGGCAAAATCTATTAAAAACATTTTCTCAGTCCATGTTTTTTTTTGAATTTAAGAATAGTCTCACAGGAATACTAAATAAATATATATGTATAAAATACTTTGTATAAAAACTACATAACAGATGCACCAGCAAAAGTTATGATGCATTAGGTGCCTTCTACTGCACATTGCATCAGTGAATAAAGTGTTATTTTTTGCAGCAACCAGCAGACACTCCATTGAATTGCTCCAGTTTTACCTAGATATATATGGCTCAAGGGCAGGGTGGGGATTAAAATTGACCCTGGCAGCGGCTGAAAAATGACGATACCTGGGAACGTGGAGCCCCCCTTGCAGGTAGGAGGTCCTGCTGGTGTCGGTGGGAGTGGGACACACGCTTTTGTTGATGGGGAAGTGGGCGAGTAGTGGAGACTTCCTCCTCCTTAGAAAGCACTAGAAGACATGGGGTACCAAAACCTTATCTTACTAGAGGCAAGTCCGCCTGCAAACATACCACCTTAGTGAGAAGGTGTGGGGTTCATTGATATTTGAATTTAATGTGAGAACCTTCTCTGAAAAGCAATGTCTGTAGCTCCCAATCTGTGTTTAAGCCTCTTTGTTCCCCAACGATTCATTACCCAGGCTCTATTCTTCTGCTCATTTTAGGGGTTGTCACGGGGGAATCGACGTGTGGCATGCTTCTTTACTCGTAATGTGTATATATGTTGAAGAAGATGGTCGTGTTTAATCCATCTTCATCTACTGGCATGACTTTGCCTTTTACTGATTCCATACTGCATTGTCGTTGTTTTTTTTACTTCTTGAAATAAAGAAAAAGCTTTATAAGATATGGAATGCCAGGATAGGATGTCATATCTCGGCACTCCAGGTCTAACAGACATGGCGCGCCTTTTAATGCAGGGGCTAGGGCAGGCAAGGCTGAATGTAAATATATCCCTCAAATCCATGTGTCACCAAGTGTGGGGACAAATCGGAGCCCTTTCCCACACCTGCTTAAAAAATTACGCTAATTAGCCTTTATTTTTTTATCCCAGGGATGTATTGCGCTAAATTCTCTTACAATATAATAAGGTAATAATCTGTGATACATTAAGTTAACAAAACAGCTCTTATAAAATTAGTGCATATCATTAAATACCTTGCTCTCATATACTTTTTGACTCCTAATATTATCAACATACAATATAGACTACAACTCAGATATGATTATTGTTCTTTACTGGGAAAAAATGTGTTTCGGATACTTTCCAACGGTTAAAAGTGTTAAAGAAAATTAAGGAGGCACAAAGTACTAAAAGGACAGCCAGTTCTGCAAAACTAAGCAAGGATGTGGTTAGCGATGAATACAGTCAAATGTGGTCACAACTAAATGTTGGATCATTTGCAGTAATGTATTTTACTTATACCAAATGTACCATCTAGGTACAATACACACACTCACTCACTATAGAAATGGGGCATGGAGTGGAACTGCCTAAACATAATTCCTGCTCCCTGGAGAAAGACCAAAGCTACCCAGGTACATGCAGCACTCCCATATACCATTATATCCTACGTTATACCATGGTTATAAGAATAATGGGCATAGCAGTATTAGCCTTAGAGAAAACAGAGTCTTTAGTGGAAGTTCATAACTTTTATTTGGTCAACATAGAAAAGTATGTAAAAGTTCTGTTTTCTGGACCTCAGGCTACTCTTCCTAAGACATGAGATCTCTGAGATGGTCTTACTCCCACTCTGG
Source organism: Spea bombifrons (assembly GCF_027358695.1). Taxonomy (NCBI): domain Eukaryota; kingdom Metazoa; phylum Chordata; class Amphibia; order Anura; family Pelobatidae; genus Spea; species Spea bombifrons. Next base: position 65,574,129 of record NC_071088.1, on the reverse strand, counting down.
CCAAATAGCCACCTACTAAGAACAGACTGGATATCTATCCTGATCACGTCCTAGGACGGGTAGAACTAGATACTTTTCATCCAATAAAATAGGAGTAAGGGTGCAAAGAAGTGGGAAACTTGCTTCTATTACATACTAAAAATACAGTTACCATTTATTAAAGAGCTTTTAATTCTTTAAACATACTCAGTTATGCCTGCACAAAGTACCCATATACCTAGGGAAACTATGTTGAAGGTAATACATTTACTATAGGATCAATAAAACTAATAATTCTAATCTGAAGCACTTTAAAAAAAAAAAAAAAAAACCTATGGATTTTTTATATTCATACAATTTAGTGTCTCATTAGAAGCAGCAATTCTGGAAAACTCACATGGAACACAGTAATCCAAACTTAACTAAGGATACAGACAAAGAGTGAATAAAACTTGCTTATATCCATAAACCAAAATTATCTGTAATGACAGTCTGGCCAAGTCTGAAAGAACTTAAATGTCCTTGATCATTTTTTCTGTGAACATTCCTCCCTTTATACAGTAACCAAATAAGTAAACACATTACAGATCCACATAGATATAAGACCATGCTTTCATAAATCAAACGGACATTTTGTGAATGGAGATCCTCAGCAAATAAGAAATTACTGGGAATAACAACTTTAATGGCCTACGATCCATCCAGTGCAAAAGGGGCTATGGATAAATATGTCTGATGCCTAGCTTGGGAAAGTGACTCTAAGCAAATGATTGCTGGTATACCTAATGCTTGGATTTATAATTATAATTGGTAAGTTTATTGGCTGCAATAAATATTGGCGTCTCCTTTGAGTTCTGGGATTTTCCCTTATTATGACAGCATTATGTGCCATTTCACCCAAATAATTTTGCCCGCTTGACAGTCAATAACCATTTAGCCCATCTAGTTTCCCCTTCTTTTTCTGCTGTAAAAACCTCAAACTGGGTGTGAGGAGAGTCATTACATTTCCACACATAAATACATAATACGGAAAATACATAATATGTAAAATAATGCTTAGCCTCAATTATACCGTAATCTAATCTAATGGAATTTCAGTAGGCGCTGTGAACTGTAACTACCTCCTGGTGCAACAAGTACTTTCAACATAGGTAAGACAAGGAAGAAATGAAAACCCACAAATACCCTAAATATAAGGCATCATATCATTGATAGAAGGGAGTAACCACCATATATACTCATGAGGAGATACTATGTATTATTACGTATATCAAAACAGAAGACTACCATACAATGAGAGCCAGGGCAGTCACATTTAGATGTATTTAAGATATGTTTAGTGAGGGATTTCTCATCCTATGGAGTAACATTGCAACTGGGGAATGTTGAGGGAGTGTTCACCATCTTTATCAAGATCAACTTGGTCTGATTCCAGAAAGACTTAATTGCTCTACTCCTCTACCATTTGTGATATGAACCTCTTCCTAGCAGGATGAGATTGCATCAGAAGAGAATCCATAACAGGTGATTTGCTAGGTAATATTTTTCTAACAAAATGAAGAGAGACAATCTCTCTTTTCTTTTTTGTTTTTAGCACGTCAAGGTGGCAAACCAGCCAGGTACCCCAACCCCTAAACATAAGTAGTGATGGCAGTGTTTAGTGAACTAAAACATTTTGAGTATAGATAGAGATTGTTTAAAACAAGTAAAAACAAAACAGAGCAGAGTTTGATCTTTTCCTGGCATAACAAGTGCTGTGGGGGCCAGGTTCTAAAGTCAGCTTGTATAGTTTCCAGAATCACTCCAAAGGAGCCATATTCCCTGGTACTTAATTTCTTAACCTGCCTCAAACAGTAAAGAATGTTTTCCAAATTAGAAATGTAAATGGATTATTTTTATCAGTTAACAAAATGCAAAGAGAGCGAATAGACCAAAAATCTAAATCAAATCAATATTTGTCGTGACCACCATTTTCCTTCAAAACACCATCAATTCTTCTAGGTACATTTGCACAAAGTCAGGGATTTTGCAGGCATATAGTTAGGTGTATGATAAAATAATTATACTAAACAGGTGCCAATGATCATCAATTTAATATGTAGGTTGAAACACAATTATTAACTGAAACAGAAACAGCTGTGTAGGAGGAATAAATCAGGGTAAGGAACAGCCAAACTCACTAACAATGTGAGGTTGCTGAAGACAAAAAGTGTCAAAGCTGTCACAAGTCAAACATCATGACAAGAGTGAGCACACCAACAAGAAGGAAGGTCTTTTGAAGAAAAAATAAATAGACAATGTTGGTCAGACACAGCGGTTGGTCAAGGAAACTCAGTGTAACAGATGAAAAACACATGCTTGCTCCCCATCACAAACGCAAGATGACCAGCAGTGCCACTAGCTCAGCATCTACTCTTCAGAGACGTCTGCTCAGAAGTGGTCTTCATGGAAGTGTTGAGGCCAAAAAGCAATACCTCCGGTGTGCAATACCAGGGTCCAGAAAAACGGCAGCAGGTGCTCTGGAATGGTGAGTGATTTTTAAAATATCTGGCTGTAGCAGAAGATCTGTACAGGAATTCTCTTCTCAATGCTGAGAAGTACAGGCAAAAACTTATCAATCCATCATGCAATACCACCAAGGAGGCATCTGATTGGCCCCAAAGTTACTCTGCAGCATAACCACCCCAAACATACAGCCAAAGTCAGTAAGCACTGTCTTCAGTGTAAAGGCAAACAAGGAGTCCAGGAAGTGATAGTATTGCCCCCACAGAGCCATGATCCCAACATCATTGATGTCTGATTTCTGTCTGGGATTACACGAAGTGCAAGAAGCAACTGAGGCTGCCGAAATCGACAGAAGAACTGTAGTTAGTTCTCCAAGATGCTTGGAACCTACCTGCCAGGTTCCTTCATAAACAGTGTGCAAGTGTACCTAGAAGAATTGATGCTGTTTTGAAGCAAAAGGGTGGTCACACCAAATATTCATTTGATTTAGATTTTTCTTCTGTATACTCACTTCGCATTTTATCAAAATATGGAAATGATAGGCTCATAGCTGTCAACAGTTCTTAATCTGCCAGGACATTCCCCAAAAATATGCATATGCCCCTACTGTCTCTGTCTCAGCCATCATCCCAGTTAACAGGACTGCTGGCAACTTCACAAGTGCAGTTCCTGAATAAAGCAACGCCAGGGTGTCCTGTGGATGGACCCACAGGTGGACTTGATAAATTCTCTGGTCTCCAAAGAACCCAAGGGTTGGTAAATATATACTTTACATTGTGTGAGTACTTAACAGAAAGCTTTCAGCATATGTATTCCCAAAAAATAATTATTGTGTATAAGTGTAATATGCCTAAGACTAAAATAGCATGTCTATAATTTTTTGTGTATACTTTATCATCAACAACACACTATAGCTCCACTTGTCACAAACACAATGAGTCTGGCTCTTTGAATGCAGGAATAAAGTGACATAAAACATTCACAATTCCCATACGTCTTTTTAAATGTCTATTTATGCCTTTCTATTTTGGAAACTATTCTGCTTCTTTGGCCAGATATGTCTCACTCCCTGTTTTTCTGGATCATTAGGTTATGTGAAAATGTCTGTGCCAAGCTAGCCCAAAGGAGTGGCATCTCTCCCCTGGCTTGACGGTGACATGATCCTGACGTACTGTGTGGTCAAGAAGCTAGGTCTGGGGGGCCTGAATTAGAGCCAAGCCTTGCACTTCAGCTTCCTGACCTGGCAAACATTCAAAGAGACCCTGCTAAGTGCTATTTCCTAAATACACTAGCTTTTCATAACAATCTTACCACACTGCCTCCTTTACAAGTTCCCTTAAAAGAGAACTGGACCCCTTCTGGTTAATCTACACAGACTGCATTTGGAAGCCATCAGAAACTGAACTTTAAACAAAACGTTATTAATGTGTAGTAATCTGCCCTCCAATGTTCCAGATGAAAAGAAAATGTTTTATAGTTTTTAAGTATACGTTTTAATTGCCTTTTAAGAGTGCATATACTTTAGTACTTGGTGTTATAAAACTACAGAATCTGGTTCTTGATAACTGCTAAATGATCTCAGCTATTTTTATGAGGTTTTTTTCCCTTCTTTTTCTCTTAAAGTACAATTATTGGAACGCTCTTCTGGATGATTTTCTGATATATGGCTGGTTAGACAGTACACTATGGCACAACATGCTGCCTTATAAACAGCTTCTTTACACCCTTTACCTCAAGAAAGGTCCTGCTCCTGAAATTAGTTTCTTTAACAGGAAGAGCTAGATTACCACAAAGTTTAACCAATGAAAAAACTTTACATTTTCCAGTTATTAAGTACAGCTTGAAAAATGGCCCTTTTGCACACACAAAAAAAAATCCGATGCCAGGTGCATACATTCTGTATATAAATTCATATACACAAATGTTTCCTTTTAAACATGAAACATTCTGTTTATGTTTGATTCTGAAAATCCATATTTAATCCTGCATTCCAACCTTTTATGACCATATCAGCTTCTGTTTTGATCATAAAGTGACAAATTCATTGCCTTGTTACTCCACATATTCAATTTTATTAAAAATGCTCTTTTTGAGACTGATGTAGACTGCTTTATTAATGTTTAGACACTCTCTGTTACCAAAGGGTTGTTAATATTGTTCATATATTAATGGGTTTTAAGTATTTCCCCCTAGTGTAAGTTAGAGTGCTTTACAGAATAATTTAATTAAGACATTTAAGTAATTATGAGAATAAAATGGCAGTAAATTGTTTAGATTATGAAAAATATTGAGTTAATGGAATTTCTAGGAAAATACATATCCTGGGCATGTTTTCGAAGAGTCTCTACTGCTGCATATGTGACCCTGCTGAGCACCTATGTCTCAGGGAGGGCCAACCCAGTGTTAGTGGTCACTTTGGGCCAGCCTTCCTTGAAGAATTTAGTGCCACTCAGGGGGGCAATTGTCCCCTTGCCCAATCACCTGTGGGTCACTTTCATTTGGTCTATAGAGTAAGCAAAGCCTATTGACACAGTAATATAAGCATTGCTTATAACACAGCAGTGCTTAAACACATTTGAGAGGGTAGTAGGTAAGTGGAACAGTTTCAACTTTTTTAGTTACTTCCATAAATTAGAAGAGTTGTAAATGTGTGCTTATCATTGATAAACAACATTTACGTCATGTGCATATTTTTGCTAGCAGTACTGCTAATTCAAGATCCAGGCAGAACATCCTCAGGAGCGATATGAACGACACACCCCACAGACTAAGCTCCTAAACTGTAGCTCTTGTACTTTGTATGGATTTTAAGTGTACGCATTACTCAAAATTAAACAAGTACCATTTTGATATGTTGAACAGATAATTCCTTTCATGGGTTTCCTAGTTCAGTCTTGCAGAGCCCAGACAGTCAACAAAAAAAAAGCCCTGAGCTGGAACTTCATTGAGGCCCTCAAATCTTGCTATGATATACCACCCTGGAATGACTCGGTCACAGGATATAAACACATGTATAATACTAATGTATATATTTATACCATAACTGGATGAATGATAAATGTGCACGGTCAAATTAGTTCCTAATACATTACAACTTTCTACATTCATCATGAGCATACAAAGGTCAACCAATCGTTTATAGCATCAGTGAGAAGATAAACATGCTACTTTTGCCGGGAAGCTCAGCTGCAATGTTACTAATTTTTCTTCTTAAGAAACTGGCTGATGGTAATGAATGTAACCTTAGCTTAATACTACTTTCAGAGACATGTTGAATATAAAGGACATACTTTAAAAGCCGACCTTGACAGAGAGCAAGTACTAAGACGTCTACTGAATCCAGATCTAGTAGCACAGCATGTATGTGACATCTAAACCTATATCTAAGGAAATCGAAAGATCCCCAGTTTATCTATCTGTACACACAAACATATATTGACTATAATTATTGTTCTATCAACGAGAGGGAAGATGGAAACAAACATATATATATATTTAAAATAAAATAAAATATAAAATATATATATATACATATATAATTATTATATACCTTTAATAGTTTTAGGTGTAATCAGTCTTATAGTGCTTTAAAAAAGTCAAATGGAAAAATAAAACCCTATTTTACAATAATAATAAATAGCAGGTAACAATAGTAAATACATTCCAACACAATTTCATCTTCCTACATACCTATTCATATTTAAGAGGAGAGATAGAGAATGGATATTAATAATAATGCTTATGTTGGATCAATGAGTGGATAATAAACTTCTGCGTAAATATAACTTGTTAAAGAAAATATATATGTCTTGCAACATCCCTGAAGAGTGACCTCCATGCTAACTTGGCATGATTGAAGAGTTCCTGTTGACAGAAATAATCCACAAGTGTTTCCTCCTTGGGGAAAGATTTTAGAGGACGTTATGAGCATGATATTTAACAGATTCGTACAAAAGTCGTGACCTGTGGAGGTATCAACAAATGGGCTCTATATGCTGAGGCAATGACGAGAAAAGTGACAGAAAGCTGCTTTCTGTCACTCTATATGTGACCCCGCACTCAGCACAACTTTATTTATTAACAGAATTTATACTTTTCTCACAATGTGTGGTACTACTACTGAGGGTCTATTGCACATCCTAAGTGAGTATTCTACGGCTTTTACTTCCAGTGGTATTTCAGGTCAAATGTCCTAACTAGTATACTAGAAATATATATATATATATATATATGTCAAAGAGAAAAAAACAATAATATGAAATACAGGATTGGAAGGTGAAAATTGCAATTATTAATTTAACTTTATAGACCTGTTAAACATTTTCTACCTTCAAAACAGAATAAAACATTTATATTTTATTTTTATTCAGTGAAAAACCCTTGATTTCACTGTGATGGTTTTAAGAAAATCTCAAAATATTTAAAATATTTACAACTAGTAAAAATGTATTTTTATAGAAAAAAAATATCACAATTAACAATGAAACTATGCTACTTAATATGTGAGGCTGTGAACTTCTTCTTTGCCAAAATCCTTGTTTTTGTGGTTACTTAAAATATAGCATAAATTGGACTAATTGGGAATGCAATGCTTTCTTTGTTAAAAGCCTGGAATTTAGAAGGAAACAAATGTGTCATACAATACATTAAGCAACCCGTAAAATAAAAATGTAAACAGCACAGAGCTGTATGAAAAAAAAATGAGGCTGTATACCTATTTGGAAAAAAAATGTTAGAAAAGTTCTTAAAAATATACAATGAAATCAGCTTAACTCCAAGACAATGTATGTTACTCTATGACTTTTAAAGTGCATGTTTTACAAATTACCTATACAAGGTGGTAAATGACATATAAAGTCAGTATGTGTGTGTATATATATATATATATATATATATATATATATTGAATAAAAGATTTTCACTTGCATGAGGTCTAAGTATATTGTTCTATGTTTCTTTTTACACCTAATTTTTATAAAAGCTCGGCAGGATTGAAATGTTTTCATGACATAATAAATGCAATAATGCATTAAAAACCTGTGTTATATTTCGCTTTCATTTTTTTACCAAGACTAGAAAACCACAGTTAAGTTTCTCATCATGTAATAATAATGCTATTTTCTAAAGGTATTTTTATTTAAAAACTTCCAAACAAAATCCATTGAAATCATAGAAAAATCAATGTTGTTTATATCTCAAAATTATCTGCCGACGAGTTAAAATGCTATTAAAAGAAAAAGTAGAAAACAAATAACTGCTTAGCTAACTTGAAAACATGGTCAGCATTTCTTTTCTTAAATTTTCGTATTTTAACGTTTGAAGTGCCGGCCTGGTCTCCCTTAAATATATTTTGTACCCATGAGAAATTGCAGTGTTAACAGAGATTTAAATGGATACTAAAATTCCATAAGCATTTATGTAATCTGATGATTTCTAACTACGGAAAATAATCATTTTAACACAATCAATAAAATAAGAAATAATAAAAAAAAAAATACATGGGTTGCTCCTTTATGGGGTATAGTTAAGACATAGTCCACAGTACTATACAAATTATATGAATACCAATTGCTATGAGTATGACTTAAAAAGATAAGCTATAATGCACAGATAAATATCCTGCATCATCCATCGTATTCAGAAAAAATATTTTTTTACTTCATACGTAAAAAAATGGTTTTTAATTTTTTTTTGCTGAAAAGCTCCATGTTCTTGCTTTAAAAGAAACCAAAAAAAAACTGCAAAGTTTTTTTTATTTTTAGCACGTGCATACATTGCAACTGGGCCATAAAGACCCTAATGACCTGGAATTCTAGCTGAATTTTTACAAAACAAAATAAACAATTTTATGGTTATAAATAATATCCTGCTAAAAATTAAACTACAATTCAGCCAGAAATGATGGTGTTTATTATAACTGCATCTGGAAATATCAACAATGAAAAGCTATGAGGTCCAACCAACGTTACCGTGAAAACATCTGCAAAAGAATAGCTCACAACTTGTTATTTTAAACATGTTCAGTGGGAAAACTTCCTGAATAACATACCATTCAGAGATAAAGTTTTATTATCACAAGTACTAATCTTTAACAACAAGCTGTATGACCAGGTCAACAACATAAATATAAAAAGCAATTCACATCCTCATCAGCGGTTTTAAACTATATTAGCTGTTCGTGTTCCGTCACTACTTCCTGTGTCCATACAACAGACTTTTTCTGTAGTGAATGAACGTAGATTTGGACTTGCGACATCTATAAATAAGGATATATTCGGAAATACTAATGCTTCACAGCATCTACGCTTTCGGAAGTACGGTTTACTCGGACATTTGGGGGAATCCAATGCATTTACTGTAAGCAAACCGGTGGATGAAATTTTTAGTTACAAAGTGAAAGGCATTAAATAAGACAAACGAAATAACTAAAGCACCCATTTGCACGAAGTAAAATGCACTGGAATAATAAGGGTGGAATGGTCCTTTAAAGCTGAACTGTCTCCTCTACACAACTTTATTCATTTATTAAACTTACCCCTAACTTGCAGTTTTACAGAGACAAAAGTGGTTATTTTGTATGGAAAAAAAGACAATTTAATTTAGTGTACAGATCCTTAAAATACAGGATTTCAGAACATGACAGATCCATTTTAAAATATCCTGAAAAACTGCTCTAAGTGAGGCTTTTATTTTGAACAGTTAGAAGTGGTTACTATGTCATAATTGCCAATGATGTACGTTTGATCAACAGTCCAGACCAGTGGACTTCTGTCACAATAGAAGAGTTGCTCAACAGGTCATCACCATAGCTGTCAACAGTCCCCAGGGCAGTCCCAAATGTGGCAATGTGTGAGAGAAAATCAGGAAAAGGGTGGTATTGTGCAAGATTAAGGTTCCAAGACCTAGGGGGATTACAACATCATGCTCCAGTGTATTGTGTTCAGAACTGGGATTGGCACCATGTTTTTTTGCTTATGGTTACATACATAGTAATATAGTTGAACCCCGCCACTGGGAAGAAGGCAAAAATATCACATTGAAGCTATTTCCAATTGCGCCTCAAAGAGGGGGGGGGATACATACTTGACGCCAAAATGGAAATCTGATTTCCCACTAGAACAACAAGCTACAACTAATTACGTCCTTATGACCAGTTGTTATAAGGACGTGAAGCATAACGCAGGAAAACAGGACAGAGTCCACAAACACCAAAGCACAAAGGAAAATCCAAAAGAGAAGTTGGGGTTATGGCCCAAGGGTCGAGGCAGGCAGCAAACAAACAGTATGGGGGTCACAAGCCAGTGGTCAAAATAAAGAACAGCAATATAGTCGTCCAGAATGGAAAGCCAGGGGTGAGAACCAGGAAGACTTCAATGTAGTTTTGATATGGAAGAGGAAAAAGCAAGGTACACAGCTCAACTAGTAAGCACTGTGTGAGGTGTCTGGAGGGTTTATATAGGGGTAGTAGGCAGGATCCCCTCCCCCTTTCCCTTGTTCTCCTCCCTCCTGTTGCACCAGACAGGAGGCGAAGTCAGAAGAATCCGCCTCCTTTCCTTTCCCCTTGCAGACTCCCCATTGGGACCTCGAGGTCAGGGATGGCCCCACAGAAGTACCGCCGCACCATGGAGAGACCGGCGGTCCAGGGTGGCGGCCCCCGGGGCGAGGTGGGTGGTGGTCTCTGTGCCTTACACCAGTTATATCAGTGTATATTTGTCTTTGTCCAAAAAACATCCACTCATATTTAAATGGATCAATTACATTTGATAGCACAGCCTCTGTAAGTAGTGCATTCCACATAGTAATTTGTTTATAATCTAAAGAACCCTTTTCACTGCTTTAGGTTAAAATGTCTTTCTTTAATTCTGAATGAATGACCTTCATTCTTTGTACATTTCTAATAATGAACAGGTAATCAGAGAGAGGTTGGTACCCATATGTATTTGTATAATGCCATCTAAGACGCCTTCTTTCTAGCATAAGCAAATTCTCTTCATCACTAAAGGCCCATAAACATACCTAGGAACATCCAGGCTTCAGTTACCTTTTCTGGATGCTGGTAGGCAGTCCCGCTGATGTTGTGGGTGGTCCCGCTGTGGGGCACACGCAGGAAAACGCCATAGTTGGGCGAGAAGTGGGGCATGCCGCAACGCTGCTTCCACAACACGGAGTTACTCCACGATAACCCAAAGACCCGAAAAAGAGGCACTTCACTTGGAGTCTCCGGGCAAAACCAGGAGAGTTCCCAGGTATGGCCATAACACATATTGTTGTATGTGATTGTATGTTGCATCTTAGCCCTGTGCATTCTGCGGAAAGGTAAATCGCGCAGGAAGAGGAATGGAGCTGCTACCCCCCTCGTGTGAATGTGGGTCCATACTTTGAATCAGGTGTGCCTCTGCACTGTGTTTTGTTGTGATCCTCAGGTTCTATGCACCACTCCTGACAAACCTGGAAGTATCCCACTAGGCCAAAATCACTGATAAAAGATATGAGGCTTATACGGCTTACTTTGTGGGACAAAGGATATTATAACTTGCTACTGCCTTTTTAAATCAGCAGAGTAGGATAAACATGGAGCAACCTATAGAACCAATAACTTTGATTAAGAAGCAATTCAAGTTCAAAGTAACTTTGTATTGTTAAGTTGTTTGATTAAAATCATTGTAAAAAGGCTAAATATTAACCTTCAATTTCTCCTCGGGTCTTTCCTTTAGAGGTCTGGTGTCATGTTCAGAAACTGTTTTATCTTGATTAAAAATCTTGAATGTCTGTATTTCAAACAGGAGTGAGCTCATTTCCTCCAATACCCAAATAAACCGTTCTTATTTGTTACCCTTATCTTGAAATTTATAACTGCCAGTGTGTTGTCTTCAGGATGCTATGTTTACTTCAAAACACACGTACTTAGAAAGTGAGTGCCCTCAGGACAAGGTACAACAACGTTTTAATGCATTACATTACAAAAAATAACTTTCTGAATTATTAAACAGAGGAACATAGAATCTGATGGCCTATAAAAACATTCGGCTCATCTCCTCTACCCGTTTTTCCAGATATAGACACTGAGACCTTAAAAAGTTTTGGGTCTTGTCTTCAGGATAGCTTTATGCTTATCCCATGCGTGTTTAAATCCCCTCACTGTATTAGCCTTTATCACTTCTGATGGGAAGCTGTTTCATTTATCTATCACACACTCAATAATTATGGGTCCTATTCAGTCCTTGAAGACCTCAATCCATCAATGTTTTGTACTCTAGTAAATATACAAGTTAGCCGTTAACATTGTTTGTCAATAAAAAATGTAATTGGTATGCATAAAGGTTATATATATTCTTTGGTCATAAAATGGCACCCATGGATAAAAAGATACATTTACTACTGCCAATATATTTATTATTTTGAAAAGTTCAACGGTAACAGTCTCGTATCCGTAATTATATTTTGATCTTTGATGCATGTTGTACTCCATTTTGCTTTAACTCCAATGCATTTCGCTACATTTATATGTTGCAGGAATATTTACTGTTATTATTATTTATTGTTTTATACAGTGCCATCAAATTCCGTAGCGCTGTACAATGGGTAGACAGGAGATAACAAGTAGCATGTAACATAACAAATTGACTTACAGAGACAACAGGTGAGGAGGGCCAAATAGAAAATGAGAGCTCTGCCTCATAAACTCCTCCCTCTAGATGCCCTTACTGAAAGCAGGAAGTATTCATATGTTCCCTTCTTGCACATGCTCAGTAGCACTCTGATAAGTGTGAGTAGTGTCAGCCACTAGCATGTATAGTATGTGAGCAATATATATATATATATATATATATATATATATATATATAGCCGCCATATATATATATATATATATATATATATTGGTGGCTGCTACTCCCATTGACTTTAGTGGAATCTTGGCGCTTATTGAGTGGTATGGGAGTGTTACTGAGCATGTGCAAGAAGTGCCAACTGTTTTGAGAGAAGGCAGCTGTGTGCTTAGTTAACTGAATCAGAAGTCCAATTTACTAATTCTGATACTAAAGGATTTCTGGAGTGCATGCAGTAAAAGGCACTTGACTTCATGCAAAATGGTATTTACATTTAGCATGACTGGAGTGCTTTTTAAACCCCGGGTTTATAGAATGTAATAAATGAGTTAAGAAGCTTTATATATACAACTGAACAGGGGAACTGACAAGACACTGATAAAATAGTATTCAATGTAACTAAATTTAAGAAATACATGATTCAAAATAAAAGGTGTTTTATTGATTAATAGTTTTAGTTGATATTTCCACTTGTTCAAGTTTTTAGGAAGTTACTTTTCTCAATCTAATATCATATGCCTATATAATGTACCGCACTGGCTCGCTTATAGGCCGCACCCGAGTATAGGCCGCACCCTAAAAGTTAGGTGCTTTTTTAAAGAAAAATTGTAATTTAAAGTGTAATAGATATGCTGCCACTCTGCCCCCCGAGACATGCTGCCACTCTGTGTGTGTCCCCCCGAGACATGCTGCCACTCTGTGTGTGTCCCCCCGAGACATGCTGCCACTCTGTGTCCCCCACAAGATATGCTGCCACTCTGTGTGTCCCCCACGAGATATGCTGCCACTGTGCCCCCCCCCTGAGATATGCTGCCACTCTGTGCCCCCCCCAAGATTTGCCCCCCTCCCCTAGAGGTAAGGAAGTGCCGGCACCGGAAGTTGTATACCGTTCTGCGTAGAATAGATGTCCCCCGCCAGCCCCGCAAGACACCCGGGAGTCTGCACTGGTAAGGAGGATTGTTAAAGCTTACCGCGCAGACGTTTAGCGGCGAGCCTAAACAACCTCCGCTGCCGGCAGGTCTGCACGATGTGCTTTAACAATGTCCCTTGCCAGGCCCCCCACCCGTGGGAATTCCCGGCAAGGGAGATTGTTAAAGCACACCGAGCAGACGTGCCGGCAGCGGAGGTTGTTTACGCGCATCGCCGCTGCCGGTGAACGTCTGCGCGATGCGCTTAGACAGTCTCCCGTGCCGGCACTCCCCCCGTGGAAAGTGCCGGCAGGGGAGACTGTCTGAGCGTATCGGAGAGTAGGATGCATGTCCCCTGCACCGCTGCGGGGGATCTGTATCCTAACCCTGCTGCCTGCCCAGCGCCTGGAACTGCATGTCCCGGGCGTTGGGCGATACGAATTGCAAATTCCTGCGCTAAACCCCGAATATAGGCCGCACCCCCACTTTAAAGACTTAAAGTGGGGGGGGAAAGTGCGGCTTATATTTGGGCAAATACGGTATATTCAATATTGCCCATACCTAAGCTTAGCTTGTTATCAAAAGCCTTTCCAGACGTATTTGAATTTATAGGAAAATATACATTTTCAAAGATCTAAGTGAGTCCGTGAAAACTATCGTATTCTAATAAAGTGAAGCATATATTGTAATATCTGTACAATAAAGTATGTTTCCTGGTTTTTATACAGATGACGTCTGTCATCAAATGCAGAGAACGTGCAGCTGATACAGTAGTTATCAATCCTTGGTAGCTGGTCCCTTGGTTTTTAGGAACTTGCATGTAGACCACAAAATAATACAAATAATAACACTTTTTAGCTTTGTATGTAAGCTGTCTAGTGAGTTTATTTACTTTTTTTGACAATAATTAGTGGCCCAAAGGTTGTCCTTCGTGATCAACCCATTCGTAATAGGTCTTGGATAAAAAAATAAAATATATTGGGTATCTAGCAAGTTATAGAAAAAACGAAAACTCCTGGCTTATTTATCACCTAGTGATTAAAACTACAAGCTTCATTTAATTTAGAGAAAAATGTGTTATTTAACGTTTATCCCTTTTACTAAAAAAATAATAATAAAAATATATATATATATTTACTTATTTCCCCCTCACCATTCTAGTTGTTCCCTGTAAACAGTTAATCTTTGTCTAGAAAAGATACAAATCTAGAGTTCTATTATTTTGCGAGGCTAGCTAGGAAATACGTTTCCAACTCTAATTGTAACATTCCATGCTCAGAAGGCGCCAAGTTTTACTAACTATAATTTAGCTGGTCCGGTTGATGCAGTCCACATTCTTGTTTGGATAATCAGCCTTTGTTTAAATATATACCAAAAAAGCAGAGGCCAGAGTTAACCTCTGGGCATGTCATGTGAGTATGTTACCCCAGTAGCAGAAACACACAGACAAGAGAGGGATTATTTTGCAATATTACTGTTACTGAAACATATAATCAACCCTTCCCTACGTTTTAGTTGTTACTTTTGGCAGTTCACACGTCTTCTTCTCGAGTTCAAGTGGAGTTTGAAAGGTGAAAAGGTCAATAGGTTCATCAGAAGCATGAAAGGATGGCAGTGACCAAGATCCCCCCACATTTAAGGTCAACTCACTCATACTTCACAGCTTTGTGGTACCTCCATTATGATATATTTGGGTACAAACAAAAATATTATGGTATATAAAACAAAACAAGTGCACATTAAAAAAGGAATTGTGTAGCACAGTGTTTTAAGTTTGTTATAAGCATGCGTGAAGACAATAATATCATTATTGAAGATGGATCCACACCTAGTTTGGACAGTATCAATAAAGGATAATGATGGCCCTGCCAGTGAGACCTTATGGCCTTAGGGGAGAAGAGAAAATGGGCTAAGCAGTATTTTGCATTGTTGATTCCAGGTATTGCGATGGAGTTACTAATAGGATTCTTTGAGTACATTTTTTAAAGCTTGAAGTTATAAAGAGCGGATTAGAGTCACTTGTATACAAGCAGGGGATTCCACAGACAAAGAGAATTCAGAAGGCCAGACAGTGGAAAACTTATCATAGGAGGCCATCAGAGGTGGCTAGAAGTTTGGCATGCAGGGATATTTTTAACAAAGAGAGAAAAGGTATAGAAAGATGTTCATTAAACCCAAAAATAAGAAAGAATTCTACTAAGTAGACCTGGAAGCCAGTGAATGGACTTGCATGGACAACATATGTTTAGTGGCTGTTAAGAGCTACTATGTTACTAGTACTTATCCAGATATATTCAGTAGCATCCACTGTTTATACATCAGTTACAGCAGTTTTGTTAAAACTATGATATACTGTGACCTTTCGTAAAGCTTTTCAAATCATATTGATAACATATGTACTTGCACACCTGGGAGAAATCTTATTAATGTGGATTTAGTATAATTATGCAATAATAATGCATAATTTCCCCCAAAAAATGTAATTTAATAATTTGTATAGAATTTGGTATTATAAAGAATTTGTGTAAACATGAATTTTAGAAGTGTTTTATCTTAAAGAGACATAAAAAAGTGTGTGATCTTTATATAAGCCCATGTATCTTACACATGGTACTAATGCAAATGCGGGTTTCAGGATCTCTTTACAAATGGCTTAATTACCTGCTGGACTAACCTACCTTATTTCGTAATAAGTCCAAAAAGTTTGTATAATTATGCTTGTGCCTGGATGTATATTTCATCTCCAAAACACGAGAAATATACTTGGTTCCCCTACTTTTAAATGAATGCATTGCTACAGATTAGAAACCAGATTCTTACATGAAATGAATCTATTTTCAGGCAAACGCTGCATTATTAAACATGTAGTTTTACTCCAGCAGATCTGGAACTTAAACCACAGCTCTAATGACTAAATTCTAGGTAAGCTGTTTCCCTGTCTGCACCTCTGCCTCCTCCTTCACACGACAACTAGACTGATGAGATTTTCAGCCCTAGAAGCCAAGGTTCTTTATGTTAATTTATTTTGTAGCAATAATCAGTAGGGAGAGTATACAATTCCCACAGTGAGGAAGCCTATAAAAAGTGACTAATAGCAACAACATTCCTTCACTAGGTTTCGCTGATCCAAAATATTTCTTCCAACCAAAGAAACTACCAAAACAAGATTCCTGAAAAGTGCACACCCTTCAACAAGAAGATTAATGCTCTTAGAGCATGAAGGGATCTAAGGAGTTAAACATCCATCCAAGGCTTGTCACTCACTCTCTCAGGCTCTCTCACATGCTCTCACTCACTTTCTCACACTCTCTCTCACGCTCTCTCCCAATGTATCCCTGTCTTCCCCACTGGCCGCTTCTGTATCCCTGTCTCCTCTTCCGCAGCTCTGGTTCTTCTCTTGTTGTTCTTTTATCTTTGTCTGCTTCTCCCCAGTATCAGCTCTATTATCCAGGTACTTCCACAAAAAGGGCCTCTGCACACACCCTCTCCCCCAGATTGGAGGAACAGGGAAGAGGCTATACCCGTGGTGCGCCGAGGGCTCCTGGAACATCAATGATCTCCTGTGTAACCATAAGCTTCACCAGTGTAACCATAAACACAACGTGCAAAATTTGCATGGCCATATCTAAGATTTTGTTTTTAAAATAAACTCTGTATTTCATATTTTTCAATAGTACAACAAGGAGTAAAATAATCTACAAAATAGAACCATTCTTTTCTCTCCCTTCATTCACCTCTATACAAATATACAAAAAAAAGTAATTCTTAACCTTTATAGGTAAAAAAAAATGGAACTTAATATCTTGAAAAGTTTTCTATTTAAATTCACACTTGGGAAGAATGTTAATGCAAAACATGTGATACACATTTTAGAATGAGATATAAAAAAACATTTACAATGTACTATTAATGTATTTTAGGTTTTGAAGTACTTTTAAAATTACCATAAATGTTACAGAATGAAACCACTTTGTTCTGAACACCTCTTCAAAATATTTAACTAGCACCAAATTGCATGTAACAGTTGTTTAGGTTTCCAAAAAAATATTAACTAAAATTCAAACTGCTAATGGACATCCATGGTAGTAAAATTCTCCCTGCAAAATCCATTAGACATCAAGAGTCCTGCAAGGTTCACATTTTACAGTAAAACCTGTAAAATGCAGAGGTCAGGTTTCACCGCTGAGACATCAAGGTGTGAAGACCCAAATGGCATTAGGCATGAACTTGCTCATTTGAACCTACTGAACTTTGTCTGATCCTAAGCAAGTGCTTTACCATTGGTTTTTACAAGGTCCCATCCTTCCAGAAAACCCAAGCAGCGTTCACAGAAATTCTGCTGTTAGCTTCTCACCGAGGTTTACAGCCTGCTCTAGAGATGTCCCATGCATCTATGTCATCCTGCTTCTTTGTTTGCTACAGGTTTTTGGATTTGTACATTCATATCATATTGCCATCTGGAAATCCTTTCTGTTGGAAGCAAATTCCAGAGAATTCCCAGCTGAACTGAAGCATACACTTTTACATCTTGCCACGCCAGATGAAGCAAGTTAGACGGCTAAGTGTTGTAAAAGTTGCATCTTCTTTAATTGCGAGGGCTGAAAATTCAAAGTGGACTTAAACGCCTTTGTTTTGGGTTCTGATAGGTAAATACATGCACTAATTAGGTCTAATTTCTATTATTTTTGTAGTTAGTAAAAATATAAATCAAATATCTTCAGCCCTTGTCAAGCTAAACCAGGCTCATGGAGAGTAAAACCAGGGCTGCCTATAAACATTAGAGGCTCCCAACCCAGTAATACCTGAATGGGGTGGAGGTCTGTGCAGCTACTGGCACACACACAAGCGCCCACAATCCTCTCTGCTATGTCACTAAATATTGTGCACACAATCGCAACATACAGCAATCTGGTATACAACAGAAGGTAAGAGTGCATGTCCGGGTAGCAGCCATATTGGAATGCCCCAGGAACCGGCACTATGTGAGTAATATAACTTCATATCTATACA
Organism: Spea bombifrons; assembly: GCF_027358695.1. Classification (NCBI taxonomy): domain Eukaryota; kingdom Metazoa; phylum Chordata; class Amphibia; order Anura; family Pelobatidae; genus Spea; species Spea bombifrons. The sequence continues at coordinate 65,555,900 of NC_071088.1, read as the reverse complement.
TTTGCTCTCTACTTAACTAGCACAATGCATATGCACAATGCATATATAACGGGCCATACTTAACTGAGGAAGACCTTTTAATGCATTTTTGCCGCCCCAATCGCCTTCACTGCTGAGCGCCAGAAATTACGTCATATTCCGGCGCTCAAAGGCTGGAAGGTAAGTGAAGTACAAAGGGGGGGGGTAGTGTACATAATAGGGAGGGAGGAGGGTAGATAATGAGCAGTGGCGTCGGCAGGGGGGGGCGGGGCGGCATTTCAAACTTCGCCCCAGGCGGCACTATGTCTTGGGCCGGCCCTGATAATACACTATAGTTTTGCTAACTGGGAAGTCATTATTCCCCATGTATTATATTACAATCTACGGTAAAGGGTAAACATAACCCAGGAAAACATAACGCTGCAGAAAGATGGTGCTACGCAAAGCAATAAAAATAATAACAATAGCAGTTGTGTGGTTAAAAACTAATCCTTAGCATGATACATTTTTTAATCCAGCTAGTCTCAAATTTGACGCCAAAATTGATTATCCAGTTTTTTATATAAAACAGAAAAAACACAAACTAGTTTTATTCATAAATACTACAACTCATGGGATTATATGTTTAGCATTTGACAGTTCTATACCTCACTTTACCCATCTGTACTTGGTAGAGTTTGTAATAATAAGATCATTGTTTCTTTCTGACTTGTAAACCGGAAGGCCCACAATGAATTCTCCTGGGAATAATAAGCATAATTGTAAAGTGTTTTGGAAATGAGAAGTGCTCTATAAATACCTTTTATTATTACTATATAAAAAGTAAAATAGCAATAACACCAGAAATTCAAATGTTTTAGCTTGCATTTGTTAAAGCACCAGTTCATCATAGGCGATTAGAAACATATGAAACATACTTTTTATTTCCTCTTTTCTTTATATCTGAAATCAAATGTTTTTCTTGGCAGTTTTCATACATTTGAGTAAATGTATTTAAGAGATTGGGTGTTGGGTGATGGCTGCTCTATTAATGGAGAATCAGCAGTAGGCTCCAGGCATCCAAGAACTCTGTAGCATTGTTATAGGCCTTTTGATACTCTTAATATTGTTCAAGGTCTACGGCGCTGGTTTTGATTTTTTCCAAAGAGATCACAAAGATATATCTGGGGTGAGATAAGTCAAATAATTTCCAGAGACTTACAAAGGTACAACAGTAATACTTCTGTGAGTTTATACAGCCTACATACAGCAGGGAAGCACTATAGGTGGTGAATAGACAACCTATATAAGTGTATAATATGGATCCAGGAAAAATAAGGGCGATAAGGGCATGGGGTTTCAGGGTTTGGGCTGGGCCCCTTACTTCCATTGAAGTAAAATCTTAATGCTTCAGCATACCAAGGCATTGTAGATAATGCTACATTTCCAATTTTGTGGGTACAGCATGACTGTGCTCCAAGCAAGGTCCAAAAATACATGGTTGGATGAGTTTGGTGTGGAAGAACTTGACTGGCCTGCACACAGCCCTGACCTCAACCCCATCAAACACATATGTGATGAAATGGAATGGAGATTGCAAGCCAGACTTTCTCATCCAACATCAGTGCCTAACCTCACAATTGCTCTACTGGATGAATTGATAAAAAATTGCTCAGAAACACTCCAAAATCTTGTGAAAAGCCTTCCTATTGCTGTTCTAGCTGCAAAGTTTGGGGTCAACTACATATTAATGTCTATGTATTTACAATGCAATGTCATAACAGTCCCTGTTGGTATAATGGTCAAGTGTCCTAATACTTTTGTCCATATAGTGTATTTCTAATAGGCGATCCTAACTGGTACATAAATAGGTCAGTAGTAACCACCTCCTATTTGCCCTAAAATGTGGACACCAATATAACTGGAATAAAATCTGGCAGCCGTTTGACAGGCTACATTTTTAGCAAACAGCTTAAAGGTCATTCTTAGTATAACAAAGTAACTTTTTTTTCTTGAAAAAATCTAAAAGGTTTGTATTTATGCTTTGCATAGGTACAAATTATACATAATATAAATCCGCCACCCCACATACATAAATGTATTTATTAGCAGAATGTAGGAAACTATTCATAGAAATATTGTTTTTACAAGGCTCTAATACATGTTTTGTTCTAAACACAGACATTTCTCCTAAATGTATTCATGCATATTTGCGTGAATGCACTTTACTTAGCAATGGTAGTAATGGTCTTTGACCGGTGGTTTAACATCGCAAATCGTCCCTGGCATTTCCATGGTCACGTGATAATATGGTTAGTACGTGTGATATCCCATACTTAAAGTTGCTCCCCAGTCCAGTGGGCATTCAATTAGCAGTCAGATAAAATGTACATAAAAAATGTTGTTTTAAAAAAAAAAAAAAAAAAAATAGAATAGTGCAAATATATTATTCTTCTAAATGCTTGAATTAGAGAGGTGACCAAGTGATATAAAGCTGACCCTTCAACCACACCTTTTTAACACATGCCCTTTGCGCAGTTTGGAGATGGGGTTTCAGAAGGCCAGGTGTTAACCACCACCCTTTTAGAAATTGGAAGGTTGTCTGAAAGTCCTATCAATCAGCTATTATACTAGGAGACAAATCCGGAAACATCTCAGATATGTCTTTAGGAGAACGTTAGAGCAAACCAGACCAGCTTAGTGCAGAGAAAATGGGAATCACCTTCCGAAAATGTATCGATAGTTCGAAAGAGCTGCCTCTTTTTTTTTAATCTATGATACAGTTCCTCAGAATAGCTCAATACTCCTAATTAGCAGCTATCCAAAATGTAATATCTGGCATTTTTTTTTATCATCTCAGCAGTTTTACATTAATTTCCTACTTAAAATATGTAAACCATGTGATAATTTAAGACATTTTTGTTTGAAAACCACATGGAAAAAAACCTCTAGCATGATCCACTAAAAATTAAGCCCTAGTAACAAGTACGTTTCCTAGAGAATGAGTCTCAAGCTGTGATTTATAAACAAGGGCTTCATAACCTCAACCGTTACAATAAGCCAACAGGCCTTTCTTTTCAACGGCTGATGTCTATACGTTTTTTTATGGTTAATTCTTCCACTTGCAAAGTAAGCTCTCAGGCTCAGAAATCTACAGTAGCACTATTTTTGTCATCGGAAAAGTGCTTTAGCAGATGAATACAAACGTTCCGATTCTACTAGCAAACGGAGGCTTCTGGAACATGAAATCAGTTTTAGAGCAAGACAAGGGCTGGCCTTCTTTCAGCTAAACTTATACAACAGACACTTCCACACACTTCATGCTTGCCAAGTGACCCCCTTCTGGCAACAGGACATGCCATCACCGCAGACGCCAAGATGTGGTAACAAGCGTCAGGATTCCTCTGCACTCACCGCCAAAGCAGACGCCCAGGTAGGCTGTGCAAGTCTTTAGCACTAGGAAATTTAAACACCCTGTGCCAGATAATTAAAGAAACATTCACTTTACAGTGTGGGAGCAGAGCAGAAAGAGCTCTGTGATACCCACTGTTAAAGAAGCAGCAGCAGTTTAACAGATGCAACTATTACAACTATTGTAATAGGGGTGGATGTTCATAAAATGTCTCAACATGGTTGAGAGCACTCACGTTCCTTTTCCAAAGCACACATGTTTATAAAAACAGAACACCAGAATACAGGGAATAGACATTCCCCCTACTTCTGCTAAGGTACTGAGCGAAGGCATGGTTTAGGAGTTACAGGTATCCAAAAAAATAGATCACAACATAGGTCAATATGAATTATATATATTTATGATTCCCTTTAATGTATAACCGCCAAGTGGCTAAAGAAGCTATACCTATACTATTCATCAAAAACAATTTATCAGAGAGACAAAAATGAAGAGTAACTAGAGAAAATGTGTATTGCACATACATGTGTACATGTGTATACTCACATCCTTGTCTATATTTAATACTCATACTTAATTTACATTAGTCAAAAGCTTGGAAAGGCTTAAGGGTTTTATGAGCCCAAATTCAATATACTAAACATATATTGCATAGCTATTAAGAACATTAAGGTATCCTAGGGTTTAATGGCTAAAGTATACGTTTGCAGGAGAGTTGCATTGTGAGGGACCAACCCTGGTGGACATCCCCTAAAAAACTTAAATCAGCTTTGTGTAATGAGTAGTAGAGCCCTGCACAGGACTACTTTTTTAATCCCGCTCCCGCAATGTGGGTGTGCCGCTTCTGCCCGCTCCCGCAATGTGGGTGTTCCGCTCCCGCCACATTTGTGGCCAATCCCACCCGCTCCCGCCACATTTGTGGCCATTCACGCCCGCCTCCTTACCTGATTTCCCGCGCAGTCCCGCAAGGCTGCCCTCGAGTTGTTCTCTCACAGCGTCTCTTCTCTTGCTCCGCCCAGGAACAAGGCGGAGTCACAGGAAGTGACGTCACATCAAGTGACTCCGTTTTGCTCCTGGGCAGAGCAAGATAGGAGACACTATAAGGGAGCAGCGAGAAGGCCTCCCAATGCAGTCCTCTAATGCGTAGCTCATACGGAGATATTTCGTTCAAGTTCACTCATTGATTCAATTATTCATTATACAGGACCAACTTAACCCTTCTAACTGGAGAATGCTGGGAAAAATTAACACATCCTTTAATGTATGCAACCTATGTTCTGCAAGTTATGCTGGCACCAAGTGCAAATAGAGGGTGATTTATGAATGTACTGTAAGCAAATAATAGGTGGACTGTATGATAACATGTATAAAAGCAATAAATGGTCATTATGCATCTGTTACAGATACAATGCACCATGTGGTGATTGTGTTAAAGCAAAACCCCAACAAATATTTATTATTATTTAGTGGTTTATATATACATCAGGTGTACCACTTTCTATATGAGTGAACTTTCCGTTCACAAGCCTCCTTTTGGCATGACTGTTGAATTCCGGAAAACTTCATAGCCAAAATGTTTATACTGGTGTTATGGTAGTTTTGCACATTTACCCCTTTTTTTGCACCTGCCAGACGTTTATAAATATCCCTATAAATCATAAATCTAGCACTGGTATTATAAATGTTACAACCTTAATTTTTGTAGTAGTTATTGAGCTTGACCACCTTATTTAAGTAGCAGCAGTGACATATCTTGGCCTAGGCCGGATAAGCTAAGGCCTAGGGACACAGGTGTCCCACTGCTCAATGAGCCGGTTACATTATACATAGAGCATTGAATTAGTAATAAACAACTTGGTAGGTGTTCCCCTTTAAGATGGCCCTGATCTGGAGACAAATGTGAGATGATGTACACTTTGTTAACATATAATATTTTGGCAAAGAAGAAGTAAACCTTACAGTAATAAGAAGGAAAAAAAACAAGTTTCAGATTAAATATGCTGATAACTTTAAGATATCATCCAAAAGTCCCACATGCAAATTACTATATCTTTTAAAAATGATTTAGCTGATGAGATCATTCTCAAAGGACCTTAAGCCAAAGTGTATCTTTAAGTCTTTTAGGTTTTTAAGAGGAAAAAGAAGAAAACATACAGCTATGAGTTTACCACAAACTGACTACACTTATTCACATTTGCTTGTTCATTGATGGCTTTGCATGTGTTGAACTTTTCCTGTTCTTCACTGGGCTATTTTAAATGACCTCTGTGTGACTGTTCCTCCTCTAATATTAATCACCACAATTATTCACTCAATAATTACATTATCTTATTTGCTTTCTTCCATTATATTTAACTGTTCAGATTCTTCCCACGCAATATGTTCAAGAGAGCATCAGACATCTTAGGAGATAACATACTCAACACATGTAGGCTATTTTAATGGAGGCATTCAAAATCATAATATGCCTGTCCCCAGTTAAAAGAGGATATCAATTATAGATAGACAGATAGATCTATAAAATAGATAACAAATATTTCAAATTTCCTATAGTTGAAGTTAAGATTCCCTTGAATATTAGCAGCCCAATGGAGATCTGATGAACTAATAAAAGCCAGTGAAGATGCACACCTCACATGACCAACTACAGTCAAAGTAAGGGAGGCTCCCATAGTCTTTCAATAGAGTTGGCTGATTTAGCAGACGAGGGAGATAGCTATGTACAACAAAAAACAAACTGGAAAAGCACCAAACTATAGCAAGCTGTATAAAACAATATATATCGCTCCAAATAAAGGGGGGGGGTAGGCTTACCCGATCAGCAGACTTCAGATACGATGTCCAAGCCAAAATCAATGCAAAACGAAGATGCGGAGAAAATAATCCAATGCTACAAAACTGTGACCACCAAACCAAACTCAAGTTCAAATAACTCCACCAAAATCCATAATTAAGCTGACTTTATTGGGTAGCTATAAACATAGGGGTATAATAGACAGGGAATAGAAAAATAGCCTAATGCGTTTCGAGCAATTAAGGGCCATGAGGCTTTAAACGCGTTAGTCTATTTTTCTATTCCCTGTCTATTGTCCCCCCATGTTTATAGCTACCCAATAAAGTCTGCTTAAGTATGGATTTAGATAGCTACATAGCCTGATGTGCTTTTGGATAAAAACAGATGAGCAGTACTCAAAAAACAGTGCTCTCATTTGGGGATATGTATATAAATATAAATATGAAATTATTAGTATATACATCATTGTGTGCATATGTGCCCCAAGACATGTCATTAGTTAACTCACTTATATTAATGAATGCTGATCCCTTCAGCCCCTCCTAATCTCAAGATAAATTCTGTTTTATTTAGTTTTATTGTATGTAAAGTAAACTTAAGCACTTTTTTGCTTAGAATACTTTAATATGCATTCTTCATTGTCTGATTACTTAATCTTACTTTGTTCACCAAATGTCCCAATGATCTTAGGGCAATACATTTCTCTCAACTCAACTTCTTTAAAACTAACACAGAACAATGCATTAAGATTTACAATCTGTATATATAACAAAATAAAGGATATCCTCTATTAACATATTAGATTTAACATCATTACACACTATATTACTTAATAGGCTCAAAGAAGTGGAAACAATCCATTGAGTGTGATGACCTTAGATAATCACATTAGTGAATTTCCACTGACCTCAGTGAAGATTTTAATGGCTTTCTAATTCTTTTGCTAGAATTGCTGCTTATGCTCACAACATATACGGGGAATGGAAACCTGAATCTATAGAGGAACTAGAGGAGGGCAAAATGTAAAGCAATAAACCATAACCAGATTAATGTTCATACTGTTTCCCCTTTAGCTCTAATTTCATAATTGTACTTAATAAATATAACCACTGATCGGTATTGCTGCACTCCTTAAGGAAACACAAAAAGCACCTCGCTATGGTGTGATTGAGATACAGGCATTTAAAAGAATGTGGTCGCTGCCATCACCATAATCAGAGAATTAACTTGAAAAAATGAATCCATAAAAAAAAAAAACATACCTTCACATATTTTAAGTTCAGTTGATTTCTGCTAAGAAAACGCACACACAAATTTGGTTGGATCACAACCCTAGAGCTAAAGACTCTGAAAGTAAACTGATTACATATGCATCAAGTATAATAGTCACTAAGTATTTTGGGATTGTACGGATAAGATACTTTCTTTGCTTATTACGGTTTCTTGATCCACAGAGATTTACTCAAATGGTTTCAATTAGATGTTTTTAAGCTAGTAAAACAGCATCCATAAAGACATATTTATAGAAAAACGCAAAGAAGAAAATGCCTAGGAAGTTGGTTAAAATCCATGTCTTCTTTACCCCCTCTTTAATCTTCCCTTCCTTTGCTTGCATTGTCATAATCGTTTGCTGACCATTAGCAAGAAAAAATAAAAATGTCGTTTTATTAATCTACAACTGAGAAATTAAATCGGAATGGCTAAGAGGATAATGTCAATCGGGTGGCTCCAGAGTAGTTAGTTTATGTGTGATACAAGTTCATGTTGTCTGTGCTAGTGACCACATTGTCGGAAAAAACATGAACATAAAAGGTAACATTTAAAGGGACGCTGAGCCAGTTGGAAGTCATTCCAGTGCTAAGAATGCAGACTTGTAATAAGGGGTGTAGAGTAAACACTACATGTAATAAATATTATAGCCAAGTCCTACCCTGCCAAACCTCAGCACATGGAAACGAAAAGACAAAAAGATGAAAGTAAATCAGGAAGAGATGATTCTAATTTGCCCCCCCCACCCCCTTCTTTCAGAATAGGAAGTGTTCGCTAGTGTACAAAATACACATGGTACCCTCTGTTCAATGTATGACATGTATTCATAGGTTACCAGAAAACTTAATTAGCCTTGATAAGATCCGCCAGTCGGTCATTAACACAAGAATCCAAAAATTCGGTAATATGTGGAAGCATGTGATGTGGATTTGTAAAATAACAAAGAGACACTGATCTGTGTGCCATTTTTAGATCATGGTTTTATACATGGTTTTATCTTAAAAAATATTTTTCATGCACAACATTTCTGAAGTTATCAGTTTTATAGTTGGAACAACATAGGGAAGAAAGGCTGGACAAAAGTATGTATAAAGGTGTGCTCCATGAAATATTATGCATTCCCTGAAAACATCTTAATGATAAAAAAACTTTGCATGATGAAATAATTATTTATGTAAAGGGTTTCATTTACCAATACTAGTAATTATGTTTATAATTCTGCATCTCTCTCTCTAGTATAAAAGGCTTGTAACCACTGGAGTGGTTGGTCACATTGGGCAGGGCTTGTAGGCGGTGTCCATCGAGATGCTTTGTTTGTGGTAGTGTGGTATGTTGGGATAATACAAAGGAGATACAAAGTGATGGCAATGTCTACAGTTGCATCTCAGTCTATGCTCAGAGTTGCAAGTGACAATGTGGGTGTAGGTGGGGGAAGCTTTGGAATGGGTAGATAGATAATGTATGACTGTCATATGGAGACTGAGGTCTAAATATTTCCAGTGGTCCAACACAAGCAATCTCTACCACTTTTGGGTTAGTTGTAAGGAAAGTCATGTGAGAAGTTGGAGGGTCAAAGCACACATATGCCTGAGGTGGGTAGATGTTAGCAGTAGTAGAGTAAGGATATCCTTGCCATTAACAACACGACTATCTCTGCTACTAACCAGGCCCGATGCCTTGGGGTCATTCTGACTCTAACCTTTCCTTCATCCCTCACATTCAGTCCCTCGCCAGGTCCTGCCGCTTGCACCTAAAAAACTTCTCTTGCATCCGCCCATTCCTGACCCAAGAATCCACAAAAACTCTGGTTCATTCACTTATCATTTCCTGTCTTTCTTCTGCAACACTCTTCTGGTTGGCATTCCACTGTCTTGACTCTCTCTTCTACAGTCTGTCCTAAATGCGGCTGCTAGGCTTATCTTTCTTGCACGCCACTCCTCTTCTGCTTCCCCACTCTGTGAAACCCTCCACTGGCTCCCAATAACCTTTAGAATTAAATTTAAAATCCTGGTACTAACATATAAGGAACTCCATAACACTGCTCCTCCATACATTTCTGCCCTCATAAGCAAATACTCTACTATTCGATCCTTATGTTTTTCCCATGGGCTAAGGCTCTCCTCCTCATTTATCACCTCTTCCTTTTCCCATCTACAAGATTTCACTCGGGCTGTCCTATATCTCTGGAATCTACCTCCACCGAATCTTCAGCTTTCATCCTCCCTCCCAACATTCAAGACACATCTCAAAACTCACTTCTTCAGAGAAGCATACCATCTTAGCTGCTAGAACTTCCCTGTCATTGATACAACCACCACACTTCCTCTCACTCTTATGAAAATGTTAAATTAAGCAGATTAGATTCAACAGCATCTTTAGCAGGCAAATATTTAAGACATGGAATGGATGCATTTAGAGATTCTTATAGAAAAGCAAACATTAAGTGCAAGTTAAATTTCAGAAGCCAAGGCTACCTGGCATTTTTTCTACCCTGAACATATGTCATATTTTGTATATAATATTATATCAAAGAGAAAATATTGCAGTTGCTCAAAAATGATGTTCTTTCACACAAAAAAACATCCAAAGTAGATGAGTAAGCCCTTCTCTTGTTTAGTATTTTTCTGACCTAATGGCCACAAGTGACTTTGCCATGTACTACCTTCTTAGCATTACCCCAACAGCAGACATAATATTTTATATAATAAGAAACATGTTATAGTGGGAACTAAAGCATTGAGTGGGACAGCTTCAAATCACAGCACAGCACACTGACATGCCTTTCATAAATAATTTATTCCCAAAGAAATAACAGTCCTAGTAACACCTTTCTACCAACTGACAGTTGGGAAAATGCTTGGTGTCATTTGATAAATTAATTAGTTGATGACAGTTAACTACAAAGCAGTGCCACTTTATTTTATCAGCAGCTTTCCTTTAAGTATATAGGATATGATATATATATATAATATAATACAGTTTTTTATGTCTCTGTATCTGAGGCCGATGGCACAAGCACCACATCTTTTAAATGTAGGAGATTTTTGGGGTTTTTTTTTGTCTTGCTGATTCCTTTCATGGCATTCAGGAGAGGGCATGATATTTTGAAGCCATATCAGATTTCTGTAATGGTATTACAACCTACTTCAGATAAACACAACTGAAACACAATTGCATAAGATGGGCTGATAGCTTTTGCCTTCTGTTTAACTCAACAAGCTGTTTAGTCCTGCAGATTAACTGGAAATAATAAATGAACCAAGAATGTGATCAGGAAGTAGTCCTGTTTGCTAGATCATGTGGTGGATTTGTGAATGTATGCTGGGTTAGAAAGATGCTACAAAAGGGAATTCAGCAATTGGCAGCTGTAGAACGTCAAGTGTTAGTTGTTCATTGAAATCCTTGACAAACCAGAAAAAAACATTATAATTGTGCTCATTCATAAGGCTTTGCATGAACCGAATGAAAAAAACAGGCCCAAAGTCAAGTCTAGGACATTTTATGATCCTTGAAAGATTAGTAAAAGAATCTAACTCTGAAGACATGAGAAAAAAATCTTTTGAGAATTCAAGTGTACAGATGACCTCAATAGAAAAGTCAGAACATCAATACCAATGGCAAAAGCACCACAATTCCCTGGTCTCCCTCATTTAACCCTTTTACCGTGAAGAGATTGTGGAGCAGAAGTAAAGGATTATCCTGTCCACAAGTAAGCTGGCTAATACCAGTCGACTATGTTCAAAGCAGCTGTTTCACTTACAAAAGCTACCCTTTTGTCTTTAACATCCAGACCACAAACTCCGCTGTGAAATCATCCAGTGGTTATGTAAAATAACATTTGAAGATCTCCTTAAATAGGACTACAAATGGGGCTTTTATCAACATCCCTTTAACCCCAGTGCTCCCACCCCTTTACCTCTAGCTAGAACAAAAAATAATTGGAGGCTTACTTCCCCTTATTGCACAAGTGGTTATTGAGGATTCAAGGAAAAAAAAATCACCCAACAAATAGAAATGAGCAATCAAGTATGTGAGGACTATGCTTCCCATCATTCTGAGCTATTTGCAGCACATGGCATCGTATTCTAAGTGCTTGTCATATCTGCTTGAATTTGGATGTGTTTGAATAAGTACAGTGAGAATTAATTTGAAAATCTGTTCTGCTTACTTTATCTTTAAGCATTAATTATTTTGCATCAATCTTATTATCATTCTATTATTCGCTACTACATTACTGAAGATAATGAAAACTGCAGTTTGAGTACTGAGGATTAGTTCATGGGATTTGGTAATCCAAAGAAGATACAGTATGTTTCTGAAGGTGGGTATATTTGAGAGTTTAAAGTGCCACTGTGTTGATCAGGATCTAGGGCAAAAAAAAGACCACCCCCTTTTTGTCATAAAGGACAATGGTAATCAGAAGGCAACTGTTCAGACAAAGCGGTCCCAAAGTCAATTTCCGGAAACCTATATCTAATGCCTATCCTGTAGTATGCAATTGGTAGTTGAAATGATCCAATGAAATGATGTGTATTTTGGATCATTACACCTGTCCCCTCACTCAGTAATGCATAAAATGCTTCACATAATTTTTAAGATAACGCTAAAATACACTATATGGACAAAAGTATTGGGACACCTGACCATTACACCAACAGGGACCCTTATGACATTGTATTTTAAATACATAGACATTAATATGTAGTTGCCCACCTCCTGCTTTGCAGCTATAATAGTGTTTCTGTGGGAATTTTTGCTAATTCTTCCATTAGAGTATTTGTAAGGTTAGGCACTGATGTTTGAAGAGAAAGCCTGGCTTGCAATCTCCATTCTAGTTCATCCCAAAAGGTTTTCGATGAGGTTGAGGCCAGTGCTCTGTGTAGCCAGTCAAGGTCTTCCACACTAAACTCATCCAACCATGTCTTTATGGCTTCTTGGACTGGGGCACGGTCGTGCTGGAATAGAAAAAGGTCGTTCCTAAACTGTTCCCACAAAGATGGAAGCATAGCATTGTCCAAAATGTCTTGGTATGTCTGGTTCCACTACATATTAATGTCTAGCTATTTAGAATACAATGTCAGAAAAGTCCCTGTTGATGTAATGGTCAGGTGTCCCAATACTTTTGTTCATATAGTGTAAGTCTGGTACAGTATTGCAATTTAGTAGGCAGGTATTACAAATTAATTTGTTCTCAGTAGTCAGTTTGTTAAGAGGGATATCCTAGAATGGGTTTTACACCTTTTGCCTTTTTAGGGGGTGACCTGTCAAGCCACCTATCATGGGTGGGTTTAGGGGCTGCCAATTTAGCAATGAGATAAGAATAAAAATACGCAGAAAAAAGCTGGTTCAATGCTATTACTTCTGACATGCTTAAACAAGATGTTCAGATTTTCAAGGTCACTCTAAGGCAAAAAGAACCAACATTACTCCAAGTACCCAGGAGTAGCAGAGGATGATATTCATTGCCGACCGGGTTTCACATCAATGGGTAACACAAACACTGCAGTACTTTTATTTATTAGCTGTGAAGTGACAATCTTGGGAATCAAACAGTATTCCTATTATGTTTGTAATAGATTCTGATTTCTGGGACTGGGACTTCACCAAAAGCTTGTTTAAATTTATTGAAGAATGCCGAATACATACTTAAAATAAAGCCGATATACTTTAAAATAACATATTTTGGAAACCACTGAAATGCAACAATCATATTTAATACTGTTTCAAAAAGGAATACTTTAAATCAAATATGAGGGAAATCCCCCACAGTTAGAGAAAGTTTTTTCAAAGATTAAGAAACTCAAGTCCAGCTGAGAACATGATACTGAACAGCATGAGATCCTTTAAGTCAAGGAAATGTATGTGACAGGAACAGTAATTTCTGTTAGTATTAGGACTACAGAATCAAGGAAAAGCCCAAACCTCTACCTCCTAAACAGGAATGGACTAGGAATTTTAAATGATGAGAGTGTAGCTGCCTGCTAGATACAAATGGCTGCACACTACACTCTTCCATTTTTGCAGCAGACAGCCATGTGTATCAAGACAGTAACCAGAATCTCAAGGCACTCAGTGGCCACTCAATGGCATTTGCTGCAGTAGAGGCAATAAAGGCGTGTAGGAAGTACCACTTGCCAGTCCAGGCCTGCCACTTAGTCATCCATTCATCCTTTCAGTCAGTTTTTTCATCACTGTTTTTTTTTTCTATACACCTTGTATATTTAATGGTATATGGCCATCCATAATCAAAGCTAGGAACCTTCCAGGGTAAGCTACTTGGAGCTTACCAACTTCTGAGGGAGCGGCTTCGCAAGGTGGCATGGATAGATACAATTAAGCGTGGGGTTAGCCACACAAGGCCCATTGAGTGGTCATGGCTAAATATTGCTCCGGTGCCATGGAGAAAAGGAGAGTGACTCAGAGTCCAGGCAAAGCAACACTTCACATGGAGACTCTGGGTCAAACCAGTAGAGTTCCCAGGTATGTCCATGATACAAAGGATGAGGATGGACAATGCTGATGTTACAGCAGTGACTGCAGTTAAGTGCATCAACTAAATTGCCCGTGTTCACTATTTTGCTAGTCATAGGCTGTTGGGATTGCCTAGGAAACTATGGACTGTTAACAGCTATGTTAATGTGAAAAAGGTAAATTTTTATTTACATGTATAGGTTCATTTAAAAACATTACTGTTGGGGTGTGTTCAATGTTTTAAAATAGAGAATTGTTTTCAGCGGGGTTAAATCCAGTTGCTGCTGACTAGCAGTTTTGAGCTGAAACCACTACACCAGACTAGACTAAACCTTCCCCAAAATACATCATACAGATATTGCACGCCAAAAAATTCACAATTCACAAAACCAAAGTTCTATGAAAGTCTTTATAGAAATGCCAAACTGTGGTTACACATGGGAGATGGAAAGATGCCTGCTTTGATTTTTAACACTGTCCACAAATCTATTCTCCCTATTGTTTTCCTCTATTTTTATTAAGGTAAGTGATTCCATATCCGTTATTTTAAGAAGTGCAATATGTTAATGTACTATGGCCGGGGCAGTCGGTCACACGCATAAGAAAATCACATCGTAATGGAATTTCCTTTTGTACATTGAACACAATTTAATGAAAAAAATAAAAACTGGCAGTTGATATTGAAAATGAGCAGGAATTAGCGAGATCTACCCAGCTGTTACACTTATGCATTTCTATCAGATTCTATCAGATCAGATTCATGGTTAGGTAGAGCATCAGCTATTATGCATATTAAACAAGGATGAGGGCCTCAACTAACATAACGATGGACAATTCACCATTTTAACATCCTGTGTAAGAATCAAAGATATCTACTGCTCATATGCATAACTGGAACTGTTTTCTCCCTTGTCAACCCTCCTCAGAATGCGCTAAACTACTACTAGTTACTTCAAAACATGTGCACCATTATCATACCTTGGAACTCTATGTGTTTGACAAGGGCTCTTCAGGTGAAGCCCTTCTTACCTGGGTCACTCTTTTTTCTCTGGGTCAGGAAGAGGCATTTGGCTATGCCCACTCCCTCCCTTTTGCCTCTCAATAAAGGTTATTTGGGGTTAGCTCTGCCCTTTTATGAAGCCACTTGCCCAAAAAGAGGGAGAACTCCAGGTAGTCTACCATGGGAAGTGCTTATGCTTATTATATATGATACCATCGGTTTAACTGCTCACAAACACTTATTTAACACCAGGCGCGCAGCTCTATTTGTTCGGTGACTGAATATTTACATATATTAAAGGCACAAAGTGATAATTAATTCACCACTTACAATCACCATCTAAATCTAACTTAACAGTGCTCATTAGAGTAAATGTATACAGACTGTTCCTGTAGCTTCCTAGCATCATCTTAAAGGACATGTCAAAATACTACATAAACCGACAACTCTGCCTATAGGAAAATGTTCTTCTCTTTAAAATGGCTTGGGGGTCTGATTAGCTGGAGAATTCAGTGTACAGAAGATGTCACAGCGAGGAAGGTCTGTTACTCTAAACAGCCTAAATTAATTAAAGGGTAACTGGTAAATGGAGCTTCAAGTCATAGAGAATTCTAGTACATGCCACAAACGAAGACATTTCAGCTTCAGCATTTCATGTCAAAGGCCGCAGTGACACTAAAAAAGACTCAGGACATTGTATCTCAACCATGCCATTTCCAGAAGGAACTTGTTTTTTATCATCTGATTTGTTTATACTGTTTACACAGTTTTTTAGCCGTTCTCCCAGGAAAAAAATATCGACCCTGAGAGAAAAGGGATTTTTTTGGGCTATTCTTGAGGAAACTGTACTACTGTGGGAATAAGCTTTCTTGTGGTATTTGTGTTAGAAGCAAAAGTGTGTGAAAGCTCATTTTTGCCGTATTCCCAGTGAACCATACTAAGGATATACAGCTGCAAACAGTTTTCAAGAAGAGGCCCTTTAGGCCTGCATGTAATAAGAATATATAAATGGGAAATCTCCAGGGGTCTGAATTTAAGTCTCAGAGGGAAAAAAAATAATCTGGAGCTTTTGTTTTTACATTTATTTCCAAGCAGGTTTGTATATACAAAAAATCCAAAGAATGCTCAAATAATAATTATTTAAATTATTATTTAAATATAATAATCAAATGTATGAAACCAAATTAGCCTGGTTCAAAATTACGGTAAATGCCAATATAAAATATACATTTTTTAGGTTGCAAAAAAAAATAGTTTAAAGATTTAGATTTTAACCAGATTTAATCAAGAAAATATTGGTAAATTTTTTAGTCTTCTTACAAATGTAAGAAGAACGCATTGCTTAAAATATATACTTAAATTGTAAATAAATTGCAAAATGCTTCCAAATCTGACTTACATTATATGATAAATCTGAAAGGCAGAAAAGTGAAGAACTATGGTAAGTAAAATACGTCGCACTTTTATGGGAACTGAGGATCAAGGATCCTCTGATCTTCCCTGACTGCCCCAGTGAGCTTTAACATCAATGGATGTGTGTACTGTTATAGCACAAGGCTATATTGCAGCTCCCATGGGCCTCCTTGTGATGCTCTGTTGCTGGCCCTTTGGGGTAGGGTAGAAAGACGGCCATGTGCAACTCTGGCACTATCTACTTTTGGCACTAAGCCCGTCCTTTTCTGTCTCTTGTCTGACTCCTCAACCAAGGTGACTCAACTGAAATGTTGTGGGGTATATTATTGCATACCTCCTAACATTTCAAATGGCATTTTGTTTTAGGGGCTGTGGTTAGTGGCATGGCTGAGTGTTATCAACAACTGACTACCATTGTATCCTATTAGGGGTTGTTTATAAGGCATTTAAAAAAAAAAAGAAAGGTAATGGATTTAATTTTAAATATTGAGCACTTTTTCTGTTGTTTATATACACATTGGTGTGAATTATAGGGCTATAAAACACTATTATTATTTTCTTTTATTTATATATTGCCGACAATTTATGCAGCGCTTAACTATGACAGACTCATGCACACCATTCATTCTGTGCACCAAATTCATAGGCGATATGTCCCACAGTCCCGCATTTGCCCCAACAGCTTGTCTGTGCCAGATTTGCACCCAAACAGCTTGTCAGTGCTATCTGTTCCCCCAAACAAATCTGTGTCATCCTTGCCCACAAGTAGCTTGTCAGTGCCCCCAAGCATCTTGCCTGTGCCATCTTTGTCTGCTGAACAGCCTGCCTGTGCCATATCTGGCTCCCTAAACAGCCTGCCTGTGCCACCTCTGCCCCTGAAACAGCCTGCTTGTGACACCTCTGCCCCTACACAGGCTGCTTGTGCCAACTAAGCCCCCTTAACAGCCTGCCTGTCCCATATCTACCCCTAAACACTTATACATCCATTCTCCCATTCACCTTTAAATAACATTGGGTTAAGGCAAACTATCTGACTCCAGACTGTATTTCATCCATCCATCCATATTCATTCTTGGCTGACAGCTTGGACCCAATGAACCTATGTCGTATTTCTATTCAGCTGGCAGTGCTGTAATATTATTAATAATGGTGAAACCTATGCCCATTGTAGTTTTCCTAAAATAACTAAGATTTGAGACTCCCCTGAATATAGTTACATCACAAGTTGGAAAAGACAGTTCTAAACCTGGTTTTGAAGGTACCAGAAGTGTATGCATTCTCCTCAGACTGTGCCCAGTGCCTTATTTCCTGATTGGTTGCATCATAAACATTTCTAAGAAAAAGATAAACTGATCCAGTGTTCAAAAAATGAATAATCATCTTTGAAAGAATCTGTTTTTAAAACATTGTGCACTAAAGTGCACCAACATTAATGAAATTAATTAGGTAATTAGATCCTTATAGATTTCTCAGTCATATAGCCCTCCTACATTGTGACTAGATCAGTGAATAAGTAATTATATTCTCAGTCATATAGCCCTCCTACATTGTGACTAGATCAGTGAATAAGTAACAGCACCTCCATTTAATCATTGTATGTAAGCAGAACAACCTCTTTCCTGGCTCATCGTATTTGCACATTGCACATACGCATATTAGTACATATGAAAATATGCAGTGATGCAAAATCTCAATGCTGGGAAATAAAAGAACCATTGCATATAGGTGTGATATATAGAGGCCTATATGCTTCCGTACTCATCATCTAACGCAGGTCAATTTGGATGTGCTGCACTTGTCACCAGTATGGTAGACATACACACATACAGCAGCTGGAAGCAAAAAGGAGGGCACATCAGCTCAGAGCGGCAGAAGAGGCCTTTTCATAGCAGCTATTTGCAAACCTCTAAGGAGTCGCAGAGCCATACCATTAAAACCCTGTTAAAACACTTCTGATGTTGTCAGCAGAGGAGAGCTGAGATAGCACAGTGATCACTGAGATGCTATCTGCCTCAAGCAGTTCAGTGCTACTGTCAATACTATGAGCAAGGAGGTGCAAGATGAGCAACAACCTAATTCCTTCATCAAAATTTCATAAGCTCCCAGAGCAGGAAAGGAAAAAGCAGCATGGGCAGACTCTGGAGATAGAAGCTTGTCGTTCAGAACTGTGTGACCTTTGACCAAATGGTTATTAAAGGGGCATTTCTTTATGGTCGTATTTTAAAGACATTATAGCATGGTAATGTGATAAGGTGACCTTTATGACAAGGCATAACCGTAATCAAAAATTGCTGAACAGTAATCTTTAAACAAAGAGTTAATGTAATTTTGAACCAACAATCAGAATATTGGAACGGTAAGTTTTTAGAACTAACACTTTATTATATAAAGACAAAGATAAAATGATAAGATCATACTGTAAGAGCAATTGTGAGTGATTCATAAAACAAATGTTTTGATGCATACATAGGTATTCTGTACTAGAGGTGGATAACGAGGTTGTGGGTAGGTTGATTAGATCTGAAAAGTAACAAGGACAGTAGTGTCATAGTTCACAAAATGCAGCAGGGATACAAGTAAACATTAAGCTCGCTAACGCAACATAACCAATCTGTTGCTCATACTTCGGGATCACGATCATTGTGATTCAGGACATAGGGGCAGTTTAGAAGACAACTTGATGCTGATGATGAGGTGGTACAATGTCCTATAGTATTCTAATGTCAATGATTTTTGTAGTCTTGTAAGGATTATAACAAACTGTCATTTCAAAAAAGTGTTTGAAATGTTACCACCACCCAGGATAGCCACTGCTTAGTGATTATTACAGTAACCTAATCCTAAAATTATCAATTTGAATCTGATCCCTATCTTGTATATCTCATTCCCAATCATCAGCCCTAATCAGATCAAAATTCTTCAACTCATCAGTGTCTTGTTTGGCCGTAACAATGAAAAAAGCTTGAAGAATGTATCTCTCAAATGGCCAGATGGCATCAGCTATGTAGACAGCATATGCACAAACCTTATTAAATGGTACAAAAATAGCAGTGTTAATACCAACACATCTCCTACAGTCTGAAGGACAAAGTAACCAAGTGCGAGGAGAACTACAATAAAATAGCACCTTGTTACTGAAAAACTGCCCAGAGCCCCGAATAATGAACAATGTACCGTGTGTTGTACTGGTTTTGTAATTTTGAGCTGGTTCAGTTTCGGCTTGCATTCCTCCCCATGTCACATACCTGGCCTAGTCTAACATTGGCCTTGAGTGTACATTTACTTGCCCTGGTATATAGAGATTCCTTAAAAGTGTCACCAATATGGTTTGCCTTGCATTGTGTGTGCCATATTCAGTTACAAAGGTGCTGTTCCACTTACACAAAACATTATTTCAACTCACTAGTATGTTAAACAAATTAGATCACATATTAAGAATCCTTTAAGAACAGTTTTGAGATTCTATGACAACAACCTATCAGTGCCTGCTTCCATGACGTATGACAATCAGGCATTGCCTACAAATATGAGCGAGACACAATTTTACTTTATTAAAGTATGCCTGAGAAAGGTTTGGACACCTTTAAAAATAAATGAACGTATAAGAAGAGTTTCACATTCTTATCAAAAGCCACAATTTTCCCATACTGACCAGCCATATTTTGTATTGCTATATAGTTTTTATTTGTATCCTTGCAAATCCTTTGGATTTTTGGATTTCTATATGTGGCATATATATGTATTGACATATACAAAGATGGACACAATAGCATAAGCCACTGGCTTGTTGAGCACCGAAACATAGGGGCATTAAACCAGCACAGCCAGGCGGAAGAATAAAGCAATGGATCTACTGGCATACCACATTTTATGAATAGGGTTTATTGTTAACAGGATAAGGGAAGAAAGATGTTATCATGTAACATGCATTGTAAAATGTTTTTAACCCCTTAGTCAAACGTCAGCTACCCAGTCCATTACTAACAAATGCTCTTCAATCTTACAATGGACCACATTCATCCTACATGTAATAACTATCATCTACATCATTACATTTCAACGAATCCTTTTTTCATTAATGCAACTGTAAACATTACAGTATTGAAGTCTTCTATCAAAAAGATTTAAAAAAAAAACATTAAAATACCTACATGCTAGAAAAAAAAGATTGCATTTATTTATTAAACAAAAACATGAATAATCACAGTGGTGACATAGGTAGAAGAAAAAAAAGGAGCTCTAACTCGAAAATATGTGAAATGATGGGCTCTATTTCAGACCATATTAGCACATGCATTGTATAAAAAAATGACATACTTGAATTGTTCTATTACTGACTAGTGGGCCACGTATACATCTGTGTCTTCCACAGTCATAAAGCGCTCTGATCTATCATACTATTCAATGAAACATAGAATCAATATACAATATGACGCATTGTGTCCCTGTTTTAAGAAGGGGCCATCTCCAACTCTGCCTAAAACTCAGAAGCAACACAAAGTACAAAGTAAGGCCCTGCGAAGATTCTTTTTTTTTTTTTACTGAATTGCTACTGCCAATTGAAATTCGATTTGAAAAGCCTACAGACTTATTGTGATATTGAATCTCACAAACCGTTACTTCACTCCATTGATCAGTCCCTCTGCACACAGCAATCATTGTAAAAAAAAAAGTAGAAATAACTGCTTCCCTCTCCATCAGGCAGTAAGTGAGGACCAGGAGCAGTAGTCCATGAGCGAGCTGTCACCGGTAGGTGTGTATATGCGACTGTATGTGTGTATGTGACTGCTAGGGTGATCACATCAGCCATGTTTTCCAGGACACATATCATTTTTACATATTGCTGACCAGCCCAGATAAAATGTTGCCCTGCAGTATGGAGGATTTGTAACTCACTAATTAGTTCCCTTCCATAAGTCTATACAACCCATATACTGCACAGCAGCATTTATCTAGGCTGGTCAGCAATACGAACAAATTATATGTCCCTAAAAAAAAAAAAAGGCAGATGCAGTCACCCAAGTGACCTCGTGTCCGGTGCTGTGTGTGTGAAACAATTTCAACAATTATTTTTGAAAATAGTCAGATTCAGAATCCGATAACTACAGAATGATAAAAGATCCCAATACGGTACATGTAATCTTCAATGACAACAAATTCCACGGTGAGATGGACTTTAAATGAGAAAGCCATAAAATAAGCTAGAAATAAAAAATATATATATTAAATTAAATATTAAAAGCTTCTTACTAATGAACCGACTCTTTGAGTGTAGGAAACCTAATCAGCTAATTAAAACCATATCAACCTCATACGAGTCTTCAAACCTAATAACTGTTCTTTTTTTTAAGGCACTTGATGGGCAACTTAATTAATTGCTGCTCTAGGCCTGCTTTTGCTAATATAGCCTAAGAATTAATTGGCGGTGGCTTTTTGTTTCCTTTTTACTACTGAACATCACAGCCTTTGGTATATGTTGTACATGTGTATATATTTTAAGAGGTTATACTTAACTGGAACAGATTCATTCAGATTCTGTCCTTGCACTACTCTACACAAACCCACAATATAATCGGGTTGAGTGTCTGCCTGCTGGGATAAAGTTTTTTCATCGAAAATGTAAAGAGAAAATTCATGCTCTTCTGTTTAATTGAAACTGACAATGCATCTCCTGAGATGGAAGAGCATAGGATTTTGGGCAGGTCAGCATAGGGCAAGCAGAGAGTCAATAAAATATTAAATAAAGTGCTTTGATATCATACATGTAATTTATATACACATGCATAAAGAAAATATATGGCCGTTTTAAAAATACGTTTTTAATAAGCAGGGAATTTTAAAAAACAAAATGGTGGATTACATAGCATGCCAGCCCACTAACATCTTATGCCAGATGGAGGGCAAATAATCTTACAGTATGGATCTTTATGTATGAGCATACCTGGGAATTTCTGGGCTCTGGCTACCCGGAGCCTTCCCTTGCGAGACGCGGCCAGGACTGCACGCTGACGTCAGCAGGCGGTCCCGCTGACGTCGGTGGGCATCTCGCTGACGTTAATGGGAGTTCCCGAAAAAATGGGCGGGGAGCGGGGTGTGTCAGGATTCGGGTCTTGACCCGGAGGACCGGAGGAGCAACGTTCACCCGGCAATCTCCGGGTCAAACCCGGAGAGTTCCCAGGTATCTATATGAGGCAGTCACAACTTGCCTCAGAAAAAAGGCAAACCATGATGAAGTTGTGATAAAATATAGATCACGTATATATATACTATTATCACTTTCTAAAACTAAAGCACAGTGATCTCCTGTAAGAAATTAGAATTCGTTTTCCCCAAAAGAAAAAAATAATGTACTATGTGACCAAGTATGTGGACATCTCTCACCTACATTCATTGTTAATGGGTGTATACGATCAAGCACATAGGCGTGCCATCTCCATAAAAGTCATACTGAACATCCTAGTGACTTTAAATGGTGCACTGTTATCAAATGTCACCTATGTTAGTTTGGGAAATTTCTGCCCTGTGAGATATCCCCCAGTCCAATGCAAGTGCTATTATTGTGAAGTGAGTGTCTTGGAATAACAACAACTCAGAAACAAAACAATAGACCATGTAAACACTCACAAAGCTGGGCCACCAAGTAATAAAGCACATAGTATGTAAAAACTTTATCAAATGGGTTTCCATTCGGCACACAAGCAGTAAATCACTATGTGTGATGCCAAGCGTCGGCTAGAGTGATGTAAAGCACTAGATTCTGAAACATTCTCTGGAGTGATGAATCACACTACACTATCTGGAAGTCTGATTGACAAATCTGGGCGGATGCCAGGAGAATGCTACCTACCGGAATGCATAGTTCCTACTGTAACGTTTGGTGGAAGAGGGATAATGACCTGGGGCTCTTTTCAGGGTTTGGGCTAAGTTACTTAGTTCCATGGAAGAGTAATGGCCTTTGTGACATCAGTTTGGGAGAGGCCCTTTCCGGTTTTATCATGACTGTACCTCTGTGCACAAAGCAAGGTCCATACAGACATAGTTTTATGAGTTTGGTGTGGAGGAACTCAAGTGGCCTGCATAGACCTTCACCCAATTGAACACTTTTTGGGAACTAGAGTGCCGGTTGTGAGTCAGGCCTTCTCGTTCAACATCAATGCCCGACATCAATTCCTTGCATCTCAAGTTGATAAATATGAATTTTCAATTTTCATTAAAATATTAAGCATTGAGTAAGTTCACCTTCCCATATTTCCTGAAAAAAAGCTAGTGAAATCACCAGTTGAAAGCCTAGGCTCCCTTTCTGAAGTATGCCAACTATTGGCTACAGCACTGGTGTCTGTACTATGACAGCTAGCCACAAAAAAAACAAGGGAGAATACCTATTAAGCTACATTATTTATTTTGCATTCCACTTCATACTAACATAGAGCATTTTAGATTCCATATGAACATATCTATGTAACAATAATGGAAAGACTGGAACCCAGGTGTGGAGACAATGAAATACAGGAACAGCGGCGGAACCCAGAAAGGCCAGTAACATAGAAAACACCTGATACTGGTAATGTTGAGCTGGTGAATATGCAGTGCTCAAACGTAGACAGACGCAAGTCTCTGGGAGTATGAATCCGGAAACATCAGGATAAGCCAAATCAGGAAACTAAAGACAAGGTCACTGGAGCAAGCCGAGTCTTGTACCCAGTAGACTTGTGCATTTGGATTGCTACAAATTAAAATTTTAACAAAATTTTCAATTTTTTGGCCTCCTGGAGTACTTCTGCAAAAGGGCAGAACCACGGTGCGCACCATGGGGAAAGCCTCTACTCCTTCCTTTAATCGAGGGAGAGGGTGTGCACAGAGGCTCCCCCTTTTGTGGAAGCGCCCTGGGAGGTCTGGTTAACAGAACTGATACTGGGGAGAATCGGACAAAAAGTGGAATAACCTTCCATCAGAAGTGGTAGAGGCCAATGCAGTGAGGGCATTTATACACGCACATGGTATAAAGCTATCCTGAATCTAAGACAGAAACTGATTACACACTAGATGCTGGGTAAAAATGGTTCTCACATGCTGTCAAATTATATGTTTCTATCCTACACTATTAGGTAATCAACTGATGTGTTCACAACTTTTTAAGAATATATTTTAATAGGATGTGTTTAATAATAGTGCTCTAGGCCTTTGCGTGCCCATATCACAAATAGAACACTTCTCTTTGTTTCTACTGTACTTTACGAAGAGATGTTTGTGGAAACCTTCAAATAATTACGAGCGGCACTCTCCAGAGACCCAACTGCCATTTTTAAGAGAGGAGTCTGGCATTTTGTTTGATCTTTTAGAATCATATTTCAGAATTGAAAGGGTTATGTGGGCTTAGCTGTATAAACTATAGAGTATGTGTTGGAGGAACAAACGTTTAGGATACAAATCTGTCAAGTTTGGAATATTTCTATACTACCCAACAAATGGGTCACAACAATAGAGCTTCAGTCTGTGAGAAGAATGGATGGCTTATTGCATGTTTTAGTGCTACAGAAACGATTATTTGTGACTCTTCACTTCCATACCAAATATTCTGATCCTTCAATGAAAACAGTTTCCCACATTGTGTCGACACCCACACATCAACATTTCGATGTGAATGAAATGCTGGATGAGAAGCAGCAGACTTTATTAACCTCTTGCTGAGCTCCCGTTTTGGCGCATAACTTTCCCACAATGGGCTGCCTTGAAAAGTTATTCATAGTTGTCACATTTGGAATATGAATCTAAAAATAAGCCAAGACATTATATTAAGACAGAAGACACAGGAAAATGAGATATCTTTTTCAAGCACAGAGATGTCTGTATCTTGGAAAAAAGGAGACTATTGACCCCTGGTACGTTTGAAGATCATTAAAAATCTTCTAAACTGGACCTCAGTTTATAAGAAACACAGTAAGTCACATACAAGACTTTAAGACAGATATACAATGGGTGGCGTGATTTTCATTCATGGACCTTGGAATAATTTTCTAACATTTAGGTTCAGACAAGGAGTTTTACATCTCATACACAAGTCTACTTAAAACAATAATAATAATAATTTATTTGTGTATATATAAATATATATATATACACACACACACACACACACACGCTATATGATCAAAAGTATGTGTAGCCCTATTTGAGCTTGTTGGGCATCCCATTCCAAAACATTATTATGGAGTTGCCCCCCTTCCGTTTGCTGCTATCTCGGCATCCACTCTTCTGGAAAGGCTATCCATAAGATTTTATTTTTATTTTTTTAAACAGGTCTTTTTTTTATTTCAGATTTTCTATTTTTTCACATCAAGGATACAGAAAGAAAACGCATGGATTCCTAGAGTGTGCGGGCGTACTATAATGTATGTGACATCAAATCCACGTTGTGCTGGTATGTTCCTTAAGATATTGAGATAAACTCTTAATGTCATGTGTAAGTGAAAGTGTGTAGTGAGAAAAAAAAAACCTGAAACCCTGAAAAACAGTCATAGACCAGTATCACTTCTCAACCAAATTTTAGTAGATGCTATGCATACTGGTAGGTAGCATTCTCCACGCATCTGTCAAACTCAGCTTCGTCCTTCAGACATCCAGATTGGGACTCTGTGATGCTACAGTGGGATGCTACATGCTTTTTGTGCTCTGCGAGTGTGTGTGGTCTACTCTTAGAGGCTTCTATTTTACAATAATGGCACTTACGGTGGATCTGGGCAGATCAAACAGGTCATTCATTTCAGAAACTGACTTGTTTAAAGTCACTGAGCCCTTTAGTGCGATCCATTCTACTGCCAATATATATATATATATATACACATATACACAGTACTGTGCAAAAGTTTTAGGATGAGTTTAGTTTTGACATAAGTAGTATATAACATAACAATTTGACTTATAGAAACTTACAGAACAGGTGATAGAATGTCTATGTATTTAGAATGCATGTCATAAAAGTCCCTGTTGGTGTATTGGTCAGGTGTCCCAATACTTTTGTCCATATAGTGTATAACTAAAATTAAATGGGATTAAAACTCAGTGTTTTTTTCATGTATGGTTTTCTGTTCAATGACTGTACATTAAAAAGACTCCCTCGCATTCCATTCTAGTTACCAAGTGCAGTGACTGAGAAATATAATGGTTCAAGATCATCTTTTTTTCATAAAGTAATATGTTATAAAGAAAATCACCATATCAAGACATTCTGTGAAATTATTCTGCACGGAATACTGCTTCTTAATGTAGAAGAATCCCTGTAACAGGTCAGGTCAAAACACACTATCAAGCACATGACAAGAGACGTATCGTTCAAACCAGTTAAGTGACCTCCAGTATACAAGGACTTCTAACACAGAGAAGGGCATTATGCTAGTCAGCCATTTTGAACTTAGAAATGATTAAAATGCTGCCAGAAAACAAAAACAGACTATTGAAAACCATTGCCCTGAGGTCCTAATTTCAAATCTGATTTCACAGTGGCGCACAAGAACAATGATTGCTCAGTTTCCCTGTGTTGCCTTTTGGTCACTTAGCACATAGAAAGCCCCTAAATGTTACTCAGAGGACAATGGCCTCTCAGGCCTTCTAACCATTTCAAGAATGGGTACAAACCATACACAACACATTTTAAAAATACATTTTACACTACCCTTGACATTTAAGATAAAGGAAGTCTTAGGAAAGAGTTGCTAACATTACTTATTTATTCTGAACTGCTTACTGGAGACATTAGTGTTATTCACCAAAAAATATCCTCTCTTGCTATTCTCATTCAGACCTGCAATGATGACATATTAATCCTGTGACATATTACCCCTTAAAAAGGAGGACACAAAAGAGCAGTCACGCAGGCAAAGACGCTAATTAGTCTGATAATTGCATTTTATTAAAAAAGATGATCTAGAGAGAAGATGCAATGAACGATGGTGACAGAGACAAATCCTGACCATAGAACAAAGAAATAGTTCTTTTTTTATTTTATTTGAAGCTACAATTTATTAAAGTGCATTGATCATTAATGAAAATGATCCCACATACCACAGGCCAACCTGTTATTTTTCTATCAAGGTGAGGACTTTTTCTGGGTCATGCTGCATCCTAGAGGAATACAGTTGTTGTTGTTGTGGCAGTCCTAATGACACATTTTTGCCTGTTTCCATTGTACATGTGTATCATTGTTTAGGAAATGTAGAGTTGAGGATTTGAGTGTCCTTTCCACAACTGCCGCTTTAAATACCCCACAGACCTAAGATGAACAAGAGATTTTTTTTTTAAGCACTTTTCCCTTAGCAATAGAACCACTCTACTTCAGCTACACAATTGTACAATGTACATGTTAGCTAAGAGCACAAACAAGATGAATTTCCTTCCTCAGTTTTCCTTTAGAGAATGTTCTTTAATGGGCAAAGAAAATGATAAAAGTAACATATTACATAAACAGTGCACATGTGCACATCTGGGAAAGCAGAAATCAACACGCTGTTGACATGGTTGAAATTAGGACACCTGTGTTGAGGATGTGTATCAAGAGACAGATTCTGCCCTAGGAGGTGCAGAGGGCATAGCCACCAAATAGACACCTCTCAATCCAAGCATTGCAAGGAGGCCATATAGAAGCTACAATAATACAGATCTTAATTACTCCTTTCACTTCCATGGGCTAGTCAGGAGAGATCAGTGGATCTCCTCAACCAGCCCATGCTACCCACTGCCCATGAGGGCAATGCCTGAAAATCAGGCCTGACCATCGAAAACAGGAACTATTGGGAGAACTGAAGTGCCTACATATATATATTTTATCAAAGAGCATTAAAGGGTTAACATTAAAAAAAAAAACACCAAAAAATTTAATTGCTCGTAAAGCGTGCAATGGGGTCTTTAAAATTTGTTGATAAACAGCCTAACACACCTGCAAATATAATTTTGTTGGTTCTAACACATGTTGTTTCCAAAGTCTGTGTCTCTTTACATTCTATTAAAATGCTGCAATACTAACTTAACAGTGTATTGATTGTGGTTCCTGTTTTCAATTACAGTAATGTATTAATGTATTAATCAATGTATTAATGTTTGATTGTTTTTTCTTTTACTTATATGTTTTATGTCAATCTACCTGCGCCATAAAAGTCTGGCAACAATTCAACGTCAAAAAAGATTTTTCAGTTTTAATAGATCATTTATTCATCATTGAGTTAAGTCTGAGGTTTTAAGCCAATAACTCTTTAGTGTAAGAGAACATTTAGGATTGTGATCATTATGTTTTCTGTGCATTGTTCCAAGTAGGAAGGGGTCAGGAGGGCAGCCATGCCCTGCTACATCAACGCTGGTGTAAAAGTGAAAGTATAGAGCTGTACAGTGTTAGCCGTAGAAAGAGCAAATTTAGTAAAGATTATACTTTTATTGGCTAACTGACATATGCCTGAAGAAGAGACCTAGATTGTTTTGAAAACTTGCAATCTATTATTATTTTTTGTTTGCCAATAAAGGTATCATCTTTACCAAAATGGATGTAAGTAGATATACTGCATGTGCACAGTACAGATAACAAAAGTTACTTACGAGAGTTACCTTGTTGATAAAGGTATATTAATAAAACGAGGGATAACAGCTTTATGGCTAACAAACAGACATCACTCTTTGAGGCTCTGAGTTTAATATCCCTGTCCTATAGAGTCATACTCTAATACAATGAATGGGTTCTCTGACGATTTCTTCAGTTTCTACAAAGTAATAGCATACCCCCCCCCCAACATTTCAGGTTCCCAAAATGGGCCTCCTCCTTTTGGGTGGTATAGTTAGAGTTGGGTGGGCAAGTGTGTGTAACGATGCTGGGCAACACCATACACTTACATTACCACCTTTGTGACGTATTGAAACAAATAACAATTATAATAATAACAATACAATATCACATCCCCCATTATAATTCTCTATGGTAAGATCTAACAAACAGATCACCATATTAATGTGTAATGTAAAGCTAGCATTCTCAATGAAAAGCATGTGGCTCAAACTATGGACATGTGATGTGTTAATACAGGGGACATGACATCTATTACAAACTCAGTCCCAATAACCCCTGTCTCAGCTCCATGTGAAACGCAACAAAAAGAACAAATTCAGCTAAGTAGAGCAATTAATTGGAAAAAAAAACTGGGGGCCAAGCCAACTGATGCCTGGTATGCATTGTAGTTTCTCCCTTTGTCAATCAGCATACTGTTTCCAACTAACTGTGTGTTTTCTTCTATATAATGCATAAATGTCAAATACTATTGTTTTGTTTCAACATAAAAATAATTACAATGGTCACCAAATTTATGCTTTAGGTTTTTTTTATTCGTTACTGTGAGTTAAGTGAGATTGAGGTTTTTTATATTCTTTACTGTGAGTTAAGTGAGATCTACAACTTGAACTGGTTTTATGATACTTAAAGGGACGGCCTACAGATTCCCAAATGATTAATGCATATTAAAGTACTAAGTATGTCGCAGCCTTACAGTGTCTCTGCAATTCCCGCTAGTTTTAGCTGCTCAAACAGCTCATCACAATCAGGAAAGCACCCCCATTGAAATTGGAACATTGTCTAAGCACCCATGCAAGAGGTTCTCATTAGACCCCCCCCCCAGGAAATCTAAACAATAATAAAACCTCTGCACTTTCAATGGCTTCCAAAAATGTTTAATAAAAGTGGCAACAGAAAAGGTTACATGAGGATCACTCCAATAAAAAGAGCTTAACGTATTTCACGCCTTCACTGGTGCTTAATCGTAAGCTAAATTCCACTGTGCAAAACGTGCAAATAAATTACAGATGTACTTGATTAGACAATCGATACATTTCACTGTAAAAAACGAGGGATTAAAATAACAGGTGTAATAGATAATTTTAAAAGAATAAATTTATTTAAATGTTTAAAAGTGAAATAATCTAAATTGATCAGTGCACTATTTTCATTAGTGCTCAGCTAAATACATTTCATATATATAAATATATGTTGTGCATGAATTAAATCTAAAATAACCTAGACATTGAGAACCGGAAATTTTTTTATTGAAAGCCAATTAAAAGGAAAATAAATGAATATATATAGCTACCCCCCCCCTCCCAAGTATTAGAAATACGGGCTAGACAAATTCTAATATAATTATAATATATAAAAATATTTTCCAAAATATTAATATACATCTTAATGTTAATTATATTTATCCCCAAGAGGGAGAATTTTTCATTCACATTATGTATTTGTATTTAAGGTTTACTTGTATCACAAATGCAGACCAGCACCTGGGGTTCCAAATCGGTCCCCCCCTTCCCAGTACTAACCAGGCCTTCCTTTCGAAATCATGCATGTTGAGGTTAGAACGGTCATAGGTTATTATTACAGCCATTTGGGAGAAGAATTTTGCATCATATTTTGTGTGCTTTTATTGGAGTTTATTGAGAAAGACTGTTGATATTGACATTATATCATATCTAATACGAACATAGTATCATACTGTCCCACTGGAAATTTCATACAAGCCAACACAGAACCTGGCTAGAGGTGAGAACATGTGCATGCTCAATGCATCTCCTGCAAGGTAAGGAGCTGGGGAGGTAGGAAAAAGAGAGCATTCTGATGATGCCAAAAAAGCTAAAATATAAGGTGTCACTTAGCTATATACTATTGCAAGACCCAACCACAAAGTCAATGCCAAGTTCTGGCCTGAACTGTAGAGGGTGTTTGCTGGTGACCTTAGGAGGAGGGAAGGCCACATTACCGCTGACATCCGAGTCTGTGGAGCATTTGGTGGCGTTTTTTTCTGGTAGCCCTCAAGTGCTCCCTCGTTTCTCAGGATGGGATAGGTTGATGGTAAACAAAGCAGAAAGGTAAGTAATATCAGACCTTGCTCAAAGGGCATACTTAAATAGCCAACTAACTTACCTAATCAATTGTGGCCCTGCCCCAAACTGTTCCAACAAAGTTGGAAGAATAACAGTGTCCAAAATATCTTGGTATATCCGTTTCAGCATACCAAGGCATTTTGGAGAATGCTATGCTTCCAACTTTGTGGAAACAGTTTGGGGAAGACTATTTTCTATTCTAGCATGACTGTGTTCAAGTGCCTGCAACCCTATTAAACATTTTTGGGAAGAACTAGAATGGAAATTGCGAACCAGGCCTGCTCATCCAACACCAGAGCCTGACCTCATAAATGCTCTACTGGATGAATGGGCTAAAAAAATTCCTCCACAAAATCTTGTGGAAAGCCTTCCTAGAAGAGTGGAAGCTGTTATAGCTGCAAAGAGGGGACAACTACATATTAATGTGATGTCATAAAATACCCTGTTGTGTAATGGTCATGTGTCCCAGTACTTTTGTCCATCTAGTGTGAATATATGTGTGAACTGAAGACAATATGGCTGCTCTTGCCAAGATGTCCTCTCAACTGGAGGCTCGGGGAGGACATCACCACACCAATGTCATTGCTGGAAGTTGCCGGGTTATGTCCGCAGAGATACAGACAAAGAAAGATGATTAAAGATTGAAGATAGAATAGAGAAGAGAATGGACAAGATAGAATATGCAGAAGAATATGCGGAAATGGTTGGCAGAAGCAGAAGTGGTCGGCAGAAAAGGCAGGGAAACATTTAGAAAGTGAGAGAGAGAGTGAACAAGAATAAGAGTATGAGAGAGTGAATGAGAGTGCGAGTAAAAATGGACCCATGAATGTCAGATGAAAATTTAGAGCTTTTTGCTTAGTTTTCATCCGCTTCGTGGGAGGTCAGGCCTCATTTTTATAGCTTCAGATCAATCGCCACATTTCCCAAAATTCAGTAAATCCTAATGCACAAGTCTAATATATATATACAGTATATCTAGTTAATACTAGTCATCCTGTACCTGAGAAATTTAAATCTCAACTAGTCACTAGTATATTCTTTTCTGCTTGGAACTGACTGAAACAGAGTGAACTGCAACGCTAGTGACCTGAATGTGAATATATCTATTTTTACATATAAAATAAACGCTCATTCCTGCAGTTCCCTTTTATTATATATTTCAAAAATATATATTTAAACACTTGACGCAGTTCATTATCTTGGAAAAAAAGTTAATTTTCTCAGCAGTAGCATTCTGCTTGATGCTTTATGATATGCACTGACGTGGGAAAGAGTGTTTGGGAAAAGCCAGACTCCTAAAAAACTAACAAACCAAATGTGAAGGTCCTGTAAAGTGGCACAGGGAAATATTTTCCTTTTTCACTTTCCACATCTAGTTCACACGACCCTCGTCTTATTTTTAGACGAGGCACCCATTTCCACTTGGATGTGGTGCAATACCTTGCATTGGAATTTCATATCTGTACAAATAAACTGAGCAGAGTGTCAACTTAAAAATAAAACACTGGAAGTAGAGAAGGATTTTTTTGTGTGTGTGTCTCTGTGAAAATTTCCGGCAAAAGCTGTAAACAAGAGCACATTTGGCCTGGTCCTGAAGGCAACGGACCTTTGTGGATTAGGATGAAGGATATACCATACCTCACAGAGTGAAGAAATGTTTGTTAAACAGCTAGTAAATCATACGCAGCAAGGTCACCATGCTTAACGGCAGGAATGACACTTTGCCAAAGCCCCAGCTGTGAACGAGGCGTCTGTGTAGACAGCTTAAACTTGCTTAACAAGGCTTTTACAAATCTTAGATTTTAATTAGCTCTGTGTCCTAGAACACTTAGGGATGCATTCACTGTTACCAACATACGCTACAAATCACTTTTATAAGCTCTTCCCACCTTGTTATCACCTAATTGTGCTCAGTTTGCCTTTTCCACTGCAGTGTCTAGACCATACAATACTAGCTGTTTGAACTAAAGGCTTCATAATGCTCTGCACGACTATGGACTAGATTCCATTGCCAGAGATGCATTTATCTCCAGTAATCCAATGCCAATTTTCCAATAGGCGAAAATGTAAGAAAAAAGGTCCGACTATGGTCCACATAATTACTTGCCTGGTGCAGCTCCTCTCCAGAAATGGAGAGAGATTTGCACTCTTGGTTTCCCTTAAAAAAGAATGCTTTATTCAAAAGGTAAGTAGAATTGACGTTTCGGACCATAGCATGGTCCGTTATCAAAATATCTTTTTTATCTTTGATTTTTGCTCTGTTGAGTAAAGCATTATTTATGAAAGAGACTTGTGAGTGGGAATCGCTATTTCTGGACATTGTATGTATGTATGTATGTATGTATTGTAGGGGACAGCTCACACATGGGGCGGCAATGACAGTATTCACACAAGTTTCAAAAGTCAAGCGTGTTTATTTAGATGCTGTAGGCACAGAGCACCTTGAAAATAAAACAAACTCTAAGCCTGTCCGGCTCTAACTAAACATCCGGATACCTCTCTACTAGCCTAAGGTCTGGCACAAAGCAAAGTAACAGGTTTTGCATGGGTAAAGCTTCATACCTGGTGGGCTGCAGAGCTGGCTGTAGCTGCTCCCTGCCTCAGTCCCTCCTCTACCCTGCAAACCCAACAGCCCTCTCTTTTAAGGCTTCCTCCCCAGTAATGAGCATAGGAAGCCTCACCTGAGGGCTCCTGGGTTTGCTACCGTGCCTGGCTGAGGAAACCAGGTGAGGTATATATCCCATCCACCACTTTCCCATACACTTTACCACAGTATATAAATATACATACACACACATATACACACACATACATACATACAACCACGCATTTAATAATTAATGACCCATGCCTATTTCTTTAAGTTAATTTGTTAAAGGGGGAGCTCTCACCAAATTTTGTCATTACCTGTATCTTTGTTTCACTGTTTTATTTTTTAAAACAGTTATAGTTTTTGCATAATATAATGTTTCCAGACATCTGCATTTTAGCCATTTGCATGAGTTCTAGCTGTTGTCCTTAACACACAACCAGTGGTAAACATTGGAATGTCTCAGTCTTAGTCACACAGCTTGGCACTCTAATGAAAGTCTATGGATGGAATTAGCATTACCAGTGTCGTCTTTCACCAGGCGAAGTCAACCTAAATATCACATCCAATTGACCCAAATACCAGTCTTATTCTAATGGGTTACTAATTAATGCAACTTTTATGGAGTTCTAGCACCTTTATATCAAAATCAGGCTGCAAGTATATCAATTGAAATGACACAATGTAACATTTACAAGGTTGCAAGCATGTCCTTTGTCATTAAAGTAAAATAATTCTCCATTATGTAAGCAGTTGGCTAAGTGATTGATAACTTGGCACTTTTGTAAAAAGACACGGTACCAACTTCCAGGCACTTCCTTCTGCGGTATTAAACCAAACCCTGCCTTCCGAACTATTTTCGTAATGTAATACCCAATGTACGAGCAAATGACAGCAGGAAGCTTTGCTAACAGCTAGCAGGATGGACAATTTGCACGGTTATAATGTGTAGCTAAAAATAAAATTCAGCAATACAAATACAGTATTTATAGCCATCACAATTCTTACATTGATAAAAAAGGAAATTCCACACCGTGACAATTTATGAACTGCAAGAGAGATTCTTAAATTAAAAAGCGGGGTTTTTATAACCTTAAAAGGACACTTCAGCCATCATATGCACTTTTACGTGTGGTCCGTAAGACATCATGCTTAAAGAACATAAAGTCATGTGTACATTCTACATTAAATATGTTTTTCTCTCTTCTAGAAGCCTGAGGGACTCATGCTTTGTCTGGTGTTGGTGAAGGTGACTTGCTCCAGTGGTCCAAACTGATAAGGCCACAGTGGATAACTGGGTCCCTAATCTACTGGGGAAAGCGGGGATAAAAAGGACAAGAAATTGGCACGGTAGAAGGGCCTGACAATATGGAAGTGAAACATCCACTTCATAGCAGTGACTATGGGTTAATATTTTAACATAAGTAGCAGAATGGGGGGTAAACAAAGGGTGATGATAAGATCAAATTGGCAAGAGGCAGAAAAGCATGGCATGTGGCGAAAGGGCAACAGAAACGATATAGGCTATCTTACAACCAACCATATGGCTTTCAAACATACTAGGATTTTAAATTTCCTGCAAGTCCTTTATTCTCTTAGTTATAAACAGTGATCCCAAATTTCTGTGGGATAGGTTTCTTTATAACCAGTTCAAATTAAAGCTTTATCACATAGGTGGTTTATACACAAATGCAATGTAAATTCATGACAAATGCAATATTAAAGGAAAAAAAAATTGCAATCAGATGTACTTGCATGAACAAATACTGCATCCCTCTTGCATATTTAAGCAGTATATGTGTACAGACAAATATGCCTTCATCTAAATAAGAGAAACATGTATCCCAATCATACATATTCAAAGCAGTGTCGAGGTATCATTGGCAATTATTTGGAAGCAAAGAGGAAATCTAATATCATAGTAGGATTCTTGGCCTCAGAGAGGCCTGCTAGTGTTTCCAATTTCCTTATACAACAAGGCCCTAATGTTATAGAGGAAGTGGGCAGAGACTGAGGAATCATGCGGGATAAAAAAGCACTAGACCCATGACCTTTAGGGTCAAGAGGTGATGACTTGAGGGCATAACAGTAAGGTGGAAGTCTGGAAGGATGGTTTCAGGTAGTGTTAAATTACCGCGTTCTTTTTACCGGCTCTTTGAAAGGGAAAATAGATAGGATCTGGCAGTGAGACAGATAGCGCAGACATGAACACACGCAGCCAAAGGGATCACAGGAACCCACTCAAATTAAGTTGTCACTTCTGAATAGGAAACCAATCCTAAAAAGGCCTACTCAGTAATTAGTGCTATGTGCACAATTAAAAAAAAAATGAAATAGCTAGCCACGCTGTCATCATTAATATCACCAAAGAATGAACAGCACTGTTCAGAGCATTGCAGCACTGCTTTAACCTTTTGTGAGCCAGACGCTTTTAGCCTCTCAGCATTTAAAGGGGCAGCATCACACACATCATCCCTGGATTTATTTTTAATGTCGTGTACCATACCTTATATGATGTAAAAGATAAATATGGCATTGGGCACACTCTGTTCACATGAACATTGCAGGTTAGCTGTAGGTCAGAGCCGGCCATTACACAGGTCACAATGAATAGATGGGACCCAGGCGGCACTTTGATAGGGGCAGCAAATTGCAAGGCATGTTCTTTTGGGATAGATTCATGGAGAAAGAGAAACATTCATGCACCTCTCTTTCTCTGTAAATCTGTTTGCATTATTCTAGCTTCCTGATTCTGTCTTCTTTCTTTGTCTACTTCTAACGTGTCTTATTTCTTCTGTCCTTTGCCCATTCTCCGTGAACCTGGCTTCCCGGTGCACTTCTGCAAAAGGGTGGAGCCATGAGCACAGCCTCTACCCGGTTCCTCCATTTAGAGAGGACTCTGAGCCAAGAAGCTCTGCCCTTTTGCAGAAGAGGAGAGAAGAATAAAAAGAGTCAAGGGAAGAAGCTGAGATGCGGGAAAGAAAAGAGGGACAGGGAAGCAGTCGTTGGAGAAGACGGGAAGACACTCAAAGAGTGTGAATGAAAGTGTGAGAGATCGTGAGACGGAATAGGTGTGTGAGAGGATGAGTGAGTGTGTGAGCTCCCGTACACCACCAGGATTTTTCCTCTCCCTCATCTTTTTTAGTGGCAAATATGGCACTGACAAGTTGTTTGGGGGATAAGATGGCACTTGCTGCCACTCTTGGATCTTGTCGAAAATCATCCAGTCCAAGTGTGCAGACGTTACTGAGGCATTGCTGGAGGCTAGCAATGTGACTGCCAGTAATGACTCCTCATCCAGTCCCCTCTAATTGGTGGTCCTGTAGTAAAAGAAAAAAACAGAGTGCCTGAGTGGCCCCCCAGGACAGCCGTGCTCCCAGAAAAGCCATGCAACTGTTATAGCAGTACCCCCTGATGGTGGCCTTGTGTAAGAGAGCATGAGAGAGTGACTATATTAATCATGATTTAGCATAATGGATGTGGATCATTAGACCCAACAAGCAGCACAATGTGTAAGATATTATTCCTTTTTTTAATCATTATACATAGTATAAAATAAACAGAGAGCCAAAAAAACAGGTAGTTAGAACTCATATATAATAACTATTTTGCGGGCTGTTTCATATTTTTCAATACCAGGGGTATCCTGGGGTCCAGTCCGTAGTGATACCCCTAGTGAACAAGTGAAAGAATTACATTTACCCTCTGGATCATCAGAGTATTCTTTAAAAACAAAATATGAGGATAAAGCAATTTTTTTCTCATCTGAAACTATTGCTTTACCATTCTGCAATTGCATATTACAAGCACTAGATCAGATGCATAGTGTTCTATTTGCCTCGTTACAACTATGTTATTTCAAGTCAGTGGATAACATTAGTAAAGCTGTCTAAATGCAGTCAGCTACACCACTATCTTAGGGAAATAACAATGATCTGTAAATATTGAAAGGGTCTAGACAATCTCTCTTCAATAGACTAAGTCCAGATACTAACAGTATCCAGCATGTCCCCAACCTAACCTGGCATCTTACAGCTCTCCCCCTGGTGGCAGTCCTAAATCCTTCTGTACTATCTTCAACAAACTTCTTTCCACAGAAACACTTAAACCACAGCTCACAGGATTCTTGACTGTTAATAGTGTGTCTAGTAGGAGGAACGTGTACACAGGATTTGTAGCTATGAATGAAATGCAAAGTGTTTTATTTCTACAATATGTACATATAGCATGCTGAATGACAGAGTAAGTAATATAGAAACAGGAGCCTCTACTACTACTTCTAGGAGGCTGTTCCACCTATCCACCACCCTCTTAGTAAAGTACATCTTCCTTATATTACATCTAAGCCTCTGACCCTTTTACACTGACCGCTCGTTCTATAATTTCTCCTCCTTTGAAATAAACCTTCATAAATCCCTGGTATGTATTTAAATTATATCACATCCCTGCTCTCCTCTCCTCCAGCTTACATACATATTGCGATCCCATAGTCTTTCCTGGTATATTGAAAAGCATTCACAGATATAAGGAGGTGTAGGTTAACCTACTCCTCTCCAGATGTTAAGCTATAACTTCCATGGTACTCAGAGTATATAACATTTGCAAGCTAAGTTGTATGTATAACGTGAATATACTATCAGAGCATCTTTTATATGCACAAATAATGTTACACTAAACAGCCTATAATAACAAATGTGGTCCAATTTGGGTTATAATACTATGTTTAATTTCTCTCAGTACAGGTCTTGTGTTATCTTCTGTTTATATAATAGCTGTGTGCATAAAATTCAGCATTTGGCATTCTTTTTAACCCACCCATGTCACAGTCCTTACCATTCCGGACACTTCTTAACATTTGTTTTCTTAATCTTTGTGGGGGGGGGGGGTCAATTCAGCCTAGTTAACCAACACTGTATTCTGCTAATCTGCCCGTGTTAGGTAGCTTGGAGACACCGTGTGGCCCTGAGAATCTGCTTCACCCCCCGACACCTTGAAACTAGGTCAAAATCCATGGAATAACACAGAATAACAAAACTTTGAAAGGACAAAATATACACCAATGTAACAGATATTTTACAGGAAGATCAGTCCAAATGATTCTTCTTTTCCACGTAATCATCTTCTGTTATCAATATAGCTACAATATCTATTTGTTCTCTTTAAGTCTTTAATAGAATAGAGACAAGTACAGACTACAGACATAACCTCTGAATGCACCATAAACTAAAAAAGCACAAAAATGCATCCAGCTAGCCTATGGGAAAGAGCTTCTAGTATGAGAGCAAAGTCATGCGGTCAATATTCCTGTATCAGCAACAAAGATCACATTTGTATGTTTAATAGTAGGAGACACAATTTGCCTGTGGTCACACGGAGCCAGTGTCATGTCTTGACCAAAAGATCTAATCACTCCTTTGTTGATCAGTTGTTTTTTCCGTATCCTCAATCTTATTGTACCCTACAGTTTATAGTATAACTCGTTTATTTACATTCTGATAAAAACTGACCCTGTTATTATAAATAAGAAACACACTGCACTCCTTTTCTGAGGAATGCTAACTTTTATTGTTGACCATTGCGTATATTTACTAATCCAGACATTTCAAGTGAATCACAATACTAATTCTTCTGTTTACTTTCACACACCCACGCAAGAAGACTGCTCACACAAGCAATTTGGCCAAAACAGATGGAAGCCTTGTGATGGAACACCCCGGACAGCCTTTTGAAAGCTACAATCTTGATTCTATCAGAAACAAGGCCAATAAGTCAGGTATAGCCCATTTTGTCCATCAAGCGAACACCAAAAAACCTTAAACCATAATATGATAACCAAAGAAGGACAAACTTTCCACCGTTTCCATAATTCTTTATGGTTTTAGTAAGAAATGCTATATAGAAACTACGGTTGCATAGGAAATCATTGGTACTCAAGCTCATTTTACATGGAACACAAAGGTCTGATTTTCCTTAAGGCAGGCAAGGCTATTGTCTAGGTCAGTCCTCTATAAGGGATGCTATTGCCCTAAATAATTGTGTCCCTAATTAATTACATTAACAGTCCCTTTTTGTTCATAATACTCAAACGTTTACCGATCTTAATTTTTCGGAGGATCTGCGGTATTGGTGCCTGGGGTTTAGATCTCACGCTTATTATGAATTAAGTAAATTAAAAATAAAAGCATAGTGCTGGACATAAGTTATTATTTAGCATGATGCTGGTCTAAAGTCCTGCAAGACTAGGGCACTTAACACAACTATGCAAAAATATATTATGACTTGAGAAGCGGCATGATGCTTCTGGTGACTGTGGACTGCTTATTGTCGTAGAGAGTGACTACTGCCCAAGCTGAAATCAGAAATGCACTTACTCTTATTAACCTTTTAAGTGTCAATAGATTTCTTAAAGTCTTGTGGTGTTTGACAGAAGTTAGGCATCACTCAAAAAAAAGAAGAAAAAAATAACTACAAAGGGAAGGTATTGTGAGAACAGTTCTAAAGTCTGAAGCCTGCACAAGAAAGCATAAAAATCATAGTACAAACAAAAAAGGAATAGGGCTGATTTAGATCCAAGGGCAGAAGATTAACTATTCACTGATTTTAATGAGGAGTTACTGGATAAAACATCTGGATAACAGTATCTGACTTGTTAAATGAAACAATCTTCAAAGTGCAGGGCTTCATAAACTGGTATGCTTCCAGTTTCCAGTGCTGGGAACATGGGAAACCCATACTGGACATGGCAGAGTTAAGACTTCAGGCTGCCAGAGACTAAACCAATCAGTAGAGTGATACAGACCAGTCAAGTCCATTGCCGGACTGCAATGCTTGTCTTCTAACCTTAAAAAAAAGAGCTTAATCGGCATGGAGGGCAAAAGGTTGGACATCTGCTGTGTCACAGAGGAGAAGTCTACCCTTGCTCATTATACACAGACTATACCCATGTACAATTAATTGAAAGCCATTAGGCTAAAAAAAAGACAGATTCAGCCACTGGAGTGATCCGTCACTGTATGGGAATTCTCAAGTTGAAGAATAATTACATAGAAACAGGCAATAAAAAAACTTGGTTTAAATAGTATTAAACTATGAGTCACTGTTTGGGTTTTGTTTTTCATAAGTAACAAAAGAGACAGACATAGTGACCTGTATAAAGAAAGACTGTATCAGCCCATAGGCAGCATGTAGTATAGTGTTAGCACAATACAACACGTGTTCAGAAAACTGGATTTCAAAAGGCTACAGAGCAAACGGCTGCTCTACAGCATGGATTTTGCCATAGGCGCTGGAAGCCACCAACTCACACTCCCCCATACATTTTTTTTTTAAAGAGCTCTTAGTGAAGGAAAGGAAACCTTTTAACCTGTCAGATTTCATAATTCCAGTGAAAAATGCCTCACTTCTGGCACAAAAGGCCTTACGGATTTTACTTCCTTGAGCACAATGTTATAAATGCATTTTGAAGAGCTAATGGCTCTGTCCTTACTGGTCAAGTACAAAATACTGGGAGTTACATTAAGACTGGTGTACATTGCCCCAGGTGCTTCTGTGATAGACATGCATTGCAGAAAAAAAAATGTATTTCTCTGCGGTTCCTTTTTCTTGCAGCAATCGAAATCTTGAACTATTTAGAAACTCAACTGTAGTTATGCGAAAAAGAGAATTTTAGTGCAACAAGAACAAGTGTTGCAATCACCATAGCAACTTGTGGATTGTCTCTGTTTATTGCCCCTCTTTATACATAATCACAACATTCTAATATTACTATTAGATGTAATGACTGGCACTCATAAAGCAACTTTGAGTTAAGGGGTAATTTATTCACAGAAACAAAATACATGCCAAACTTGTATAGCCAGAATGTCCCTAAGATGGCTACAGAACTCCATGTTAGGCTAATACATGGCTTGTAAGCGCAATTATAAACAAGTTTAGAATTCGTTTACTAGGATGACTAAATAAAAGTTGGTACCTATGCGAACTCCAATAATTTAATGATAATGTGGGGAACTTAAAATAATATACTTAAAAGGAAACTTCAGATCTACAAATCATTCTGATAGGCCTTCACAGAGGTTAAAATCCAGGATAGGGGGTGATCACACAATGATAAACACACAAAAACTAAAATACAGACTGAATACCAATAAATTAAAGTCTTCCGTCTCGGAAACTCCTCACTTATTTGATTAAGTTAGGTGAAAAACGGAGTAGTCACGCTTGTAGCTTTTCTTCCTTTCTCCTTCCCTCCTCTCTTTGTATTTGTAATGTGAATCGGAAGTCTATGTGGAGCAGTCTGGCTAGCCCCAGTCTAACCTCCCCATCTGGAAGGAAACTAACCAGCCTCGGGGCTACTTCCAACCCTTCCCAGCTGTTTGGTTTTGGGTTTTTTGTTTTTGCGGGATTGAGAAAGCATATTTATATAAATGATTGCCATATCCTTTGCCAGCTGTTGACCCTGCTCTTGTCCCTGACTAGGGCATGTTTTTCATTTTTAGTGGCCACAGACTGGCTGACCCTCGCTGGACCAGCACGCTATAGAGACAGCTTTACATGTTTGTGCAATGACAGCTAACACAAAGGATGCATAGTGCAATCCAGTGCACCAGGGCTTGCCTTTGGGGTAATGATATAAAATGCACAGCTGGGAAGAAAGTAATACACACACAATGACATATATATATAATATGGAGGTCATGTGCAACCATACACAGTCTAGGACTTGGTAATAAAACAGACTGAATTTAACGTCCAGATTACAAGGTTTTTCTTATACAGTAATATATATATATATATATATATATATATTATAAATATAGAATTGATATCCTAGATGTTCGTGAGAATGCTCGTTGAGGCCTAGGTTCTAGATTAAGTTTCATCTCCAGGTAGCGTTTCTCCCTTCTTTACATTACCTTGAGGTTGAGTTAACAGTGGTATTGCTATCACCAGGTTCTACTAAATATTTAATCCATGTTATATGCACACATATGATAAGAGCATGCTTTATCTGGTCTTTTGGAAATTCTTGAAATTGTTGACATGTCATGCGGGTTTCCAATGGTGGTGTTTTACCCTAAAGGCCAGATAGAAAGGGTCTGATATGACTCAAAAATAATCTTTCAGGGTCACCCAAAGATAAAATGGAAAATAAACAATTAACCGTAGCCACTTGCAGTCTCCAGAAGTATTTTTGCCTTCAGTGATAATAAGTTAAGGTGGCATTTTTGTTCTTTTTAGGATGCAGTAGAGTCTTCTTTTAATCTCAATGCACTGATTTAATTAAAAATAAATTTACTGTTAACGCTTAAAGTGGTGCCAAAATTATCCAAACAGAAGGTTTATGGTTATAAATAATTAATGACCAGACACAAATTCACAGATTGCAGATGAATCTGTATTATTTAGTAGCTCTGCTTTCATAGGTGAAAGTGACGCACACTTTGGCCAAAAAAGTTGTTTTGTTTTTGTTTTTCTTTTGTCTACTTTTCCTTTTAGCAATTACCTAACAAAACATTTACACATTTTTTACAGTTTCAATAGAGTCCTGATGCAAATACAGACATTATTAGAGGAGTGGGAAAGGGGTGGTATTAAATAATAAACGTGCTTTCACGTTTAAAAAAGAGAAATAATTATATAAACCGTCATACCAAGCCAAGTAGTGGTCTATGGGCACACCAAGGAAACGAGTTTTCTGGTGCTCGTTTGTTACGCCACTTAGTACCTGAGTGATCACTCTAGCACAATGACCCAACACACAATAGACTGTGTTCTTTACTTTCACAAATATTTATTAAACAATTAAACTCCACTAAATCCTGTCTGGTCCCCACAACGTGTTTCTGCCAGATACAATCTAAATAAGCCCCTCATCTTTTCTGATCCCTGAGTCTAGCCTGTCTACTAGGCCTCCATGACAAGGACATGAACATGGATTTGCACGTTTCAGCCAGGGGGGGAATTAAGTGGAGCTGTGAGTAAGTGCAGTGAAAGAAACCACAATATGAGGAGACA
The DNA here is from genome assembly GCF_027358695.1 of Spea bombifrons. NCBI lineage: Eukaryota > Metazoa > Chordata > Amphibia > Anura > Pelobatidae > Spea > Spea bombifrons. The sequence continues at coordinate 65,512,072 of NC_071088.1, read as the reverse complement.
GAAAGGTTTTCATTCTAAATGACAGAAAGTTCTCATTTCAGCAATAAAGTTTCACTCATCTCGAAAGTAAACACTGTTTCAAACTTTAGGGGCTGTCCACAAGTAGGTTGTTGCTGAACTGTAGCTCTCAAGATGCTTTGCCAATCTGCATCCAACCACGTTGGCTTAGGATCAATGGAGTTGCTGTTCTGCAACAGCTGTTGGAGCGTCTAGCATTTGCTCCTACTGCAGAAGTACAGTAAAGTCAGAAAAGGCAAAGAAAAAAATGGGGGCACAGAAAAAAATATCATATACAAACGATCTGCAATGAAGGAGCTCTGTGGGGTACCAGCCAAAACACTCCTTATTCACTTATACAATTACATAAACCAAGTACTTAAACCTCCTTTAAGCTGAAAATGAAATACTTTATACATAACACTTTAAATATTCAAAAAAGTAAAGGGTGCAAAAATCACTCCTTTTTTGCTCTTTGTTCACCTGCTTTATTAGACTTTCTATAAAAAAAAAAGTTATTACATTTATAACAAGAATCTCCTTTGTCTGTAAGTTTTGTATATAACACCATTAAACATGTATGTCATACTTAATGGAATAAAAAAGAAACAATATCTTATTCAAATATTGTTTTAGACAAAAAAATATAGTTTAAAAACGTAAAGACTCAATGAACTTATAGGCCATACATCTTGTAGTTCAGCATCACTTCAGGGGGGGAAAAAAAACTAAAAAGTGTTGTTGACCAATACATTTTTTGTATTAGGGTTTCGGTTTTATCTGTATCCAGTGCTAGGGGGAGTTAGGCAGGATTTAAGAGCATATAAAAAAAATATAAAAATAGCTGAAAAGCTCTATTATTTAAATCTACTACCTGGTAAATGGATAAAACCATCACACATACCATATATACACAATACCACTGATTTTACGGATGGGTAGGATCCTGTTCATATGAGCTTGCAATCTATCGGATTACTTTTTTTTGTTATGGAACAGATGCTGGGATGAGCATGTTCTGCAGCTTGGCTTTGTGTCCAGCATCAGCACAAACACGCCAGAACTGTACACAAGTGCTGAGCGAATTAACTGATGGGATCTTTGAAGCCTCACTAACCCAGATTAACTAAAGACAGAAATCTGTGAAATCACTATTCAATCTTCTTCTTTTTTTCAGACTGCATGTGTCTGGTGAGGGTGATGATAAGAGACACTTCCAAACCATCTGGCACTTCAGCAGGGTCGGGGCCAGGAAATTAGTGGCCACACCAACTGTGTGGAATTATAGCACCATTTCAATATGTGCTTTAAAGGGTCAATGTATAATGTACTCTGGGACAGATCAGCGCATGTACAGAGGCATCACGCAAAGCTGATGACAGAAAAGCAATCTAATAAGCTGCATTCTTATTTCTTTTAAATATGAAAAAAAATAATAATAAAGGAAAGATATAGACATATGTACGTTTAAAATTGTTAGTCAACTGTCACAAAGGAGTGGATTACTACACTGAAGTATGCTATTTATGCACTTGTAAGTCAGGGAAAGTTTGTGAGGTCATACGTGCCTTCAGTCCCATCCAAAGGTCATATTTAATTAAAAAGTACACAATGTAGACTTTTCACAGTATATAATTTCCATGTATATTATATTTATTATAATGTGTTAAAGCTTTGCGTTTTCAAGGGAAAAATCCCATGGATAGTTGTGTTCAAGGGATGGTTTTTTTTCCCAATGTTAGCAATTTTAGACATGGATGAATATAATTTCCTTAAGTCAATATTACTCTAGTATAACAGACCTGACAGAAATGAAAATGCAGAAGCAATTAAAAAGAATTGGACTAAGTGGAACAGCACCTTTTAAAGAGGAAAGCACACGCAAGCTTTCTTAATGGCTAGAAAGCATTTTGAACTGACACTGCAATTGATCTGATGCAAATTATTGAACTCGTAATCATACACATTACAGAGTGCAAAGATATACATTATTAAGGAGGGAAAATGCTGCATAGTGTATAAGTTTTAACAATGAATAGGCAAATTATGTGATGGATGTTCTTTGGACAGCAATCCTTTAGCTCAAAAGTGGTCCAGCTTCCAAAATAATGCATGTAAAGGTACCGATCTGCAAGCTCAAAGGGGGCTAAGTAACAAAATATTATTTTAACAACATAAAATGTGCAACATGGCTCAGTTTTTACTACATATATAGTTTACAGTAAGTGGTCCAACATGGCCAACAACAAAAGCTCACGTTATTTTTCACGTTATATCCAATTAACAATATATACAGGGGCAGGCGCTGCCCCCAGGTCGGTCCACATTTTTTCAAAAAGGGCTGGTCTCACTTGGACAGGCCCATTCGTGGAGGTGGGAATACATTGAGTCATGATGTTATGCGATCCTATGGTAAAAGTGAGGCTAAGTGCGAGTGCACATGAGCGAGCAGCTATAAAGAAGGCTCTTGGCAAGGTAAGGGGGTAAGGGGTAAGTAAGTTCAGGAATATATATGTATGCATTTTTTTTGGAGTTGAATATGTACATGTGTGTTAGCATGAGTGTGAATGCGTAAATATGCGTTAGGAGTGTGTGTGTTAGCATGAATTTACAAGTGTGTTAGAGTGTGTGTTAATATGAGACTGTGTTAGCGTGTGGTCGTGTGAAAGCATGTTTGTGTAAATATGTGGACGTGTGAGTGTGTCTGTGTGTGTAAATATGTGCCCCAGTGCATATGTTAGTTACCATGGAAGGGATAGTGGTGATGGATCCACTAGGCTTTACCTGCCCCCTAGGCCAGAAGGTGCCAGCTCTCCCCTATTTTTTTTTTTCATATGGTGAGCTTGCTATGTGTCTATACTTAAAATATATCAATTATTATCACCCCAAGTCATTGTTACTGATGTGACTAAGATAATGCTAATTTGTTTATTTCCAAAGTAACTAGTGGAAATATATTTAAACGTTAGTATGAAAATAAAGGTAAAAGAATAAGGCTTTTTTTTTTTACTTCTAATTGACCAATAGTCATATAATAAAATGCAGAGTCACATCCGTATTCAGGGCCTCAGAAGGAAATTCAGAACTGCCGCTGATTGGCAGCCATGTCACCTAAAGTGGGTGGCCTCCCCAGCCCAGTATCTCATTTGTGGCATGCAGTCAAACGGTTAATACTCATTGAACTCATAAATTAGATACAAGTGAATGCATACAGGTTAAGGACAAACTAACTACATGTTAGCTAAGAGGCTTTAAGTGTGCAGTCGGCTGCAGAGGTCAATATGTGTCTACCTGGAGGCGGTTTATTAAGTTTAGGAAACATCTATTTTGATAGACACAGGAAAACGCAAAGAAACGTTGGTGTTAGAAGGCCTTGGAAGGTTACAAGTTGCTGTTGTGTTTAGGTTAGCTGCTGGTGATGCAAGCTGCTAGTGACCTAACACGATGACCTTTGACTTGGAACCAATGGTTCTTTTAGGAGCACACTGCCACTGGTGTAAATATAGGAAACACAAAGTGCTAAACATCTCACTGCTCAAGGCAAGATTGTTTTCCAAAGTGTTCCCATTTTACACTGCCAGGGGGTAAAGTCATCAATAAATAAGAGCAAACCTGTCTGTTAATCTGCTTCAAAGGTGCTATCCCAGGAGGCTTGAGAAAATTATGCTTACCCAGAAACGCAAGCCCTAAGGGTCAACAGAGATCTCCTGGCCATGCAAATGCTAAACACTAACATCAGTTACGAGTGGGTGCAGAGTTGTAGCTTTTTGGCATGGCTAAAGTATATTATCTGATGATAACAGTTGTATTTTGCACAAAAGATGGCCAACATTCTTTTGCTTTTATTAGTTGCTTAACAGTATATGTAAACTTTCTTAATTTCTAATTCATAACCAAATTTAAAATTACAGTCACTATATGGGTTTTCCGCCATATATTACTTAATACAAGTAGAAATGTGGCTTATTTCTTTAGAGTAGAAATATGACCTAATTTTAATATAATCTATGTAGTTCCAGATTAGTAGTGAGAAAAAAGGATTTGAAAAGAGTAAAATATTAGCGTTTACAGAGATCTTTGGAGGTCAGTCAGTAATGGAGCAGAAAATGAAGAAAAAGAAACAAGGTAGCGAGTCAGAACCCTCACTATTCCTTGTGACTAGGGCCACTTCTCTCACACTATGCACCTCTGCTGGGCCATCTGGGCGAGTGAACCAGGTGTGATGTCATATCCCAGCACTCCACAGCTCTCAAACATGACGAATTGGCCCTAATCACGAGGAATATTGCTACAGGAGGTACTGATGGTACGGCAGCATAAATATTTCTTGCATATAGGGGCACTTGTGTGGTGTGCTTTCCTCCTTGGTTGCCCCACACCATGTTTGGTTGGTATGGATGTATCACAGTGTTTGTACAGCCCTAAAAGGTCCAACAGGAAATATCTAAACAATAGAAACAGTGTTTGCAAGTTAAACTGTGTAAATAAATTATATGCTTCTTTTAGATGCCTCTTTCAATTACAAAATAGTTACCAATTTGTCACAAAGTCATATAAAAGTTAAATAACTCATATAATACAGCTGGCTTTATCATATAATGATTACATCATTAATGAACACATGCATATTTTAATTTATTTAGCAAACGTTCCTAGTGCATTATAGTCTAGGTATAAGCACAGAAGTCATACAGACAATTAGATTATCGTGCAATAGGTATGAATACGCATGGAATGGCGGTCCCTGCCCCTAGAGCTTACAGTCCACCTCTTTAACAGCAAAAGGGAAACCTAATAAAGCAAATTAATGTATTTATCAGCAAACTTAAACCTTAATATTTAGGCTTTTAGATCACAGGGGAAAATGACTAATGTTATTAACTAATCATAGTGACTAATCACTAGTTTTATAGCATTACCATATACAATGCGCAGCCTTTGAGAGCCAATTAACACTGCGATAAACCCTTACTGAACCTTGTAAAATCTCTCACCGTGGAGAAAGGGATTAAGTTGCAGCTCGACACAAATTTACAAAACGGCTTTATTGCAGTCATTTCTTTTGGTAAACATTTTCACTCGCGTGCATGGCCAAATATTAAAATAATAATAATACAAAAAAACAACTAATATGTACAATGAAATTGCCTTTAATTTTCATTTCTCTGTGTAATAAAATGCAAGGTCATATAGAATACATTTTAGTCTGTTCCATGCCAATTGTATGGTCAGATGATACAGTTCAATGTAGTGGGTTCCATGGTTAAATGTAGCTCTTTAAACAATGGAATAAAAGAAATATGAAAATGCAGAAGCAATTTTCCCTTTTCTATTTCAAATATAACACGGGGCCTCTTCAGTTCATGTGGTTTGTGTCTTGCTGTGAGACAATCAAATTATAAAAACAGGGCGCCATGCATTTAGCTTATGGCTTATGTCCTCAAATGTTTGTTGTCGGTGCAAAAACTTTGATACAATCGAACTTTGTAATGTGTCCATCCATCTCTTTGAAACGCAAATTCAATTACGTGTAATTTCACAATTTAGTTCATAACTCCGTCTCTGATTTAAATTTCAAGTTGCAGGCGCAGGCCTCTGCCTCAGAATTATGTATGTGTAAAAGAAGCTTTGACAACTCTAATTGATTCGATTTACACTGTCCAAGGAAAGGATACCAGCGATTTGTGAAAGAATTTTCTTCCATCCCTTGCTTACATCCCTCATTTGCTATCTTAATTAAATTAAGGAAAATAAGGACTGTTTGACCGATGGATGAACCATACTTTTAACTGAGCACAATTCTATTTAAACTAGAGTATACCAACTCCAGCGACTGTCAGTCAGCTAGCATCTGACCCCTAATTTTTATTCTAAAAGGTCATAACTTGGCCACGGACATTGTGAAAATTGTGAGGAAAATTCTAACAAAACGTAGAGTTTTTCTGATTCAGATGTAAATTTTGCAGCTAAAACTATCACTTTGATGAAGAGACGTATGTTAACATTGCTTTGTTGCACAGTAAAGCTTACAAATCAAAAACTATCCTAGTGAATCCCTACATTTTTGATTCAACACTAGGCGCATTCAGAGCTAGGTCCCCCAAAGGCAAACTAAGAATATGCGAAAAACCCAGGGCCGGCCCAAGACATCGTGCTGCCTAGGTCCAAGCATGAAATGCTGCCCCCCACCAACACCAAAACCACGCTCATGCTCTCTCACACTCTCACTCACATTCTCGCTCAAGGTCTTCCTACCTTCTCTGCTGATCGCTTCCGTGTCCCTGTCTACTTTCCCACAGCTCTGCTTCTTCTCTTGACTCTTGACTCTTCTTGTTCTTGTTCTGCTGTCTTCTTTCTTCCCCCTCACATTCATACAGACACACAAACCCCAACTAACGTACCCAAAGACATGCTAACACAAAAATACACACACCCAATGACACATGTTCCCACACTAACATACACAGACACCCATGCAAACATACCAAGACACACACACTTTCACTAAAATATCCAGACACACACTAACATACCCAAAGACACAGGTCCACACACTGTGGCTTAACCCTTTAAGTACCAGGGATCAGGACACATTCTCTCATGGTAGGTTAGGCCAGTTTTTGTAATTTCACTAAGTTAGATTTGAGTGATAACCATACAGTTTACCTGGGAAAACCTATATACAGGACAGGTTAAGCTATTCATAGATATCTAGTATAAGGGAAATCATTCATCTGATCACATAACATAATGGTACAAAAAAAAACACATTTTCCCCATTAGTTTCCTATATATGCTTAGCCAAATAGTAAAAGTAAAAAAAGTAATGTCTCCATGTTTTTATTTTATCATATTTTTATTGGGGTGGTGGTTTAGAGTGGTAGGGTCAGCAGACAGTAATCTGTCAATTGCATTTATTAACACTTGCTATTTTAGGATTTTACCTTTACTTTTTTATTGATAAGTTGCTGACCAGTCTACGACCAATAATTACAGAGGAAGCCATTGTAAATGGGGGCTTTAACACAAGGTGTACAGTTACATTTTGGTACTCTGGTGTTAGTGTGTAAGTTTGTGTGCTAGTGTGTATGCTAACTACTGAGGAGGTGTAGTAAAAGGCCAAAGAAGATGCCAGCCTTCCCCTGCCACCACATATTGGCATCCTGGTTCCATGTTGGTTAATGTTAGCTCCAGCTACTCAAACAATCTGTCTAATTGTTGGCATATTCTTCACATTGCCTGCATCCCAAACAGTTCTCATGTATGCTCCATCTACAGAGTTATTTATATTTGACCAATTAGACAAGGGTATTAAAAAAAGGTGTTGTGGAAACTCCTAAGAAAAATGTGTTTATGTTGTAAATCACAGAGCAGTCGCAAGAAATTGAGGGGCCATGGGGAAGAATGTTTAGCTGGAACCTGCATTCATCTAAACAAAGTCCGTGGGAAGTTGTGAAAGCCTTACACCTCATAAAAGGAGGCCCTTGGGAGACTGCAGGGAAGGAGCTCTAAATTATGCATCATTTTCGAGGTGAAACTGAAAGCAGGAAACCTACGATGGGTGCCATATCGACAATGGCAGGTGAAACTAAGAAAAAATCTTATTTGCTGACCTAATCTTTAGCTTGGACGTTAAATGTCGAATACAGCATTGATGGCTCATGTGCCACACAGACCTACGTCCTCACCAGGTACCGAGTTCTAGGATGACGCTCCAATCAGGCTACCTACATTTCATTTGGCCAGATTGACGCCAGTGTTTAAAACTGCGGGCACTGGCACCTCATTTAAGCCTTTGAATGATGTCCTGCCATAGAGTTGTGTTAATGACCCTACAGCACTAGGCAGATCCTGTCCTTCTGCTTTTTTTCTCACTGAATGATTTCCCTAAAGCCAACACTGGGCAAAATGCCACTAATACTGCCGTGAAACTCCTGCTGCGAGAGGAGGGAGGCAGGCGACTGGGGGTTAGGAGGTAATCAAGCTTACAGATTAAGACTTGCCAAAGCTAGAAGATCAGCACGGCTCAGGATGTTTATTAACCCTTCAAGTACATATGCCCATTAATCTTGAGATACCTATTACATATTTCCAAATATGGGAGACTATGATCATTAAAAATATACCCTTAACATATTAAGCAAATTGCACTGATACTGCTTGTTTGCAGGTTCATATTTTTATCGGATTTCTCTCCTGTCAGCCTGCCTTATTGTGATAGATTCTGGCATATTTAATATACATATATGTACTAATCATAGTTAAATATGAATTTATAAAAAACAAATATTACCAACTGGTACACACAATAATATGTGTATATCACCTTATTATCCCACCAATACATAAAATAAATACATAAATTATCCCACTTTACATAAAGTAGCAATACAAAAAAAGACTACAAGTTGACAGTGTCATGTCAATTAAAATAATATCTGATACTGTTTATTGAAGTCCATATCAAAACACACAACCAAAATTAAAGGCTGCATGTTCATTATGACTCCTGGCCAAATACTTCTACGTGAACGAACTGCAGAAGCCACCCATAAATATCATTAGATGTAAGCCTCATGAATTGGTGCTATCCAGTGTTTCACTGCATCCTCCATATAAATTAACCCATTCTGCGCTTCTCCTGCGTGGCACAGCAGTTCAGCCCTCGAAGAGTTAAAATCCACGCTACACAGCTACTCGTTTACACAAGCTAAAGAGCTGCATTAGATGAAAATCTCCGCGATTATTATTTTAAACACAATTCAAATATCGCTATGCCGATGCTTGATTAAAAAAGCAACAGCTGTTTGCGGCGGCACATTTTCCGCTAATTTGAAGAGACAGATTTTCATGGAGCTCTGTTTTGTTTGTTTTTTAACAGCTTAATTTGCATACACTACACGCTGCATGGGCACTCTTCTAATTGTGCTAGATTGTCTCATCTCCTTAATGGAACAGGTTTGTTTGTAAACACGTACAAACGAAGTTCACATATATAAAAAATATATAGAAAATATAGAAAACATAATAAAAACAGCAAATGTTAAATGCATATGCCATATTATGTGTTTATGTGCACCGTAATTACAGCGTAGGGTGTAAAGAAACCGCTGTACGTATGCAAACAATTAAACCGAGGTCCTTTGCCCCCTAAAGCTTATCAGCTATCACGATGTTAGAATTAAGGGGTAAATAATTACTTCCTGGAATATTTAAGGGAATAAGATGGTGCCGTAAAAAATTTCAATTTTGCCCACGTTACCATCGCGTATACGCTTCTTTGTTTAGTGTAAACACAACTCAGCTGCCTGCATTTATGGATGAGTGGCCCCACACTCACGCAGACTGACTTTCACTAATGTTACACTTTCTCACTGACAGGGACGCACGTACAACAAGAGCAGGTCCGAGGCACTCGGAGCCGATCACCTGCCTCTACTAGCCGAGAGTGCCTTCATCCTGAATCAAAAGGAGCCGCAAAGCATAAGCGTATTTAGCAAGCCGGTTTCCATTTAACAGCAATCTTTTTATACTTTATTTACATGAAGTCAACAATAGGCAAACGGCAAGAAGTATATTGGATCTGGTAAGATGAAAAAGAAATGTATCCACAATAAAAGAGGGATCAGAAAAAATAAGCTTCTCTTGTCTGAGCTGTAAAGGAAACGTAATCATTTTTAGCACATTCGGTGTCACTAATATTCAGTAAAAGTATATACTGGCTTGTGGGGATTTTTATAATGCCATTTTCTATAGTAAATATAATATTGTTAAGTGTATTTAAAGAATAGTGTTGCCTTTAAAAATATTTCTATAATCTTTAGACTTCAGAAGGTTCCAGGGGCTAGAAAATGCCTTTTAAGCATCAGCAATGAATAAGTCTTTCTGACGTTGACAGAGTTTTATATAATTTTGCATTCTAAAAAAAAATTTAAACCATATTTTTACATATCACCAGTTGCATACATACACTACATTTTCATTGGTCGATTGCCTTTTCCCAAAGCTTTAAACATTAATTTAGGAAACATTATAAACTGATAATTTTAGACTCCATCTGCACGCATGTGCACATAAACATGGGTATTTGCATAGAGCATGTAAAGACCAGTTTTCTTCTCCATTCTTTCTCGAACAAAAATCCTGACAAATGCTGTCGGTTAAGAGGACTTTTATTTTTTATTAACTATTATTAACTAGATTCAAAGTAAATGTGCCTTTAATAGTCAAAATTGTCTGTTAGGAAGGTATGTAAATGCTTATTGTACTCAACTGCCAACTACCAGCTGTCAACTCTATCATCTGTAGTATGGACAATTTTTTATTTCATTTTACAATGCTCTTGATAAGAATAATAACTATTAGTTCAAGAAAATTCAACTGCAGAATAGAACTTTATGGACCTGAAAACTTTCCATATTTTTCTTTGATGGCCCAATAAAAAGAGATGCATTTCTAAACTAAAGACTCTTAGTACTTAAATCTCCAGGAACAGGAAGTTACTTAGTGATGTGTTCTCAGATGCATCATGGCTCCGTAAATAAAAATAAGAAAGAGGAAATGTAAGCAAATGTCTGGAATCTAAGCAAAGCGTATATTGTATATATTTACAGAAGTAAATATGGCTGCTTTAGTAAATTCCACCTTCTTTGTTCTTCTTATAAAAATTTGCTGCTTAATGGCATTAAAGAACAAAACAAAAAGTTCAATATGACAACTCCAGTCTTGTAGTAAAATTCAGCTACTTGGGTTTCCTGAATCACAGAGACAATAAAAAAGCAAGTTCATGACAAAAGGCAGCTGGGTCAGAAAACACGGAGGCTCTTATTTTCTGTGCTACATAATCTGAATTCCCACATTAAAAATAACATTCAACAGTGGGCAAGTCATTATTGCAGTTTGAGGTAAATAGGTTCACACAGTATTGATAGGAGAGCCTGAATGGCTTAATCACAAGCCCCGGTTCAATTCTAGAAGGCAAATGACCCATTTATGAATTCAGAAGGAATATCTCATTTATTATAATTTGCCATCGCCAAGCTAATGGAGGTAAAGTGTGAAAAGTGATTGGATGGGTTAAACCCAGCATGTAGCTTGAAATGCCTTAATTGATTTTATTGCACAGAGGCTAAGCCTTCCGCATAGTGCACCAAGACGTCTTCTAACTGCATTTCAATTGATTTCCACTGATAGGCTGCTTTCGTACGGCCAAGGTTTAAGTACTAAACTAGCAAAAAACATAAAGCCTGTTGCAACACTGAGCATGAAAATAATGTACATACGTGATTTCAATGAAATTACACTATGTGTTTGGCAGTTATCAAAATGCTGAAAATTACATTGGGAAAATATTTCAGTAACAACGAGTATGTCTGGCACAAGCTAATCTGGAGATAAGTATTTATAGACAGATGAAAGGCAGATCAATAGATACTTTAAATATGTAATAAATTGTATGTATATATACACACACACAGAATTTATTACATATATAATATACATAATGTTATGAAGTAGACCCTCTTCGAATTCTATGGCTTTACATTATCAAGACATAATAACAATCTATCATATATAATGTATTTCAAATATAATATACATAATGTTGTGGAGGTAAAATTGGATATTTTAACTTGTTTTTATTCCATACAATTTGTTGCTTATGGCCTTTAAATGCCCTTATTCTCACCTGCAATAAAGGAGCTGTTGTAGCATATTTTAGTGTTAAGAGGTTATTCCAGGCCCGTGAGACTCACAGGGACAGGCTAGAAACATATTTGGGACACAATCAATACAATCTTGATGTATGTACTTTGCAGTGATGCGGACTGACTGATGCTGACCAAGATCCTTCAGATTTGCGTAATGTAACTAGCAACTGCCACCTTCCCTAAGTCCCCTCGCCCAAACGTAAAGCGCAGAAGGATTCATATCTCTCTTGTTGTTTCATTTAAGTTGCAGGGGGGTTTCCCAACGTACCGCCCATTTCCAGTGAAAGAATACGTTATGATTTTATTTCACAAAAAGTAGATACAACTAACATCCTTTCAAATGACCTTGCTGATGCAACACTCTGTATAGAGAATATAACGGAGTGTGTGCTGTGAAGTTTAGGTAAGGATATATGCTCGATGACAATTATATAGCACAGATGGTATAATACCATGATCCACCTATTCTTACCTTTCATAGTGATATTTTCGAATATTGGAAATATTAGAATATTAGAATAATATTAGAAATATTAGAATATTGGCATATGGTGCCAATGCCCTTCAAACACTGTAATCATGTCTAATGCTAGATGATACCACACCTAAAAGAGAACTGGAATAACAAACAAAAACCTTCCATTTAATAATATTAGACAATGGATAGATGACAAACTTGCACTTTTTACCTAGATCTGTGTTTAATTGGGGAAAAGTCACCCTTCAAGGGGCAGCTATTTTTATGTTAGTTCATGCTCATGCTAATGTATATTACATGCACTGTCAATGCGTATTCCCCTCTTGGCTGTATTAAGGACTGCTACAAGTAACAATGCTTGTGCGTGAGAATATCACCCATTCTGTTTTATACAGAAAAATGATATGCTCCTTTAAATACTATTCAGGCTGCAGCCCCAGTTATTCATTTAAACATTCCAGTTAATAAACCAGTTACACATAATGATATAAAGTGTTAATTAAACAATAGAGCAAATATAGCTGGCTAAAATTACTCTATACCCATAATGAATGTGAAGCCCAGATAGTAAAGGCGATGTGTATTTGGGAAACGTTTACATATTTTCATTTAACAAACATTGCCGTCTTCTCATACCTGAATCAAAAAATAAACTGCCAGTTACACAGTTGCTGCTAACGTTATTACGGGTTTGTGCTTAAAATGTGCATTACAGCACGCAGGCGTCTTCATTATGAATGCAAGCCTCAAAGGAATTTTCTGAACTGACGCTGACCCTGCTCAGTGTGTCAGATCTAAACACGCAGGGCAGTGGCCACCCTCTCCTACACAAGTCTTTTGCTGCAACATTTATCAGCTCCCTTCCTTGATCTTTGATGCACATCACATGTATTTTCTAATCTGTTTATAGATCTTCAACCTCCCACCCAATTACATTACACGAAGCTAAGTCTTCTTATGGAAGCCAGGGACAGACAATGCAGTTGGAACACTGGTTCTCATGGATGGAAGCTATTAGTGATTCTGAGATACAGACATCAGTGATGCTATTAATCATTAACTTGGTGTCATACAAATAAAATAAATGATTTAAAAGGGACTGTAGCAAATTGATGGCACCAGAAGAAACTGTTACACTTCTGAAGAAATGTCTGAAATTCAAAATAATGAGCCTTTACTCTTAATAAATTGCTTAATAGAGATGGATGGCCAATTTTTCTCCAAGTAGTAGAGAAAATAAAAAGGGTTTCGGGCCATTGCAAGATTTACACACCTGGTGCCCACAAGCATGAATGATATGGATATCATACAACTTCTTTGAGGACCAAATATGCTAAGGTTTATTACATAGATGTAGGCAAGATGTGAGTGTCTACAAATGTATGTGGGAAGCAATAGAGAAAGGCACAAGGCTGGAGTCGCGATGGTGGGGTGGCTCTGGCAAGGTTGGAATGGCGATGGTGGGGTGGCTCTGGCAAGGCCACAGCTCCTGATAACATCAATGCAGGTGACGGCTGGATATGTCGAGCCGTGCGACACGTTTGTAAGCTCACGTAGCATGTAGCCAGGCATATCCAGCCACTGGCTGCATGCTGCAACACCCAGCGTGGGCAACTATATTGTATGTAGGTAGAAGGATCAATGCTAAGAGCATTTGCTCAGCGTACAAACATTTTAGATGTTACTTGGTCTTGAGCAAAATGTTGTACATAATGCATTGATCTCATGATACTCCTGCCTTCAAAGAGATGCTTCATTTTCTATTTCAATGCCTCTAATGACCTCCAGAAACTTTATTACCAACCCACAGCATACACTAATCAAAAGCTTTAAAAGATTAAGACTTGTAAACATGAACTCCCTTAATTATTGCAAACTTTTAGATAAAAGGTATTTTTTTCCCTTCTGTGTAACTTAAAGGCAAAACCATCATCCACAAAGTAAAAAAGGTAAGGCCAGTTAAAGCAAGCCACACAAAGAAACACTAGAGTGAACGTACATCCACTTACATCATTACATCCTTAAACAACATCCATTTCATTCAATACACAATTGGCATCCAAGGCCGTTCAACTGCCTACAACATGGCACACACTTCTGGAAGGATATCAAGGACTCTACATTTGCCAATAGCACAGAAAAGCCAATATGCCAATATGCTCACTTAGCTGTCTGACAACATATGCTGTGGAACAAACATATACTGGACACCATTCAAAAGGAGAGTGTTTAAAAAAATCATACTGATCAAGAACATATTCTATATCTGATTTAAAAAAATTCAAGAAGAATGAATGTGTTCAGTAAAATTTCTTGCATTAGATTACTATAAGAACAGAAGTTTTTCAAAGCTCTGGGGCAAACTACATTTGCACTGCTATCAGGGCAGAGTGGGGCAATTGCCCCAGGCGATTTGCCGCCCCAAGCGCCTTTTTTTTTTAAGCGGAGGAGAGAGAGGGCGCTGAGTAGTTTTCGCTTATCAAGTCTTCAGTACCCGCTCAGCGCCCCTCTCTCCTCTGCCAGCCCTCTAGCTCGGTCTCGGTACCGGCTTGTAATGCTGAGCGCCGGAATATGACTTCATTTCCGGCGCTCAACAGTAAAGCAGCGCGCACCGTGGCAGAGCAGGGAGACTCGGCGCAGGACTGCTGAAAGGTAAGTGAAGTACAAGAGGGGGTAGGGTAGATAATAGGTAGGGAGGGAGATGAAGGGTAGATAATGACCCCTGGCGTCAGCAGGGGGGCATTTTAACCTTCACCCCAGGCGGCATTATGTCTTGGGCCGACCCTGGCTGCTATCCTAAATGCTTTACTAGTATTACTGTTACGCAGAGCTACTTGCCATGGAGAGGTGGGTATTCCATGAATCCGCGGCTCCACTAAAATCACCCAAACTGCTAAAATCTGTTTTGTCTGATTGCTGTGAAAAGTAAAAATAAGGCTCTCATCTACATTTGTTGTTCAGAAACAACATCACATTAGCTTCAAAAGTACCGAGTCTATGCGCAGACAGTGAGGTTAACAGACCCTGTATCTGGAAAATATTATATCCAACAGAACAAATAATTTCTGTGTGTTCTAACAGACTGGCGAGGCACTAGACCTATTGCCTAGTAATTTATCTTTTGTGTCTGCCATTTGTATTTTATATTTTTGCTTATATTATAATGTGTACTTATCATTTATATTTTTATATATCGATAAAAGGAGTGCTTTACTATTACGCATTTGGAGGTCACTAATATGCGTATTATTTTCTAGCCAACATTATAGCTCCAACTGTGTATAGTGAACTGTATTATTTCTGCAGAGTGCTGGCACTAAAAGCAAATATCACCACTGCAAAGCAACAAACACATGTATAAAAGCTTCAAACATTTATATGGCGGCTGCTGACCACAATTTGGTTTATTTCCTCTACAAAAGGCAACCTAATCTAGTTAAGGAATAGCACTGATTCCTCTTTGTAGAAGAGAAATATAATTAGGCTGCATTTATTACAGAAAGTCCAGGCAGCGTGTCTGTAACTGGCAGTCTTCTTTGGAAAGATCACAGTGAAAGATTTAGCTCTTATGTTATATGGTGTGACAAGGTGTTAGGGAAATGGCACGCGCAGGAGACTTTACATTGCATATGTAATTAAATATACCTTAAATGGTAAGCCCTATGGGCAACAAGTCCTTTCTTTCATCCCTTTGAATTCATGTGGCGGGGTATATATTTTCTTGCTCAAAGGTTCAGTTAAATAATGTCATTTACTCTATGAATAATGTCAATAAATTCAATAAACTTAAAAACAGAAGATAATGGAAGAAACCAATCCATGTGCAAGCAAGTTCTTGGTACAAGATCCTACGTTTATTTTGCACCCTCTCTTTTAACTCAAGCTGGTCTATGTTTTAACCTATGGGTATTTATTCTGTTTGTACATATACAGTATATTTATGTTTAATGGACACTCCTTAGTACTCTACAAATCTATATTATGATATTCCAATGTGGAAGTCCTTAGATTTATTAATATGGGGCACTACCCCTGGGGAACGGTGGTTGGAGGGCGAAGCAAAATGACATCCAGTGTCCGCTCCAGCATGCAATTGTAACAAAGTGAAGGGTTTTTATTTACAACAGACCCCGTGACCGAATGTTATAAAATCATACGGGAATATTATTAATTAAGCCAGGCCATGATACTTTATGTGACCTCATAGGAGAAGAAAAATGCATTTAAATTGCATAATGTAATTTATAATACAATTTCCTGCTGTTTTATACACATAGCTGTTGTTTTAGGGCTGCAGAACACTGCGTAACATTCATTCCCAGCAAACACTCTAAGCTCCTAAAAAGAAGGACAGATAGATTTGATTCTTGAAATGGTATGAAATTAGGTACCAGACCCATTATTACATTTAGAATATCACTTAAGATAAATTCTAAAGCGTCAACATCAACTTTTCAAACTGCATACTAAACGCAATTGAAAAAGTTGCTTAAAGCAACAAGGTGTGTTGGTCAACCCCCTTTATCACTATTATTTACATATTAATAATGCAAGCAGCACTCACTGGTGCATTAAGTGTATCAGGTTACCATGGTCCAGTGAAATGATGAAACTATACACCAGGCCTTGCAGTTTTGGAATTGGAGATGCACAAATGAGCTTCAACATAAATGGTCATTTTAGGAAAATATTTATTTTGGACTATTCCTCTCACCAATGAAAGGCAAGTGAATATTGATAATATAAACGAGCTGGTATAACAAACTAAATTACTTAAACATTGCTACATACGGGCATCTGTTTCTTACTTAATGTTATTTTAAGGGTATTTAGTCTTATGAAGTACCTAATCTTAAAAAAAAAAGAGTAAAACTTCATCCAAATCTATGAAAAATCCCCTTCTAAGTAACATCACAAAAACTATACCACAATGTTAGGTAAAAGCAAATGTTATCTCATTCATAAGCACAACATTGGTTCTAGAGAGAAGCTATATATTGGGATGATATACTGGAAAGCTCTAAACCCATCTCCTGTTGGAGGTCCTATCTTGTGCCCTACACACAAAATATCAGGTACCCTAATGGAACACTTTCAATGGGGAAACCATGGTTAGAAATGAGAGTGGCATGGTTAGAGGTGGGTGAAACGTTGTTAGAGGCAGAGCCCAACATACAGCTTCTGTTTGACAGAAGGAGACCAGGGGGGAGCAGTAATTGAGACATGATCTCTGATTTCTAACTGGCCCATGATCCCCACTGTCTGTAAAAATAGGACTATGAGGCAGCTTGGTGCTACAATGCCTGAAAATCTGTCTCAGCCCACTTAAATAATGAGAGTATGTCCCACTAGTAAGGAATTTAGAGGTTGCTACCAGGGCCGGCCCAAGGCAAAATGCCGTCTGGGGCGAATTTTAAAATGCCGCCCCCCCCTAATCTACCCTTCCTCTCCCTCCGTCCCTGCCGCCCCCCCATTATCTACCCCCCCCCCTTGTACTTACCTTTCAGCAGTCCTGCGGCGAGTCTCCCTGTTCGGTCTCGGTGCAGGGAGACTCGCCGCAGAGGAGAGAGAGAGAGAGAAAGGGGCGCCGAGTGGTCAGTACCCGCTCGGCGCCCCTTTCTCTCTCTTTCGATTTCAAAAAATAAATAAAAAAGGGCTTGGGGTGGCGAAGTGCCGCCCCTTCAAAAGTGCCGCCCGGAGCGGTTGCCCCACTCGGCTCCATTGTCGGGCCGGCCCTGGTTGCTACATTTATAAATGAACAAGTAGACAGATTCTAGTGCATTATATCCACAGATCAAGTTATCAGCATAATCACACTATGACTTAAAAGTTGAGTTATTTGTTTATCATCAAAGTGAAAATGAAATCACAAGCATCGAGTGACCTAAAATAGCACTTGATTTATGTAGCAAATGACTGGTTTATCAAAGTTGTTGGGAATTCTCCTAAATGAAGAATTATGGGAATTTCATTTGTTTTACCTTCCTCTGACCTATTTAGGAATCGGTAGATAAACACATCAAAGAGAAAGCAAGTGTAGAAAATTACAGAAAGCCAAAAAGGGCCTCTCTATGGTACCAAGGTCATGCCTCAGCCCCTAGGTTGCTATCAATTACCATCTTTATTCCAGCAGTTGTCAGCAATTTTTTTCAAACCAAAAAAACAACAAAACATCAAGCACTTAATAACCATCCACACTTTAAAAGAAAGTTACTATAATAACCCATCTTGCTCTTAAAAACAGATTTAAATATGGTAGCTTGCACTAAACAATGAAAACCCTATGTTTAAAATCTTTGGGAATATAGGCATATGGCATTATAAGATGGCAAGCCTTCTAAAACGACAATTATATAGCTTAAAACCAATAGTGACTGGTGACACAATGACTAATTGAATTGGAACCAAAAAGTCTCATTAAAGGATTACATCTACCAATTTTGTTCCAAAGTAAACAGCAGTGTCAATAGCGATCATTCACGCCAGAAATTGCAAACATTTCTGCACTATTCTTCCAAGATCACTGAAGGATTTGATCTAGGGGGATCCCTATTATAGTGTAACAGGTAAACCAAATTTTTGTGGCTGAGGTTTGACCAGTTAGCAGGATGTAAAAGTTATGTTGCTTTAGGTAATTAGTGCTAGCACTCACCAAAGGGAATCATTATTGCATAAGGAGTGTTAAATATTGGGAAATGAATGCTATGCTTGGCTAAGTCAAGTTATTCTTGGATTAAGAGAACTAAACTTCAGATAAGGGGTGCTTTGTTTGGCTAAGCAAAGCTAAATCTTAAATAGATTGCCTTGGCCGGGTTGTATTAACTGTAGATAACTGATTTTCTCTGGCTAAAAATAGACTGGTACCTCAACATGTCCTGTAAAAATGTTGGATGTTCTGTAGTTGGGACATGGGAAGGACTTGGTAAAGTATGGGTAACATCTTTCTTAGATTATACCTTACTTTTTAGTCATTCTATACATACTGGCTATATTTCATTAAGCATGGTAAATTTGGGCAGCTGCTCCACCTCTAATGTAATATCCCTCACCTCCACCTAGATTGTTTTAAATGATGTACTAACTGTTTCGTCATGTTTACTAGACATGTGCAAATGGGGCAAAAACAATGAGATGGGCATTAATGGTTCTCCTTGAATAAGGAACTTTACAGACTTCATAGACGTATACTATTTTATTCATCTACAGAAGCTAATGCAAAACTCTGCTAAGTAGATTCTGATTTGTTTAGAATATAAAAAAATAAATGTTTTTTAATGTTTTTTATGGGGTTTTTTTGCAAGTTACAGGGCAATAAGTACAAATCGCTTATTGAAAGCTTCAATATCGAAGCATTGCAGCAACACTAGCTAAGTGAAGAAAGCGATCTTAGAACCCCATGATGTGCCTGACACGTCAATGGTCATTAACGGGTTAATGTTGAATAGGACATATGGTTATCCAGTGTTAGTATAATGTGTTAGCATTAACCCTGAAATAGGGAGTGGCACCTGGATAAGCAATATTGACAATTTAATAAGCACCGCTATCTACAGTTTAAGAATATTAAACTGGATGTTTGAGAATTACTGGCAAGGGCTAAGAGACATACTTATTATATTTATTAAATGGAGAGTTGGCAGGACAGTCTGCAGGAGAGTGGTAGTTTCACAACTCCCTCACCTCACTATTTATTACGAAGGCTCAACATTGGTAGGTTTTTGCCTCATGATTGGCCCTGTCTAATGCATAATTCAATGTGTAAGGAGACTTTGAAGAAATCTTGCTGATTTTCCTATGCATTATAGAGGGCCAGCCAAGCTCTCCAGGAAGAAGCTGACTGGAGTTGGAGTTTCATAAAGTATAGTGCAGTCAAGGAACTCAATCCACAACACTTCTGTCAACTCTCTCTTAAGTGAATAAACCATATACAGACAAAAATGAGTGGGGCTAAAATTGGGATTGGGTATAAATGAGTGAAGACTGGTTAGAACATATTGCCCCTGGGCATGTCTGGAGCATTTTGATATATGCATCTAAAAGTACATTCATGTAAGCTAGGTAAGCAGCACCGTTATTCAGTAGAAGGCTACATCAACAACAAGCAGAGTGATAAAATAATCCTGACCCTAAGACAAGACCTGGAACCAAAAATGTTTTGAGGTCTTCACAGCAGAAATAACCGGTAGGATAGTTTGACTGAATGTTTATTAGAGTCAAATTTTATGTTTCTATGTTTCTAATATTGTGTTAGGAACCAACACAATTAAAACAGGTCTAGATATGTAAAATAGACAGACAAAGACAAGGTCTTCCAGCACCAGGGGAGTTGTTTAAGAAGAAACAGTGTCTGTTTGCGGCCAGAGGTAATCCTTTCCATTCAATAGAGTTTGCAGCTTGCTGATTCATATGATTGCATGCTGGCGCCCTACTGCCGCGGCCCTCCACTGAAATTAAATCCACTCTCTTCAGTTATAAATTATAATGCTCTATAAACAACACTCCCACTGGGAAAAGTGAAGCGAGAGAGGGAGGGGAAAAGAGATGGGCTTCTAAGTAGTGCAATGTAATAGCAGTGTCCAATCATTAGCCATAGCCTTTATGTCTCAGAGGGGTAAGGAACACATTGCTGTTATTTCCAGGTCTACAGGAGTTAATTCTTCTCCACAATCCAGGTCTGAAATGCATGCATCTGACAGCACGCTGATGTAATTTATATGTTGTTTGATGTTGGAGCAGAGAAAGGGAAGTGTGGATAGTAATGTGAGTCAAAGAGGAAAAGAACTTGGAAGGCAGAGAGCTTGCTTGAAAGAGGAAAGCCAGGCAACATTTTCCACAATGATTTTACAGATATATCAACGAGTACATCTCTGTTGACCTGAGGAGCAGCACTAGAATTTTTTTGGGGAAAAAATCTGGAATATGAGTTAAAACACTAATTGCTCTAACTTTTGTACAGTTTAGTTTAAGCAGCAGGCAAGTTAAAAGAGGCAAGTGCAATAATATCTAATAAAAGTGCTTTCTATTGCCAGCCACCTTTAAAACTCCCCTTCATTTTTATTTCATATCTTTTGTTTATATTGGATAAAAGGATCTACGCATTTTTGGCAATGTGAACAAGTACATTTATATACTAGGCAGTTATATTAATTTGTGCTACAAATGTCATAAAAGCAAGTGTGTAAAACAAAAACAGTAATTACAAAAGTCGGACATTTACTGCACAATTATTACTGCTGTTTTAACTAGTACATCTTTAAATACACAATGGGTGCATTGATTTTCAGTGAGTTCTGTGGATTAAAACAGAAAATGTACCTTTTAAGACAAGGTTCGGCAAAAGTTGTTGACTATGGCACACGGTATCATAGCTAGGCATACATGGGAACCCCCTTTTTATAGAAATTTTAAAATCTGTTTCCTATTGCAAGAAAATTCTGCAGAAAGTTCACCAAAAGACTATCCATTGATTTATTATGACCTCATACAATTTTACAGTAGCTGCCTTTGGATTTGCATGTTTTGGCGATGTCACAAAACAAAACTACATTTCCCACTTTTTAATACATCTTTGTTAATGCTTGTTTGGTGAAACTTTTTCTGATAGGCAAAATGTATATACACCATTACTACCATTTTTTTATAGGTATTCCTTAATGGGCTTTTTTTCCCCCCATACATACTAATGGAAACTGATAAGAGCAGTTGAGTAGGCTTCTGTTTCACAGTTCTGATGTATTTCCCAAGCCAAGTCCACCAAACCTGGTTACTTGGCAAGTCTGATTTTGGCTACCACTAAAAATAAATGACATCAAGGAAACATTAAAAGATAAATAGCACAGGATGTTCCGAGACTGAGGTAATTTGAGAGTTCAGGGAAAAGATGGGGAGGGGGACAAGCATGAGTTTCATTAATAAATGATTTAATATCTTAACAAGAACCTATTAGGTTGAATAGGAACCGGATAGAGCCACCCTCCCCCGGCTAGTACACGCTTCCAAATGTCTGAGACTTGTTCCTAAAGCTTATCAATATGGTTTTCATTTACAGATTCCATAATATTGTATATGGTCTTGCTAATGAATGTAAGAATAAAGCTGAATTAATGAAAACTGCCTGTTTTAGCCATTTCAGTGCTCTGTGCATTCCTACTGTTTTTCTGAAGCGCTGAACAGACTATATTATTACCATTTTATTTAAAGAGCAGTAGCAATAATGTCATGGTACCATTACAATATGGGAAATACTAAATTACCAGTAACATTAAAACTATATAAAAATTAATAATAAGAAAAGGAGAAGAGGGCCCTGATGGATGTTACGGTCTATCAGGAGTGTTGAATGAGAATAAGACAGAAGGTATAGTATCAAATTTAAGCCGAGACAAAGGGAATAACTATTACATGCCATCCTCCCTTACATTAACCCCCTTCTTCATATTGAGATTCTAGGATTCTGTGTAAACTATGGTACTTAAAAAACATTTAGACAGAATGTAATGTTATGTGCCTTCACTGTTTACCTCTGTGCACATTGGGTGACAGAGTAAACCAACCAAAGTGATCACTTCATTCGCACGACAAAGTCAGCGCTTAGAAACATTGGCTTGCATGCCTGATACTACCCTATATGCCGACGTTGAAGCAGAGAGATGGTAAAATGGTGTAAAGAAATAAAATGTTTTTACATTCAGTATGTTCATATAGCCAACAGATACAAGATATTTCTCTTAAAAAATATTATAGTGATATTACGATATATGTGGGTACAATAAATTAGGAAAAGACAGATTACGATTGCACAACAAGTACATGAAAATGTCAAAAAGCTCTAGTTGGACTACAAAACAGTCCTCGGAGCTCTGATAATGAAGAGGTTAAAGGAACACAGATTAACTCAGTGTAAAAAGGAAGTAATATTTAAGTTACTTGCATGGATCTCTGATATTAAGTTAAAAACTGTGCAAAACACATACATAATCTATAAAGTTGTGCACCTAAATGAATCATATTTTCCAGAATTAGATAACATTTGAATATTTGGTCTCCCCAAGATACATTTCTCATGTACGGACAATAGAAAACTAATAGTTTTAAAAGAAATACATTCTTTCCAATTTTACTACATTCACAAACTTCCTAGCAAATCTATCTTATGGCGTTTGCATGCATCATCTCTTTAATGAACATTTCAGAAATGTCGTATTCAGCTGCGAGTTTACGTTTGTAGTAAGTTATTTTATGTTATTGCAAAGTATAGTGAGAATATGAAACCTTGAATTTACTGTATATAGGATGGCTGATTCACCCAGTAAATTTACATTATTGTTCAGAATTTCGGGGTCTCTTGGCTGTGCTGACATAATTGCAAAAGGGTTTCAAACTTTTAAACATAAATTTCGATTAGCTAACACAACGTGCCATTTGAACACAGAAGTGTAAATTTCTACGTAACCCCAAACATTTGCACAGTAGTGTACAGTATATAAACATATTACACAGGATATAAAAATGTAAATGTAACTTAGAAATTCAGCGATTCAGCTACTTAGATCAGTCACTTGTGTGAAGAAAGGGAATTATGCATTTTGAAAAGGATGGGCATTTAATATATCAGGGCTATATGAACATTGTGTATCAAGTTTATATAACATTATTGCCCCAAAAAGAATGAGTACCTCTGGATAATTAACATGGAGATTGTCTCAGTAACCCCTTGAGCCCAGGAGAGCCACTCCAGATATTTTTATGCATTAAGTATGAATTCTATACATAATACCTTATGATGTAGAGAGAATGACACTGAAAGAGTGAATGTGCTCAAAGAAACGGAAAAATGTCTAAGAACAAAAAATCTTTTTCCAGGAGATAAGTTATAGGTCACAAATAATAGTATTTTGTACACTTTTAAATTGAAGAGGTAGAATAGAATAAGTTTGCTTATTCGTGTGAGCATTTTAAGAAATGCCTTTATCGTTTCAAACTAAAAATCCAATGTGTTATATGAAACATTTGTAATCAAGCTGCGTTTGGGTCTATGTGGTCTATGTTGGTATTGGCCTCTAGATTGTAAGCTGGCAAGTAGGGCCCTCTTTGGTTTATCTTGGTTTGTCACTTCTCGTTTTGTCATACCCTTTGAACATATGTTTTTTGGTGCTATGTAAATAAAATATATTTTGTTAATATAGTCTGTTTTAGACATTTATTTATTCATACATTCATAATATTCAAAAGAACAGTTATGACCTTGCTTTTTGGTAGTGTACGAATGTCAGAAATTTTTCGGGTTCTAGTACATAAATATACGGGGCACTACAATCCAAACGGGGCACTACAATCCAAACACACATCAGTGAAACCCAGATATTTATTCGCAAACATCAACTGGAGGCTAATGGGTCGTCCTAGCTACTATAGCTGCACTTATCCAGGAGAATGAATCTACCTGAGACATAATACAAACATACTGAGTAATTGAAAATAATTGATTGAAATGGAAAAAAAATTTTTAAAAAAATGATGATACCCAATAAAACTGGGCCACATATACGGTATTTGTTCTTTTATATCTTTTTTTTTCAATTACAGTTCATTGGGGGTTTGTTGTTCAATTAGAGTTATGATAGAGTTATTTCAGGCATTGAACCTTGCCCATTATACGGCCCTCCCTTCATAGAATTGTTTGCTTATCATTTTATACTCTCCCCCTATGTTCCCCATCAGAAATCCCTACGACTGCACTCTCTAGATCTCATCCTCGTTACATTGTTCACTTATATTGCACCATTACACCTAAATATTACCGGACAACAATTTCCATGCTAAGTGCTCTAAAATGTTGACATAATAGGGTTAGAGTAGCTACTTTCCTAATTTATTAGTCATATAGAATGGTGTACAAGAAGTGGGGATGGTGAAGAATCAAAACTTTTAAGTGCAGTTATAAGACAAGATTTATTGCTACTTACATCCTGACAATCAGCAGAATACTGAGCTGTCATCTATCAATCCACGGGACTCTGAAAGCCTTCAAGTCTGAGAGAAGATGCAGTACAAAGCATTTTTCCAGGCACAATAAAATCTAGAGTGCTCAATAATCAAAGATGTAGTTGTCATTTCTGGTGACAACAATCCTATCCTTGGTACCAATTTGTAAGAAACCTCTCATTATGAATTTCAATGTGAGGTCTTAAGAACAAATTCAAATAGCTTAAACACCTAAAAATCACACTCGCTCTCTCTGGATCAAAAACCTTTTCAAAACATTTACGTTGTTAAAAATAAAGCTTATATTTAAAGACGCAAGAGGTGACTAAATAGCCAACACATTGTGTTTAGTATTGATTCATGTTAGATTGTTTTCTGTCACTGTCTCATACCTACAAAGTGCCCCTATCTGGGTGGGAGATATGCTCAAATATCCTCTGTCCCTCTCTTCACCATGGAGTCCCTCTTTTCTAGAAGCTCAGAATGTTGGTATGCGTCTCTAGCCACACTTGTACCCACATCCTCAA
The DNA here is from genome assembly GCF_027358695.1 of Spea bombifrons. NCBI lineage: Eukaryota > Metazoa > Chordata > Amphibia > Anura > Pelobatidae > Spea > Spea bombifrons. The sequence goes on along the minus strand of NC_071088.1, from coordinate 65,486,375 downwards.
CGGTATACCTGTTTTTTGCTTTATGCTCTAATAGAATGAGCTCAGTGGCCATCATAGTATACAACCTTTCTCTCTTTCCTTTACAAACAATATTTGAGCATCTATACCTTGAAACGGTAAAGGTTGCGTAAGATAGTGTGCTTGACTGAAGATGAAATGACGAAGTAAAACGATAAAACTGGAGTGGTTCCCAAAAAGTAAGGCCTATTTTACTATAAAACAAATATATATATAATTTAATAAGTAGCTAATTAAAATATAAACGACATTGCACTGTAAGTCTTGTGCGGTAAATTTGCTCTATGAATGCAGTACGACTTCCGAGAGACAGCAACAGGACAAAAAACATTTTAATACTGAAGCTTGCCAAAAATCTTTAAAAAAGATAATACATTATTTTGATTTTTCACATTCATAAAAAAGTATGTTTCCTATATATATATATATATATATATATATATATATATATATATATATATATATATATATCAAAATGATATATTTTGTTCTTAAGAAACTTTAACTAACAAAAGAACCCCAAAGAAAACTGCTAATAATAAACATATAACATAAAATCAATGAAGGTTAATAAAGAATTCCAGAACCAAATCCATCACTTAGTCTTTTCAGCAGCCCCAAACATCTAGAAAGTCCTGCCGGACTATTAGCAAAGATCATGCTGGCTTTTCTTGCTGTTAAGTATACAGCGTGTTTCCGTATTATTAGCCAAAGGCAATTTAATGGGTTGTTTGGACGTTAAGGAAATCATTTCTCACGGCGAATGGAACCTTTGTCTGCACAAACCAGGACTTGCTAAACTAAGTGAAGGTAGCAGAGAGCAATCATATTAGCAAAATTCATAGAGCTGGACAATTATGGAGTTAAAAACTAAATTTGCTCGGGCGCTCCAGTAATTGCAATATGCTGTCTGCGAGGACACTGTAAAAATAGCAGTAATAAGAACTCGGAATGACCAATCAATACACTGCCATAAACCTCTCAGCCAATTACAAGATGATTGACTAAGCAAACAATGAATTATTGGTCGTTAAGCCATGCTTTCATTCTTGCTGATATGCCCCCTGTTTCTCATTCTGGTTTTTTTTTTTCCTTCCATTTTTTTTCCCTGTTAGGCAAAACACATCTGCAAACACCTGATATTCATCTGTGCCTGCGCCGCTGTACAGTCTTGTTAAATTGTTACCACCTTTTCCACAAGCCGTTTTGGCAATTAACCTCCTGGCCAAGCACTTCAAAGAAAACAACTGTTACGTTTAACCTCTCGGAGCCTTCAACGGATTCCTTCGTGATTTCTTTTCCTTCCAACCACTTTCATCCTGGACCAAAAACTTAACACAGATAAGATTTTGATTAATTTTGCTTTTTCCCCCCTTTTCTTTTGTTTTCTTAACTCCTTCACCTCTGACTTGTTTCACTAGACTTTTAAAGGATGTCATAGCTTAACTTCAAACTTACTGTCAATTTACCATATGTTTAAACGAGATAATAGGCCCTCCTATTTACATTGAATCCTCATTTATATTCGCAATATAAAATGCAACATCTTATAGCAGTGGCCCTCAAGGAATAAGCTGGTAAACATACACTAAAACACCTCAAAAATAGTAATTATTTATAAATACGGTATATATTATTTATTGTTTTATATAGTGCATTCATATTTTGCAGCGCTGTACAATGAGTAAACAGGACTTAACAAACAATATATATAATGCAACCATTTAACTTAGAGAAACAAGGGGTGTTCAAATGTAGCTTACAGTCTAGAGGGTATATGTTACATTATTATCACTTAGAGTGCATACAAACTATCAGAAATTCTATTTTTTTTATAAATCAAGAAATGTGTAGGAAGCCTATACATTTTATTGGTTGTTTAAAATTTCACATACATGATAAAGCACGATGGTGTATGTTTTAGTTTTATTGGTAAATTAATGTACTCTTAAGAAGGTGGAATAACATATAAAATATTTCACAGCCATATTAAAATGTAATACTTGAATGAATTAATATACCTCCTGATCTACAAGTCTTAAAAGAAAAGCATAAAAAAACAGAATAGAATATATCTATGGGAAAAATGGGTACATCACAGGCATCTATAAATCCCCCCTTAATATCCCCCCTTTAACAGTCATGAGGAGGGATGATGGCTGGCAAATGGAGAAGTTTCACATATGGTGAGAAAAAAAGGTTTCAGATGTTAGCGTTTTGTAATGAAAACTGGAACAAAGAGGCAATAGGTTTTTGCATGGTGCAAGGGATGAGACAGGCTGTAGTTGAGGATTAGAGCTGCACCGTTAAGGAATGCAGAAAAATGTAAGTTATGAGCCATGTAGGACAATGGAAATATATAGGGGAAATAAGAAACAGGCAACAGACAACAATCATTTGATCGTTATTTTTTTTTTTTTTTTACAATTATTATTATGTGTGTTATATCAGCTGATTGTTGTGTCCCCTGGCGAACATAGATGTTGAGAAATCAACAGAGAAATAGCTTAAGTGGGGGCATAACAGTCACTTTCAGTGCTAGAAAGGCCGAGGCAAGCTATGTTACTCTAATCCGCTGAGACAGCAAGCTACACGTTGTGCCTCGTAGGTTGTATATATGAGAAATAGCATAAAATACAGTGCTGTATACAGTACGGTATGTTAGAATGGAAAAAAAAGGTTTTATTTCATTTTGCTCCTTAATTTGGAGGCTGCCATCGTTATTGTTCAAGTGATGTTTTGGGAGAGTTTCCCTGCTCACATACAACACTGATTCCTTATAGTAATTATAAAAAAAGTTCTCTGAAAGAGACATTCTCTGTTTACCAAGAGCAGAGTGATAAGGTATTATGGTGTTTGCTTCCAGGATTCCAAAATAAGATAACAGAACACATACATATATCAAATATATAAACTGCCTAAAGACATTATACATCCTTTAAGGATAATGGCAGTTTAGATCACTGGTGAATTAGTTTAAGGAAACAGAATGGTAAGTACCCTCAAAGCACAGATCTCTCTTCATGACATCATATCTAGACCCCTTGTTCATATGTGGTCATACATGAGCAAAGAAAGAGATCCATGACATCAGAGGAAAGGTTTTCTCTGCTATCTTACACTAGTACATCAGGTAAAGGGATCAGAGGCGTTCTAAATTCCCGCAGAACCTTGAGACCTGATTGGGACCAGATTGCACAAGCGGTCCCTGTATTTGCCCATGGGGCAATAAACAATAGACATAATGTATATGAAAGCTCAGATTGGCGAGAAAAAAAAAGAAAATACAGGAAAAATGGAAAGAGTACATCGGATAGTTAGACAACCAATACATTATAATTACAAGAGGCATGGGGAATAAAATAAGCCTGTGTCCACACATTAAAACAAAGAGGGAAAAAAGCACAGGGAATAAAAGGTATTAACGGAATAATTTCAGCCACTTCAGCTGCCCATATGGTTAAAGAAAAAGTAAGACACACATAAGTACATTTTCAAGCAGACGGGAACTGCCTTCATATTTTATACATTACCTAATATAAAGCCCTACAGCCAAGACTCTAAAAGCTGTGTGTATATGTTAAAAAAAAAAAAAGGCAGTCGGTAACTATAGGAAAACATGTCGCTTCCCCTGTAGACTCTAATTCCATGTTCTATAAGCAAGCTCTTTTTTAGGTGGAGTATTGGCTGGCATCTTTGGGATGCTTCCCATCAGAGGTGTTACCACCTAATTAGAGTCACTGAGAGAACATAGGAGGTCCAGCTGTACATAATAAAGACACTATACACAATCACTAAGCGAGAACCATGGAACTCTGGTTTCTATGACAGTACATGTGAAGAATACTCTATAAAATTCACTAAGATTGGCTAACATTTTAAATGTGTGTATATGAGCAGTACTGAAGGGCGCTAGGTAGAGATTATCAAGCGAAAATAGCACAGAAAAACAAATATTTTTCATTGAGCATCCAATACAGTGCTGTATACAATAATGTGGATTACCACGGAAGAAAACTTGGTTTTATGATGGCATTATAATTATTTTAACAAAAGTGCTTATAGATGGGGCTAGTGTTATATTGCAAATTTGGTACGTTTGTGTCTTCTCAACTATACAGTGCTGGGTAATATGGTAGACTTTTATAAACAATTTTCAGTATGTTTACGTAATTGTAAATGTTAAATAGTACCTGTAGCTTTAGTGAATAAACAAAGGTAAACTACATTATAAATATGTGGGACTAAATTACCTGTGAACAAATCTGATGTAATTCTTGCTGGTTCACACATGCCATGGCAATCAGATACCAAAATCGGTCAACATAGATCAATCATCATGCTTCACATGTATGGAACTCAGATTCTTAGATGCCATGTACTGAAAAGGCACAATGGCTACAAACTTGATGTCTTTGTATAATTTACAATTTATATATATTATATTGATTGTTATTTGTTATATTGTTACAGGTGTCCTGTTGGTGCTCAAGGGGTTACAGATGGCCTGCCCTTCCCCTGCAAGTATTGGCCATGGTAAGTTTCTGTAGCTAGGTCCTAGAAAATAAATAAGTCAGTTGTGCCACAGTGAGGCATTTCTTTTTTCAGATTCTTCTCCAGAGAGGAACTGACAATGAACAGAGAAGCAGATGAAGGATTTAAGGTGCACTGCCCGACACGTGGTGTTTGCTTCAGTACATTACCTAAAGCATCCCAGCTTCTTCTTTTATTTCACAATCATTTGTACTGGACTACAAGTGTTTTCCATTGAGATAATAGAAGCCAATACTGTTCAGATCTCTAGAAAACAATACAAATCCCCACCTCAATTGTGTCAAACAAAAAGGTTATTTTCTGGTGGACTGCTGGGGGCATTTAAAAATGGGGGTCCAATCAAAGATCTGTCCTCTGCTTTTGTAGGGACTGAACAAACAACTCACAATAGAGCTAGTGAGTGGGAAGGTAAGGCAGGGAGTATGTATAAGTGTGTGTTAACGTGAATGTGCATGTATAAGTGTATGTGAGCATGAATGTGTTTGTGTATTAGCATGTGTATTAGCATGCATATTTAAGTGTTTGTGTGTTAGCATAGACGTGTTTGTGTGTTAGTATGGATGTGTATGGTGATGTGAGAAGTGTGTGTGTAAGTATATGTGAGCATTAATGTTTAAGTGTGTGTGAGAGCATGAATATGTAAGTCTTTGTGTCTTAGCATAAATGTGCAAGTGTGTACATTTGAGCATGAATGTGTAAGCAATATAGACATGAAAAATTTAATAGGACTCGCCAAACTTGGGGTACTTAGATAGATAGATGTTTTAGAATGGTATTCACTGGGAATGTGCTGAATTCTTGCTTTGTTTTGTATACTAATTGAACATTATTATTCTGGCACCAATGCATTTTATGCTTTTTAGGTTGTGCGTTCCCCTAGTGTGTATATTTTTATGAATGTATAAGTGTTTGTGTGTTAGCGTGAAAGTGTATGTGCAAGTGTTTGTGAGCATAAACGTGTATATGTAAGTAATATGAGGGAGTGTGTATGTGTGTTTTAAGTATTTGTAAGCATGTGTATATGTGTTAGTGTATAAGTGTGTGTGCATATGTGTAACAGTGTGTATGTTGGAGGGGGGCAAAGGGCCCACTTAGTTTTTCTTACCCCCGGGCTTAAAGGTGTCAGCCCTTCCCTGATGCACTCTGTGAATGACTAGCATGCAGGAAGTGACATGCTGGATCAGTCTGCACAAAACACGGAGGAAGAGAGACACATCATTCTGCCAGGTATGTGAGGTGGACAGGGGAATGGGCATGCTGTTTAAGCAAAGATGGCACGAGCAAGCTGTTTGGGGGCACTGATAAACTTGTTGGTGGCAAAGAAGGCACAGACAATCTGTTTGGGGGAACTGAGAGGACCATATCAGATTAGCATATTGTTATATAACATTAAAGGCACTATGTAAATTAATGAATAAACTAGACTAGTATTGTTTTGATTTAAGGCACATTTTCAGAAATCCATTGTGGAAATCACTTAACTGCAATAGGTTTTATTACAAAACAATACCAATTACATGTTCTCTTTTTTTTTCTTCAGGAACTTCTCAGAACCTACAATTAAAACAATAACAATAAAACCCCATAAACTATGTTTTCATCATGTGAATAGCTGTCAGGCCCTTTATATCAGAAACAAATTCGATTTTATCACTTACACATGTATGCTATTGTATGTTTTCCCAGTGCCGCGAGATCTGCAAAGCTTTTCTGCAAATTAGGTGAGTTGTTGGAATTGTGGCTTTTTTGAAAGTTATTTTAAACAAGCCCAAATTCAATATTTTACTTTTGAAACCACATATTTCTCACTTCATGTTTCTTTCATTTTTGCAAGGTCTGGAGATTTAGATACAGTCAACAGAATCTTGGCAAAATCTATAGTAGTAATAGTAAGTATTAAAAAAAAAAACAAAAAAAAACAGCAGAAACACGTGATGTCAAGAAAGTATTGGATAATGGCGAACCAAGGTTTCTCTAGGAAGAATAAATAGCATGGGAGATGTATAAATACACATATACTGTAAATAAAAACATTTACTATCAAAAATAACATATTGCATTTAATAGTTACTATAATGAAAGGATGAATTTAATAGAGTTGGGGGGAAAAAAGCTGTTACTATACAATCTATTACTATTTATTTCTAAATGCTTATATGCATTGTCTACATAATTTCTTAAAGAGGAAGTCTCATATAAAAAATATTTTAGTTGAGCATAAAATACTGTATACAATAATGTAAATTATAATGAGCAAAAACATGGCTTTATCTAATTTTTTTTTGTTTAAATAAACTTTCTTTATCTGCAGACCTGGAGGCTGCCATTATTGCCAGCCATGTGACATTTAGGGGATCTTCCATGCACAAACTCTACACTGCACTGATTCTTTATGGCAGTGCTAATGAAGCCTGTTCTCATTCATGGACTTTCACTAGCCAGCTTGTCTGATTGGTTGATAAAGGAATAACCCGTTCTATATTTTACCACAGGGAATATGAGAAGGACTCAGGGTTTTGTCTACTGGATTGAGGTAAGAACACATATAAATGGGTAATGTGCAGCTGCCTGGAAACATTATGCAAAAAGTGTGTTGTTTTTTTTTTGTTTAAACCCAACACAATAGTTACAAAAATTACATTTTAATCTTATTCTAGTAATAGAAAAGAGGGTGGGCTAATATATAAATTTGTAACCATTGTGAATGTCGTCACAAATGGAATGTGATACCGAGTTAATGAGTTAGTGTAAGAGCAGGCTGGCTATTTACACATTAAACTTGCAATATTTTAAGGTAATAAGGTGCATTTTTTCAACCAACCAAATGGCAGCCAAATGTACACCTGCTGAGACTTCCATTAGCAAAAGTCTACTCCAGTGGCAAATCACTACAGAAGGTAACTAACACTCTAAAAATGATCGGAGATTCCATCAGCCACCACTCATATAGCTGTAATGTTTTCACAGTAATAGCTATATAAGGAGGAACCAAGTATTCCCAACAGGACCATGTGACAAACAGTAGTGTTATACCACTGTGTACAGACATACCACATAAAAAACGAACCCGCAAAACTTCAGGAGAATGCACTAGGCCTGCTGTCTAACTTGCAACAGAGCTCTACGTTTTATTATTCACTTTAATCACCTGGAAAATATTGTGATGACAAAATGCCACGCAACATACAGTTTTAACAAATGTCCAACCGTTCCCCTTTTCACTGGATAGTCTCGATTTTGTAGGGAGTCCCACAGAGCTGCCCCGCTGGTTTCGCAGACAGAGAAGAACACAGACTGATTGAGAAATCTTCTGAAGCAATGGAGGTCTGTGCTGGAACTCTATCACAGCTACTGTGTAGCCACCTTACACACACACAGAAGCTGAGCACTGCAGGGTGACCACACAGGTAAGGTAGGTGAGTGGTCCCAGACTTGAGGGGGCCTGCCTCTATCCTCGCCCCAAATGAAATATCCTAATTAATTTAGTTTTCTCTAACAATCTAGTTTGTAAGGTAACTCTCAAGCTTTTGGGGTGAGGTATGATAGTCAAAGTTAACTTTACTACTGTAAACTTCACGTTGCTCCCGCAGTGCTGAATGTGGTTGGCGAAAATATCACGTCAGACTTCCTGTACTATAAATTCAAGTTACATTCCCAATATTCTGCTTTTATCCTTGCTAAGAAAACCTACTTCACCTCCCTTATCTCTTTCCTGACTCATAACCCTAAACATCTCTTTACCCATTCTCATTTTACATAGTCTCCCTCAGGTTATTTTGTCCCTACACAAGCTAATATCTTAAACCTCTCCCTCTCTATTGGATCTGTCCCATCTTCCTTCAAGCATGCTACCATAACTCATATCTTGAAAATGCCCTACCTGAACCCAACTGATCTTTCCAATTACTGTCCCATCTCTGTACTTCCTATCACCTCCAAGCTTCTTGAAGGAATTGTTTACACACCTAGTTTCTTAACTCCAACTCCTTACTTCACGACCATCAATCTGGATTTCGCACTCAACATTAAAGTTACTTATGACTTCCTCACTGCTAAATCCAAGACCCACAACTCTATGCAAATCCTACTGGACCTTTCTGTGGATGACCACACCGTGGATGACCACATCCTACCTTTCTGGTCATACTTTTAGTGTCTCCTTTTCCGGTAACACTTCCCCTCCCCTTCCCCTCTCAGTCATGGTATGCCAAGGCTCAGTTCCAGGACCCTTTCTGTTCTCACTTTACACTACCTCACTAGGCAAACACATCTCAACCTTTGGATTTCAATAAGACCTGTATGACGATGACATTAAGATCTACCTATCCTCTCCTGATCTCTTTCCCTCTATCTTATATCATGTAACAAACTACCTTGCCTCTATCTGGATGTCTGCGTGTTTCTAAAACTCAATCTCTCCAAAAAATGTATTCTTCCTCCTTCCAATGCTAACATTCCATCAACTGTTTTCCACAATGTCAATAATGCAATCATCTCCCTGTCCCTTAACACTCGCTGCCTTGGTGTCACCCTTGATCAGACCTCTCGCTCACCCCATTATCAAGTCTATCTCAAAAAACGGCTGTCTCTACCTTAAAAAAATTTCCTGCATTCATCCCTTACTAACACAAGATGCCACTAAGGCTCTTGTCCATGCCCTCATTATCTCCTGCCTTGACTATTCTAACCCTGTCCTATCTGGTCTCCCTCATGTCTCGCCACCCCTTCCATCCACCATGAACATGGCTGCTAGACTTACCTTCCTCACCCATCAGTTTACTAGCACATCTCCCCTCCTAACCGGTCTTTCCTCCCATTCCTCTGTCCTTTCCTCTGATTTCTAGCTCTCATGCACACTTGCAAGCTTTCTCAAGGGCTCCCCTGTCCTCTAGAAAGCCCCCCCCCCGGCTTATCCACCTTTCCCCTTCCTTTGGTTCTTTAAGGACGCATATGAACACATTAACGTCCTTCCTCCCATATTCCTTAGAATACCTTTCCTAGTCCCTCTCCTGCAATACTTATACTAGTGTGTCTGGTCTATCCCTAACAGTGGCACTTTCATCTATTGTGTAATACACCCTAACTCCCTCTAGATTGAAAGCTTCTTTCAGCAGGGTCTTCTTTACCTGTTGTTTCTGTAAGTCAAATTGTTTTGTTATATATTACTTATTTCCTGTTTACCCATTCTACAGCACTCTGAGATATGATGGCATTATATAAAACAATAAATAATACGAATATGCAGTAAAATAATATATATAGAATCACAAGGAAAATCCTTTGATATATTACCAAAATGAATAGGTCTATTCATCTCAATATCCCTATATATTCTGCATATCATATCATCACTTACTTATATTTTGTTAACATTGACTGCAATAAACATTCCACGGTTCGTAAACAAAAAACTTATTTTCCCAAAAGTGGAGAGCCAGAGCACCGTGCTATGTTGCACAGTTCATTGAACCCCGGCTTGGATCAGTAAGATAGCTGGAAATGTCTCCCTCCGTCTGTTTTTCATCTCCGAAGACCATGTACTCAGTAGCGTGTGAAGAGTGCCGTTCTCCTGCTTGCGGCGTCCCTCTGACTAGCCTCTCAATAGCCCCTACAGTGGGAAGCAGGAACTAGAGCAAATGCTTTTTGTGAATTAAGAGCTCTTGTGAGCGTAAATTTGGTCAGGCTGCTCCTCACTGCAGGCCAAGCTCTGCTGCTGCCCCAGGATGTGAACTGTCAACTCGCATAGTTGGTGATGGCTTGCAGAACCATCAGCAAAGGTGAAGACGGGAGAAAACAAGAAGGATACAAGACTGGTGGAAATCATTTTGCAAGGAAAATTTCAGTCATCAGAGGGAGGAAGCCTTGGAAAAAAAAATGTTGCCATTTCCGAGCTAAAATGAAGGAAAAATTAAATTACTGCCTGTGAGAGTCGCATATTACCCTAGGGAATAGTTTTGATAATGGTAATTACGTGACAGCTGGCCTGAAGTAGTTATTCTACTCTAACAGTGCTTACCGTCCGAATAAAACATCTGAAGTAAACATACATACAAGAAAATCCTTTCACACTTTCACTGTTGTTCTTTTTTTAACATCCTTGTTAAAGTCCCTAAGCCAATTCTGCTGAAACAGCTTGTCACCATCAGTCTAATTATGCTTCTATTTTTATGTGAACATTTAAGACACAGTGATATGGTTATATAATCCGATTTGGTTCAAAGTGCGCAGATTATTAGCAAGCAGAGTAAGCATTTTTTTTCTTTGGGTTTGATAATATTCTGTACTGAGCAAGCACTGTTTCTGGGTTCTGTGCTCGCTCAGTACAGAATATTATCAAACCCAAAGAAAAAAATTCTTATTCCCTACCATAAAAAAATAAAAAATATCTAGCTCTAATTCAGATTCACAATGTGGACCCCAGCTACATATCTTCCAAGTGTCCTATATTTTGGAGTGTCAGTCCATCTATACAGCTCCGTCCCTCGTTTTCTACGTATTAGTTTATCACATTTTTCTATTGCCCGAAAAGTCACAACTGTGTGTATAAAGGTTCCGCATGTGGTCACAAGAATGTCTAGAGTAACAAGAATTTTAGGCAACATTCCACCACAACTGGATCCTTTAAGGGATTTCCATTTGGTGAGCGAGTTGAACAGGAGTGGATAGTTTGCACCTTCCCTGGGTGGCAAATGTTCACACGTTAGACACTATACATAATCACTGTAATTATACCATGCCCTGGGAATTGTTGACAATGAGTATCATTGTCTTGTATACTAGCAGATCACTGAATAAGCTTTTTTTTCTAAACTAGTTGAAAATACAAATATACCCCTCCCCAACCTACTATCATTCTACTGCAATATTGCAAAAGAGTAGAAAAAAAAGCAAAGTATTTTGAGAATGTTTCAAAGTCAGGTCAAATCGGTATTAAAAAACGTACGAGCGTAGGCTAAAATAACAGTCTGGTTACAAAGTATTCATTGCATCTGCTTTCAATTTCTGCTATATCCTCACAGTGTTCCTCCACTAAGAGGAACAGCACAAGGAAGTCAGATTGCTTTACAGTAATGCCAATGTTCAGTTATTTGTGAAGGGAATTAGATACATCTCTCAGCTTGAAGTCATGCTGGTCGGCAGCTGTATGTCCAATCCAAAAGAAAGGAAATAAAGCATGGTTAATGGTTAATTAATCAAATATGATAATTACAAGGAAAAATTAGTTCACAGTTGCAACGAGAAAAGAAAAAGCTCCTTTAAAGATTACAATCCCATGACTGTCTATATAGCTACATCACAACTAGTCCATGCCAATGCTGATTCCTATACTGGAGATTCTCCGTTTGCCTTGTCAAGAGCAAGACGTTCCATGCTGAGTTCTGCAAACATGTTAGTGTAAAGGGCTCTCCTGCTGACATCCCTGAAGTGTAATCATAAAAAAAAATAACTGAGGTTATTACGTTACAAATTCATCCATGCCAGCGAGGTCTACATGTATTAGGCTAAATCCCCTGTTATGTACCAAAGCAATTTAGGACGTTTACATTTATGTTAAATGATGTAAAATAAAGAGGCATCACGATTGCAGCAGGGGGCGTAAACACTAGGCCGCCAATGTTACTCACCAGGGCTTTCTCATGGGTCCCAATCAGCCATCAGTTTTTTAGCGGATTATCAAAAGGTTAAATCCTAGATATGCAGATTTTAGAATGTTCCCTATTATATTACAATAATGTGCAAAAGTACAAGTAGGCTACTTTGTTGACAAAATGGCTTCCCACGGTTTCTTGACATCATAATGAGTCTTCCAGGACTTAACCTAATTTCCTAAAACTACAATGCAATATGGTTAAATTGAAAATGAAGTACAACACTCAAGTGGAACTGACACATGGCAGTATTCAGTATTTAGACTAGCTGTATAGCTATGTGGTCTTTGGAGGTGTTGGTAGAGATGTGGTATTTTCTGTTCATTGCATACACAACAACGTGACTCCTAGGCACGTAGAACACTGTCATACACCTATATCTACCAAATATTTTAAACTCCTAGACAGGAGGAGCATCGGGGCGTAAGGGGACGGAGAGATATGGGGTGTAAGGGGACGGAGAGATATGGGTCTCAAGGAGGGAGATTTATACAACCAGTTTTCTGATTCATCTAGACTGTTAGGCTACTGAACTTGTTTGTATCTGTCTCATTATTTCAGTTAGGGCACTTTGGGAGAATTTCAGCAAAGACACAGGAATCCACTTTCACACTGATGAGAGAATGCCTTCATGCAGAAAGTTTGAAAAGAGACAGTCAATGTAAAGCCACCAAATGTTATTAATAAGTATTTTCACATGCTCTGTTTACAAATCTATGTCTGGCATGCATGGTGCTGCAGGCAAAGATTAAATCCTAGTACATTTTTTTTTATAAAAGGCTCACTTTCATCTGCAACCGTTGCTTATTTGTCTGAGACAAAGGAAACAGGAACACTTTCCTGCCTTCAGTATGCATTTAAGTGACGTACTCATTTCTGATTAAGCACCAGATCTCTTAAATCCGGCCTTTTTCAGGACCTGGAAACCAGCGCTACTACGTTACTGCAATTGGTGGTGAGCCAGGAATGCCACAAAGCTTATACCTAATTGCGGCATGTTATAGTAAGAAGGCATTTAGATAAACTGGGTTAAAAGAATGAATTACGTACAGTCAACTGATACCAAAAACACAATAATTACCAATGTACAAATCCATATTCCCAGTGAAACTGAGGATCATGTGTGTATATTTTTCTCCATGTTTTAAAAAGTACAGAAACCAGTTTAAACATCACGGTAATATCCACTTTCTAACAAGAAGAAATTACGCAGCTTTTTAGTATTTTATTTTAAAAAAAGATTAATTTTATTATTATTATTATTATACATCTTCCTGTGTCTGATGTTGTAGTTTTCTAATAGTATCAAAAATCATCATAATAATAAAATTAGACATGAAACACAATATATTGCAAAATGATTGTACACTAGGCACTTTATCACCAGTGCTTATGTAAAGAAAATCCATTTTACATTTCCAAATTCGAATTAGAGAATGAAAATTCCCAGAGAAAAAAATAATGCAAATTTAATGTAAATAGTTGAGTAACATTAAATATTTTAGAAAAGTGGTGTTTACTCTCCATTTGTATTTACTAAGCTTCAGGACTTGGGAAAAGGGCATATTAATGCCTAACCTGTAAAATCCAGGAATACCATAAATGTAAATTATGCTATAAACCACTACTAATGTATTATACTTAAAATTAACATTCAAACACTGTTTCATTTAGTTTTGGCAAATCATCTCAGAAAGAAATGAAAAATAAGCTCTTCCTATCGCCACAGAAGTAGGTAATGTTTACATGCATTGGGGTCAATAGTGAGTGGAAGGCTCATTGGATGGTAAACGTTTGGGAATATGGGGGTTAAATGCCAACCAAAGGCTTTGGATGACTAGAGGGAGTGACCCTTTGTTCTGAGTTTCATAACATGTATTTATTAGACTTGTGCATTCGTATTCGGGAGAACATGTTCGCCAGCTCCTCTGGCATCAACCAATGAAGGGCAGAGTCGCTCTTACGGACCTTAAAAATCCTGGCGCCAAAACCATTGGTCTCCTCAAGCCAAGTAGCTGAGGGTACATTGCCCTGCCCTTTGCCAGGTGGACTACAATCCCAGTTCCTCGCAGGCCAAGTTGCTCAGAGCGGTTACAATGCGCGTATACAAATATTCGCCCCAAACGAACACAGGAACAGGCGAGTATTCGTACAACACAGAGATTTTTTTTTCCCCGAAGACAAACAGGATGACGAACACGAAGATTTGGCTGGCGCCCAGGTCCAGTATTTACCACATGAATGCTAGTATAAAGGCAATTATTAAAAAATAATAAAAATTGACATACTTCTACTGATCCTGAAACATACAAAGAAATGTACATAGTTAAGTTAATATCTGCATATAAACCATTCCCTGATTTCATTTTGAACATCTAATCTACTTAATCTAGTAGCTTTAGCATAAGTCACTGTTTTTCCATTTAATTGATTTACTATCACAACCACCTGGTTTGCCCAATCACTATGTTTGATAGGTGACCACCTGACCATTTTCATACCATAAATCTGCCTCCAGCTGGAATTTGGATTCTTTAGTTGTTAACGGTTTAGTGTGTGTATATAACATAAATTTCACATGTGATTTATGACAAACATCACTGTAAAAATAAAGCATGGAAACCCACATGTTGGTAGATGTGGCCCACTGAAATGAATCCTTTGCATGAGATGTAATAAGACGACTTAAAGACGAAAGTAATGTTGACAGCACATATGACCATAGAAGCAGGCAGACCACTTGTGTATGTAGGATATGTTCTATCTTTATTTTACCTAGTCCTCTATACATTTATGATTATTTTGAGTGTGCATGTTCTTATAGTACTCTCCAATTACCTCCTCAATTATACCAAAGGTGATATAATTTCTAATTTTTCATAATGGGTGACTGGTTACAATTTCTAAGATGGATTGGTGTTTAAAAGGCAACAGGAACATAATGCAGCTCTATCGCTAAATCCTGCAGAATCCAGATGTTGCAATATCATATTTATACCCACCATACAATGCAGAATGACTTAGAGTGATGTCATGTACAACTGAATGTAAAAGATGTGTGGCTAAATATAGTTTAGGGGGGGGGGACAACGTTGGTGCTCTATTTATTGTTATTGTGCTGTAAACCAACTTGATACAGGGTGAGCACAAATGAGCAGAACACAAATTGTATTGTACAGAAAGAGTGGTGGAGTAGTGGATAACACACCGAGATGCAGTCCTCTGGGTTTTGTGATCAAGTCTAACAGCAAGACAGTGTGACAAGGAGATATGGAAACAGCATTACATTCTCACCTTGGGTTCTTTAAAAGCAAGAAGTAAGATCATGCTGACAGCTCTTGCCAAAGTTGTGCGTTACAACAAACTGCATTTGACAAGAAAACAAAAGTTTTGGCTCTGTAGCTACATGGCAGAATCCCATCACCAGGTATAGGACTTAGTGAACATTCCAGCACAACCAGTGCTCAATACCATTCTGCCCTTTAAAAATAAATTATATTTCAATTCCTAATTAATTAATGTAATTAGTTACAACTTTACCTAAACTGTATTTTATACCCATACATTTTACTTTGCAAGAGGACACAGCCAAGAACATTTTACATATCCACAGAACTCCTTGCAAATACATGAAAAGATAAAAAGGCCATGGTTATAGGTACATGATGGGGGGCAATATAAATGGTGGTACCGATGAACCATTTGCAAACATGTAAGTTGGGGTTAGCTATAAAACCTTTACTAAATTTAAAAAATGCACAACGTAATTTTAGGTGAGATTATGTCATCAATATACTAATGTTATATAGATTGAGATTATTTGGCACAATATTTCACACTTTGGTATACCTGACATTAAAATATATTAAAAAAAAACAAGAATATCAGTTATAAATTCGTTCTAATGCAAAATTAATATAGTACTCTTTGTACATCACGTCCAGTATGTGAATTGCAATCATTTAAAAAAAAAAAAATCATTGGCAAACATGATGACGGTACAGATATATTAACAGGAGGGGCGATAGTTTCTTAAAATGTAGTGCAAGTACTAAGATTGTTAACGTGAGGAATACTTAAGACAGACTGGAACACATGCAATAAGTAAGTGTGACCTCAATGTTAGCCAATATTCCGGGGTTTAATTTAATAGAAGCTATATATATAGGATTTTGTTTCATTACAAAAAACCTGTGATGATTTAAATTTCTAGCGCCCAAAATAACAAATAGTTTCATAGCATCGCACGCTCTCTCTCACCGATAAGCTCTGTACAGCTTTTCTAAACAAGACTTATAAGGTCACATTAATATCAGGGGCTTTGATGGATATATAACTGAAATTGTTACAACGAAATACACGTTCTCTTAAATTAATGTGTCCTATATTACCCTTTGTTTTGAATTTTTAAATGTAAGTACTGTATTTGCTCGATTATAAGACAACCCCCCAAAAGCTGAATATTAATTTAGGAAAAAAAAAAGAAAAACCCTGAATATAAGACGACCCTATAGGAAAAAAGTTTTACCAGTAAATGGTAATTCATGTAAACTATTTTTTTTTTTAATAAAAGCTATGAAAAATATTTTGTTTTTATTTCCTTTTATTTTCCAACCTGCCCCTCCCCAGTTATGCACATCTGCCCCCAGGCTTGCCACTCTGCCCCAGAAATGCCTTATACCCCCTATATGCCACTGTGCCCCATGATATGCCTTTTAACCCTCTAAATGCCACTGTGCCCCATGAAATGCCTTTTAACCCTCTATATATGCCACTGTGCCCCATGATATGCCTTTTAACCCCCTTTGTGCCACTCTGCCTCCAGATATGCCTTATACCCCAATATGCCACTCTGGCATTTAGGGGGTTAAAAGGCATATTATGGGGCAGAGTGGCATATAGGGAGGTATAAGGCATTTCAGGAGGCAGAGTGGCATATAGAGGGTTAAAAGGCATTTCTGGAGGCAGAGTGGCATTAAGGGGATTAAAAGGCATTTCATAGAGCACTGTGCCTCCAGAAATGCCATATGCCCCCCCCATTTAACACCCCCCCCAACAAAAAAAACTTACCGGTGCTTCTGACTCCCGGTGTAGTTGTCTAAGCAAATCGCGTAGGCGTCTACACGCTGCGCCGGCTACACACCATGGACTCAGAAGCACTGGTAAGTTGGGGTGGGGGGCGGCGACAGGAGGATCCAGGTTCCCTGCAGCGCTGCGGGGGATCTGGATCTTAGTCTCATAGTCAGACCTATTTGAGGTCTGATTATAAGACGAGGGGTATTCTTCAGTGCATTTGCTCTGGAAAAAACCTCGTCTTATAATAGAGCAAATACGGTATATTCTAGTGGGCATTCATTATATTACTGGAGATCACGTTTTTGCAGTCATACTTTCAGCATTAGCCAATGGGTTAAATTTTGTCAGCTAGCCTCCGAGGCAAGGTGAGTAAAAGACTCACAAAAATCACGCCTACTTTGTAAGTTATCATCTTGTTTAGATGCTCGATCGACTGCTACATTTGCATAACCAAGTCCAAGCCTCACAGACCATGTCTACCCAAGAAAACTCTTAACACTATTCTACAAAGATTTTAACCAAAATCGGGCAGCTTGTTGTTTTGGTTGCATATATAAAAAAAACAAGGAAGCCCAGAAAGTGACTAATTCAACAATATTAACATTTGTTTATTTCAGCACATCTCAACCCCATGATCATGGCTTTTCTGCTAATAAGCCTGTGGAAAAATAAAGCCTGTAGTTTGCTTGGATGGAATCTTTCTAAGATGTGCCTGTGGTTCTGACTCAGAGCGGAAAATGCTCTTATACCAGGCCACTGTTATGTAGTGACATTTACCTAATGTAGCCATGAATTTCACAATAATTACTGGGCGCCTGACAGTGACAAAATCTGATTAGTGTGATGATGCCT
Organism: Spea bombifrons; assembly: GCF_027358695.1. Taxonomy (NCBI): domain Eukaryota; kingdom Metazoa; phylum Chordata; class Amphibia; order Anura; family Pelobatidae; genus Spea; species Spea bombifrons. The sequence continues at coordinate 65,468,226 of NC_071088.1, read as the reverse complement.
GCCTCAAACTAACTCTGCTCACACCCAGAAGTTCAGCCTTTTGTCTACAATGTGCATCCACAGAGCAGAAAAGAACGCTAAATCAGAGTTATATATGTTTAATTCTGTAATAATATGATATGTTATGAACACAATTTATAGATTATTTCGCAAAGAGAATAAATCATTCAAGAAACTGCATTGTGCAGGCATGGGAAATTGAGGCTTCCATTAGCTGTACAATGTATAATACTGATACACTCCAAAAGAACTAACTTTAATATTTGCAAAAATATGGTTTGGAGGTATTTTTTTTTTAAAAAAAATAACTTTTTGCTTGAGAGAAAAAAATGGTTAATGGAACATATGGTTTACTACATCTTTCTTTTTCAAAAAAGATTTACTTGGGGTGGGGGAAAACATAAAATGGTATAAAATACTAAAAATTAGTTTTCCATCCACAGTCATATACAGAACCCCAGGCCACATTTACAAAGCATAAAATACTGTAATTTCTATACTTTATTATGACATTCAGAGATGAGGCGGGTACTATTCAAAAGCACAAAATAGCATGGCCTTCTATATAAATATTTGCTGTATTTTGTTCTGAACTCAGCATGCATATTATGCACAAAAGTTATATATTTAATAAATATGATTGTTCCTTGTTCATTACTTACAGATATTTTAGTAACACTTGACTTTTGAAGACTATGTAAAAGAAATTAATAAAATACATATTAGTATATAACTAGAGAAAAATACAGTTTGGTACGGGGTTGGTAAGTTTGGACTTGGCACCATTCATTACCAGGCTTTCTGCTGTTTTCAGCCTTTCTTCTAGGTTTGGTTAGTAACTGTTGAGCACCGATGTACCATTGCTGTATGTTATTTCATTTATCCCTTTTCACTTTATCGCTGTGGTCATCCTTGTGTTTCCTATTTGTGCCTTCATATACATATGTATTTCCATCCTAGTTCCTGTAGTCCTGTGCCCTTGTTCATATGTACCTTCCTATATGTGTCTTGGTGCCGAGATGCTTTTATATTATATATTTTTTATATGTATTTAAATCATAGTGTTTTATAAAGATTTACTTTGTATATAATTTTTTTCCTTACGTGCTCTCCTTGCAATAGGTTTTGGTGTTTAGAAAAATACAGTTATCGTACATATAATGCACCATAAAACACATACACATTAAAATAGGGCAGATAACTTATTTTTAAAAAAAATAAAGTGCAAACTTTGTACCAATGTTCAATTCCAGAATCTCAAAAGGGCTACACAAACATAAACTTTTACTTATTCGGCTCACTTTTCAACATACTAGGACACTGGCCATTATGAGAATTTACATGACTTACAATATTACGAGGACTTACATGAATATGGCCTGCATTTTGTACACTAATGATGTTAACTTGGATACTGGAGAATTAACTATACTTATTATAGTGCTAAGATAACAATGCAATATGAGATTATTAAGTATAATTCACGATAATACATCTTATTATACATGTGTAGAAACATCAGTGGCTTGGGACACTCTCTTCCTCTACACCTCTACAAATATAATTGGTGAGAAGAATATATATATATATATATATATATATATATATATATATATATATACAAACCAAAGGGAGCGGCTGCACACTCAGAGAATTTATTAATATACACAGGCTTTTATTTGCCCAGGTGCTCCAAAAGTAGCCAGATATATGAAACCAAAGAAAAAATGGGCACTCACGGGTCTTTGCAGTAAAGTGCATTAAGCACAATTTTATTTCAACCAGCACAGCCAACGTTTCGGACCACCTCCGGTCCTTTCTCAAGGCCTTCCTCTACACCTCTACAAGTATAATTGGTGAGAAGAATATATATATATATATATATATATATATATATATATATATATAATTATCAAAGTTGTAAAACGATTGATATATCTTAGACTGGTCTACTTTTTTCCTCTGATCTTTTTAAATATCTGGAAACGGCTTCCTTCCTGGTTAAGAAAGAAATCACAAGGAAAAGAAAAACATTAATACAACTGTGGAAAAGCATACATATCAAAGCCCAGGATGTTTTGAACCAATTTTCTCTGTGTTCACTCTTCTCCATTGTATTCACAACACTTTCTAGAGTTATTTTTATGCCCTCTTTGTTAGGGTGCAAATGGCTATAAAAATATAATCACTGTCATTGTCAGTAACAAATGCTAACAATAACAACTTGGGACTTAATAGCATGAAGACAAAGAGTTCAAAGCAGCCTAATACATCCCAGGCTCCAAGATCACACTCCATACAAACACCCCTCCAATTTCAGCACCACTGTACAGATCTGTTTGATCATATGACATTTATTAAAGGGAAATTATGGCTGAAATACAAACCTTCTACATGAAAGAATAGGCTTTGACATTCACAGTTATATGTGTAGAGGTTACTTGAAATACACCCGGGTAAAGGTTTGGTCGGTGAATTCTAGCAACAGCTTGCTCTTTTTCCTTGCAACTAAGAAGTTATTAACCTTAAAGATATCCACACTTAGAATTTGAATAGACGTGAATGCTGATGGCCGCTCGTCAGCACGCACCCAGTACAATCCATCTAGAAGCGCATCGTGCTTTACCCGCAACACCAATGGGTTTAAATGTACCCGCAACATAACTTCATTGGTAACATTTGCCACTCAGGAAGCTAACATAAAGAACCCGTCAACACCAATGTGTTGTACACTCTTTAGGTATTTCTCCCATTTTTTCTACTCCTGTATCAAGATGCATTATGCAAATCCCTGCCTGTTAGTCCAGTGGCCAATTAAAAATGTATAATCACCCAGGGTCTAAGATGGACAAAATAAATATTTGTATTTTCTTTGCAAATCCTAATAAAAGTTGTATAAACTTGATTTAGCATAATGAACATGATGCACTAGGTGCTTGAAACTCAGGTGATATAGGTGACAACACAATGCACAAGAAATGTACTGTCCCCGGCAAATACCAGTGAGAAAAATCCATATACCTGTGTTGAGAGGGTAAAGTCGAAGTTGATATACTTTATTGGGGCAATGTACAAAAGAACAAGTCACATAGATAACAATGTTTTATAAAATGGGTAAGGGCCCATGTTGCCCAATTTAGTAATGTTATAGATAATAACTTCATACTACCCCAAGTAATGTAAATATGGCTGTTTTATATGCAAATGGTAAATGAAGGAACCTGCAACACAAAAATCCTCTACTCTTAAAGCGGCATCTACAGTTCTGCTCCTGTACACAGTCATATCTATATAATTTTTACATAGCAAAGGATTTGATCCTAAGAACACAGAATTTAGTTTGATGTGTCTACCGGTTCTTTTTTTTTTAAAAAAAAACCGTAGTTTTCTGACAATATGAATACTTTTGTAGTTTTATCCAACATAACTATTTAATTAATCCCAAATATTGGCTCCAACAAGCATTTAACCATGCAATCAGAAACGTACCCACGCTTAGGATATACTGCAACTATAAATATATATGTCTAAGATTACATAGGTTTGCAACCTGGGCCTTCTCAGAAATGGAACAAAATGCATATCTGATTTTCATGTTATGTTCCCACTAAATGTGAATTGTGTCGACATGTATTCTGCGTCCACTATTTGATTATACTTCAAAGCTCCCCAGCAGGAAGTTCAGGCAAAAGAAAGAGGCAGCAATCAAAACAGGAAAGGATGGAGGCAGACGACATATAAAAGTATTGCTGAGTGAAATAGGAAACTGCACATCTCACTGATGAAGAATCTAAGTGGCATTGAAAAAGTCTGATTATAGGAGGAGGATAAAAGGTGAAATGTCACTGAAATCAGCGTGAGGTATAGTTCTTAGTCGGTGACATCCCAATCAGATGGCTATTGAGAGGTAACAAGTCTTTTTTTCAGGCAAAACACGGGTATTAGTTTGACATTACTAAGTTGAAGGATATACAAGCTACGAAAACTACGAGAGAATATTTTCAAACTGACAAATTTTAGACTCGGCAGAGGACTTTGAGATAAAAAAAAGGAGATTTTCACTTTAGACTCCATCTGATTTACCATGTGATGATGACAACTGTTCAGACTAAGGCCTGCTGTCTACGCTTGCTGTAGAGCACACGTAAAGAAACGGGAGATAGTTGCGCTAATAAAGCAGCCATAGAACAAACTCTAGCTTAATATTCACATCACAGAAATTGTATGCAGTATTATGAGGTTCATATGAGAACAAATGAACTATACAGCTTTTTTAAGCTCAGCAAAGTGAAAGGGCGTCTCTCTAATGGTGCTTTGGTTGTCATCAGAAATTAAGAGACTAAGATTTCACACCTCTATGGTTGTGTACATTCCTCTTTGTAGAACTAGAGATAACAAATTAATAAGTGCATTATTTTATTTTGTAAATGTAAATCAAGTTATCGAAACTGTATGTCATAAGGTAGTCTTCCTCGGTTGAAATAGCTTATACGTTTAAAAGATCAGAATAGTGCAAGTCCTTTTATGTACGGAGCGTTCATAAACAGATTGTGGTTAACTATCTGTCAAGGGTTAATTGAACCAAGAATGAAAAGCAGTTAACAAGTGAGACACAGAACACCCAGGAGCTAAAGCAGCATATCAGCAGTGCCATGAGAAATAAACAAGAGATGGGGAATATTTCCTTTGGCCACCGTCACCTCCTCTTCAAAAAGCTCAGAGGAGCAGTGGGAAATGTAAGGACCAAGGGTTGCTCTTGACTCCCTGTGAATCATTTGTCTTCATTACAACTCTTTTTAATCAATGCTCCTTTTGTGCAACCCCCACGGGACAACTCTGGGCTGAGATAAATCAGCGTTTACACCGCAATCACTAATCAGCACTAGGAAAAAAATAACAGCAAAGTTCAGGCGGCTGCAGGCTGGGATAAACCTGGAGGCTTAGTGGCCACAAGGTAGAATGTCCTACATCTAATGTAATAAGTCAGTGAACCATTAGTGCCTCCTAGGATACATAGTGCTCACGGTCTTAGAAATTATTTAAGAGGCTCTTGAACACTAATTGTTCCAACTGAATCAGACATATTTTATTGATACGTGTACTAGAATGAAACATTTAAGCCTGTATAGAATCTTGGCTCTTATGATGGTCATCAATATGATACTGATATTTAAAAAAAAACAAAACAGTGATTTTAGATGAAACTATTTCCAGTGAGTTGCATCAGGGAACCTACACTGCTACTGGTGGCTTCAACAGCAAGGTTCTAATGAGACTGGTACTTAATCCCACCTAATTAAGAGTCTCCCTAATGATGGAGCATGCATGAGGTTATTCACAAATACCAGGTCCATATGCAGTGTACTGTCAATTAATGAAACACCCATCAGGATCTCTCATGTTCCTCTATACAATAATATTACAACATCTAAAATTCAGTGTAGCGTTTTTGTTTCTCAGAATCCATATTATATATATATATATTCTGTTATGGAGTCAGCACAATAAGGCTGGTAAAAACATTCATCTTGCTACATGCAGCTTGAAAAATTGTTTAGTTATTGGAGTTAGAAAATGAGACTTATCTCATGTATCTCATGTAATTCCTCTCCTAGGAATTATGTTACACTTTTTGCACATGCTCAGTAGTACGCCCATTGAAATCATTGAAGCAGCAGTCAATAAGCAAAATGTCAGTGTTCAGACAACATACATGTAATTGGCTGCTGCTAATTTACTGTGTAGCTTCTAACACATAAACCACATAAGCCATGATCTAGACAGTATAAGTGACTGCCTACTATACATGACTAGATATACACGATAAATGCAAACAAAGGTAAATACATTAAAAGATTGATCTTTAAAGATTAAAATCAATGCTAACACAAATACATACCCACCAACATTTTAGGTGTCCAAATCGGGAAACCTGAGCTTGGCGTGTTGCCGGAGGAGGGGGGCTGGAGCCAGAGGGAAGGGCTAGGACCATCCAGCTACCTTACCAAGACAGCTACATAGGAGGCCCAGTAAATATTTCTAATGATTTTACAGCTGCCTGGGCTGGCCAGGGGAGATCAGAAGATCACTCCAATTGGCCCATGATCCCAAATGCCCACAAAAGTGGAATGGTGAGCTAAATGGCACAGGGGAACAGTGCCTGAAAATAGGAGCTCCACCATGAAAAACCATGGCTGATAGAAGCATATATTGTAAGTGCAGTGTGTAACCTTCCTTAGATGGTATTTGGAAAGATTGAATGTAAGAAATCATCATAAAACACATTTCTGAATCAAACAAGAAAGTCCAAACATAAGAGGAGTGATTAACGAATCTGTGACATTGTCAGGATGCCTGTTTGTTTTTTTTTTTAAACCTATAAAAATGGTCACACATGTTCTGGGTCACATCTGCCCTAAATGAGTTTAAAAACTACCAATCACAAAAAAATCACTTAAACCGGGCATTAACATGTGTTTGTGGATACAGGCCAGTTTCATCATTTCAGAAACAAAATGTTCCACCCCATTAGCCGAGTTAAATAACGGTGGTGTGAACAAGGTTTCGGGTTATGTTCCCTCCAATGGACAGATTCATGTTAGGATGAATAAATATTTGTTCATGTTTATTGATTTTCACACTTCAGATGATTTGGGAATGATGGCGCTCACGGTTTAAATTTCAATGTTCTAGAATATCTTGGTTTCTCTCTAATTAATATTCTTCTTTTATTTCTAATATAGTTCCAGATTTAATCAGAAGTTAATTTGGCCAATGTTACAAGAATGATTTTTACCAAATAACCATTCACATGCTTATAAAAGTTACTTACTGATTTTAAATAATCATGCCAGGCAATACTAAAAGGCCAATTTGTTTACTGTTGAAGGAAGCTCTTTATATTTTGAGGTGCTGCTGATCATAAATCAATAAATCATGGTCACTAGTTATACCCAGCCTCCAACCTTTTCATAATGTGGGATGTAGAAAGGTAAGGATCATTATTTGTTGGGCCTTTCAACGAAAATAGGAAGAAAAAAGAGGCAGCTGTCCTAGGCCCAAACATCCTCAAGAGCACTTTCAGAGATGCTCCTTTCACCATGGACTGTCTTTTGATGACCTGGTTGACAACTGTGTATCAAGGTGTGACTAGAAGTAGAAAAACTGCTTGGAAAGTTATGTGAAATGAGGAAAATATTCCACTCTATCTGACCATATGTTAAAATAATCTGGGTAAAATAATAGTCTCCATGGACACTTCATGTCTCTAATATGAGCAGGTTGTGTTTCATGAGCAGGGTATCTGCCTCAGTGGTTCAGATAGAGGCTTTCTGTTTTGTGGGATGCCCATTTTGTGTATAGTAATACAGGTTAGTGAGCGCAATATACTCGCACTTTAGTGAGTACAGGAGTGAGAGCAATACACATGCTTTATTATTAATGCTCTTGATGCATTACTTAGTTAGTATTGGGTCCAACTTTTAACTGATATATATATATATATATATACACACATATTTATATATCAGTTTCATCCCCACTCTTGCACAGTTTCTACTTTTACCTTGTCTTGTTGTGAACTAAAGTTCAATCTATGTTGAGCTTTAAATTACCAAAATAAAAATAATATTGCACACTAGGCAGGGAAAAAATGTCCTGAACAGTTTCCTTTGGTCATCAATATTTAAGTACCTATGGATTATACCCAAATTAATATTGAAATAGATGTACCTTTCTGAGTTTGTGTCCATTAATCTAGCAGCTGGGGGAGAACATACTGAAGCCTGCATCATTATACAGCTGTCCTACAAAAGAATTCACTATATTCCATAAAGAATGTTACACTGACGCGTTCTTTCTAAGCAGAAAGAAAAAGCCAGAAAATGTCTGCACTGTGTCTGATTCCTTTTCGCTTAAATGATCCTTTAATTTCCTTTCGTCTCTCTAAGCCCTCAGGTGGCCAGTCCAAACCTCTTTGGCCTTGGTTACACATAAAGTTCACAGTTTCTTCCTAGATCTCCTGATCCTCTATCAAAACAATCACTCTCAGAAGCGTTTCCTGTCTAGCAATGCTTTGCGTGATTTGCTCTTTAGCTGAACAAGCTGCCAACTAAGCCCCCCCCCCGCCCCGCCAAAACACATACACACGCTCCCTGTGGAAAACTGTAAAATATCTCAACGTGGCCCCATCCCCCCCTTAAACACTTTGGGGTTGACATCCGGAACTGACTTAGGAAGTCTCTTAATAGTTACCAAATTTTTTGGAAACTGCTTTAAATTTTCTGAAATAATCATATGTTTAGTGCAGGCTGTGCCATACGCTCACCACTTGACCTTGGGCAGTGCACACATTTATGTTTCCTTTGTTGTATCTTTGAAGTAAAGGATTTTCTTATATTTATTTGTGTAGGTCTGATATAGTATATTCAATTATTTTTTTTATAGAACTCTAATGCACTTTTTTCCATACCTATGTATCCATCTATCTGTGTTTTTGTTTGCAGTGATGGAAATGCAGAATCATGTGGTGAGAAGGCTCTGAAAACACGCTGTGTTCCAGATGTTTAACGAGACAGTGCAGAAACTACACAAGAAAGGTCAACAGTTTCCGTCAGTAACTCTGCTGGGTTGCTCGCTTTCAGAGCGCCAAAGGACTGGGGGATCTGCACAGCTGTCAAATCATTTACAAAGACGAAATAAATCAAAAACAAGGTTTAATTCACATTTCCAAACATCTAGTTTAGTTTTTGTTTAAAATAGCCATCAATCTGGAGAACAAAAAAAAGTTCTATTAAAATAGGCGGATGGTTTGATTTTGTAGGCTTTTATTTCTCTTAAAATGTTACGTATTCTTGACATATGAATTCATCTTTTTCCACTTAAGTGGAATATAACTGCTTTTGAACGTCTCCAATAAACAAAACCTCTTAACTTAAAACTTAGATAACTCAATTATGCAAAACCCGCATGTGAAAAAAAGATTAGTTAGAATCCAAATAAAACCCATACACACTAATGATTTTAGAAAAACACATAGGATTTTGTATTCAGTGCTGAAAATAAAACTGCTACCAGCAGCTTTCTCCTACTTTTGACTATAAAACAACTTATATGCTGCAACTGGTAGCAAAAAAAAAAAGTCACGCATCTACCTTCGCACTTTCCACTTTGGTGACATAGAGGTCTACACCTAGCTCTTCACCTCCAGAGAAGGCGGAAGCCTTATCAAGCAGAAGATGTGTCCTAACCAAAAAAGGGTGATGGGAAGGGTCGAACTGGGGAAGGAAAAAGAAGAACTTAAGGTGACTTCCCACCACCCAGGTTAATTCTACACAAAATAATAATGCAAAACAGCTAAATTTGTGTGAGAAATGTATCATTTTAAGATATATTTACAACGTTGGTGATATCAAAGTCTCCTAGACAAACCTACCACCATTTTTTCTCAGGACTGGGGCATGAAGGATCATCAGTGATGTGGTTTGTCACAGGTGGAAGGCATATCTGGGAACTCTTTAAATATCCCTATGGGCACTGGGAATCACAGTCATTACTGGGTGAGGG